>NC_137792.1:15636006-16070228 GCF_963383645.1 Muscardinus avellanarius
GAAAGAAAGAAAGAAAGAAAGAAAGAAAGAAAATAGGGCTGGGGGTGTATCTTGGAGGTAGAATTCCCCTGGGTTCCATTCCCAGTACCACAGCAGAGATAGAGAGAGAGAGAGAGAGAGAGAGAGAGAGAGAGAGGTTGCTATTGATTTTGTGTGTGTGTGTGTGTGTGTGTGTGTGTGTGTGTGTATACGTGTTTCTGTGTGTGTTTTGCTGGGGATTGAACCCCGAGCCATTCTACCTCCAAGCTACACACCCCAGCCCTATTTTTATTCTTTATTTTGAAACAGGATCTCACTGAGTTGCAAAGGGCCTCACTAAGTAGCCAAGGCTAGCTTCAAACCTGTGCAATCCTCCTCTCTCAGCCTCCTAAATGCTGGGATTACAAGCGTGCACAACCACTCCCAGCTCTCTATTTTAGTTTTTATTGGAAACAGGATCTTGCTAAATTGCTGAGGCTGGCTTTGAACCTATGATCCTCCTGCTTCAGCCTCCCAAGTACTGAAGTTACGGGCATGCACCCCCACACCTGGCTGCTCTTGACTTTTGACTACTGTTTCGATAGTCTTAGGTTAAGAAAGCATACTGCAAGCACAAGCGGCCTCATACTGCTTTTACAGGTTCAGTGCGGATTAGAATATCCTCCAGATGCACTGTAGATGTGGGAAGGATGGTCACAGCCAGAGGATGCTACCCTCTTCGTGGCATTTATCTTGAAGAATTCACCCTGGTCCAAGTCTGACTATTGGTTGCTTAAGTCAGTGAGCATTATCTCAGAGGTCTTCATTTGCACTAACCCACCAAGGACTAAACGATACACAATATGCCACATGATTAATTTTTATACTTTTGTCAGTGCATTATAATTATATATCATAGCCAAATGTGGTGGCACATGCTTGGAATCCCAGTCTTTGGGAGGCTGAGACAGGAGGATCACAGGTTCATGGCCAGCCTCAGCTACTTAGGGAGGCCCTCTGCAATTTATTGAGACCTTGTTTCAAAACAAAGAATAAAAAGTTAGCCGGGTGTGGTGGCGTATGCTTGTAATCTAAGCATTTGGGAGGCTGAGACAGGAGGTTGCGGTTCGTGGACAGCCTCAGCTACTACTTAGTGCAATTCAGTGAGTCCCTGTTTCAAAATAAAGAGTAAAAAATAGGGCTAAGAGCCAGGGGTGGTGGCGCATGCTTGTAATCCCCGCGCTTGGGAGGCAGAGACAAGAGGACCACGCAGGTTAGTGAAGCCAGCCTTGCTGGCTTAAGAGACCCTGTTTCCAAATAAAATATAAAATAGGTCTGGGAGTGTAGCCCAGAGGTAGAAGGGTTCCATCCCCAGTACCACCAAAAAAAAAAAAAAAATAGGGCTGAGGGTATCATTTGGAGGTAGAATTCCCCTGGGTTCCATTCTCAGTACCACAAAAATAAACAGATAAATAAATAAATAAATAAGGGATGGAGGAAGGAAGCAAAGATGGAAGGAAGGAATAAAAAACAGGGCTGGGGCCAGGCGTGGTGGCACACACTTGTAATCCCCACGCTTGGGAGACGGAGACGGGAGGATCGCGCTGGTTTGAAGCTAGCCATGCTGGCTTAAGAGACCCTGTTTCAAAATTTAAAAACATAAAAAATAGGTCTGGGATTGTAGCCCGGAGGTAGAAGGGCTTCCAGGAACCCCAGTACCATCAAAAAAAAAAACAGGGCTGGGGGTGTCGCTCGGAGGTAGAATGCCCCTGAGTTCAATTCCCAGTTCTTCCCCCTAATGATACACAGGACTTGGTGTGCCTCTCTCTGTGCCCCGCTCCCCTCCTCCCTCCCTATACATGTTAAGGAGATTGGGAGTGATACCTTTATGTATGGACATAACCTTATTTGAAATGTTCCCTTTCTTAAGCCCTATTTTTCCACTCTCCACCTCCCTCCCCCAGTCCCCTTCCACTATTCTGTCGGTTTCTCTCATTTGACCAAAGTCCCTTTTATTTTTCATTTTGGTTCTAGCTTCCACATACGAGAGAAAACATATGGCCTTGACTTTCTGAACCTGGCTGATCTCATTTAGCATAGTATTCTCTAGGCTCGTGACTAGTTTTTATAATCTAAGAGAATTATAACTGTCACGTGTACTTTTCTATTCTTATCTGTCAACCAGTACAATTTTTTTTGCTTTAGACAAGCAATGGGGGGATTTGTAATTATCTGAGGGTAGCTTGAGATTTATGGAATTAGAGCATAGAAAGAGAACTTCGATATTCAAATGGAATCAGGTCTGATTAGTCTGCCGTAACTTTAGGGTTTGAAGCGCCGGGCAGTTTAGATATTTATCAAGAGTCACGAGGGCCCTCTCCCTAAGACAGTGCATAGAAAGGCACTGCGCATGTCTACCTAGCTCTGTCACTGGCCAGCACTTCGCTGTGTGCCTCTGTGGTCAATCCCTGCATCAAGGCTACAGGGTACTTGCGTGCGGATTGTTTCAATACAGAGGGGTTGAATGGGCAAATGCAATTGTAAAAAAACAAAAGTCAGCAAATGAAGTAGTACTATGTAAATTAAAATGTGGCTGCTTCAGCCGGGCGTGGTGGCGCACACTTGATTTCCCCGCGCTTGGGAGGCTGAGACGGGAGGATCGCACAGGTTCAAAGCCAGCCTCAGCTACTTAGTGAGGCTCTCAGCAACTTAGTGAGACCCTGTTTCCAAATAAGGTATAAAATAGATCTGGGAGGATAGCCCGGAGGTAGAAAAGCCCTTGGGTTCCACCCACAGTACCACAAAAAATAAATATGTGGCTGCCTCTTCTTATAAAGGGAGTTGTAGCATTACAATGTTGGCACACGATTTTCAATTTGGGCTATACCTCCATGACAAAGGAAAGGACTAAGGAAGATTGCACAACCGTTTAAACAACCCTTGGTCTTTCAGTGAACCACCAAGTAATAAATCCTTGTGACAGTCGTGTATTCACCTCGCCCTCTCCCCCAACTAACCCCTGGCTGACTTAAGCAGTCTCAAGATAAAATTATACAGCCCTGAATAAAATGTAAATACAAGCATATAGACATTATCACCATAGATCACCATTTTTGTCAAACTTAGCCCGAGTGTGTATCTACCTATGCATTTATTGCTATATATGTTATCGGAACATAATGGCAGTTTTAGATGGGGGTTACTCAGTAGGGGAAGGAAGATGGTCTCTTGCAACTTGGTATATCCTAAGCAGAACAGAAAGTCCTTTCACATTTATTTGAAGTTCTCTGTTAGTTATTTCTACCATAATTAGAACATGGTTTCCAGTGTGATTTCTTTTGACCTGTCTTCTTCAGTTGTGTGATTATCGGGCCTCACATTCCCCCGGAGGTATAGGCTCCTTTGCCTCAGAATATCTACAGGTAATAGCTGAAGGCCAGCCCCTAATCTGGGTCAGCACCAGAGGTGTGCAGCAAAAAGCAATCTGAGGGCTGGGAACCTCAAAAGCCAGAGTTAATCATTCCTGTTTGTTCTCCTAGCAGCCAGCCAGTCCCTGGGTCAAGGGCACAGCTCTGAACCTTCAGAGAGAAGCGGCACTTGGAGAAGGTGGCCCATGCAGGTGGCACTCCCACTTCCAGAAGGGCTTGTAGGGAAGGGTGGTCAGCAGGGCCAGGCAGTCCACTGTCTTTTTAGCCACTCCTCACAGCAGGAGCACTTGAGCTCTGTTTACCATCACTCCTGTGTCCCTCTGTGTCTTTTCATCACTCTAACAAAAAATTCTGAGGAAATCAACTAAAGGCAGGATGGGATTACTTTGCCTAGGGTTTCAGTCCATGGCAGCCACCTCCAAGGCAGAAACCTCCTGGTGGGAGGGAGTAGCAGAGGAAAGCTGCTCACAAAGAAGAAAGAGAGGGAGGGAGGAAGGAGCTGAGGATAAGATGTACCCTTCCAGGGCATGCCCCCCTGTCCCACTTCCTCCAACCAGGTCCCACCACTTATAGTTTCCACCACCTCACAGTATTGCGTTAGCTGTTGATGGATTAGCCCTCCCATGAGGTCTGAGGTCGGAGCCCTTTGGTAATCCCATCACTTCCCAAGATCCCCACCTGTGTATACTGCTGCTCTGGGGACCCAGCCTTTCACGCATGAGATTTTGAGAGCCAGCCCAGATCCAAACCAGAACACCCTGCAATTACAATTTGGTCTGGCTTGAATGTGTCCCTCAGGAGAAGTCCTAAATTTGCTTTTCCCAGGAGCCCTAAAAAATCTCCCAGCCTGGAACCTTTTTTTTTTTTTTTTTGCGGTACTAGGGATGGAACCCAGGGGCATTCTACCTCCCAGATGCACCCCAGCTCTATTTTTTATTCTTTATTTAGAAACAGGGTCTCGCTAAGTTGCAGAGAACCTCACTAAGTAGCTGAGGCTGACTGCGAACCTGCAATCCTCCTATCTCAGCCTCCCAAGTACTAGGCATGTGTCACCACACCTGGATCATGCTATACTTTTAACCAGTATTTTAGTGTACTTCTTCCACATATCAAAAAGTTTACTATAAAACAGTATGTCCTATTATTGCAGCACCCCATGCTGCAGCAGTCTCATTTATCTCCTTTTTAGTTGTTTTGTTGATTGAAACTTGTGTTGTTTTGTTCATGACACACTGAGAAGCAATAGGCTTTACCACACCATATAGCCTAGATGTGTAAGTACACACTGTGATGTTTCACACTCATGAAATCACTTATAGATGCATTTCTCAGATTATATCCCCTTTTTTACAGGACATATGATTGTATCTCCCTACTATCCTAAATTGTATGTGTTTGTGTGTGTGCGTGCATCCATGTGTGTGTGTGTACATGTGTGCTGGGGATTGAACCCAGGGCCTTGTACATACAAAGAGCATGCTCTACCACCGAGCTACAACCTGAAATATCTATGCATTTAAAGGGATGTTTGGCCGGGCGTGGTGGCGCACGCTTGTAATCCCCGTGCTTGGGAGGCAGAGACAGGAGGATCGCGCAGGTTCGAAGCCAGTTGCGCGCGCTGGCTTAGGAGAACCTGTTTCCAAATATAAAATGTAAAAATAGGTCTGGGAGTATAGCCCGGAGGTAGAAGGGCTTCCAGGAACCCAGTACCACCAAAAAAAAAAAAAAAAAAAAAAAAGGGATGTTTGCTTTATTTTATCCAGCATGTCTAGGTGTTCTGTAGTGGAAAAACTTTTACATTATCAATTGCCCTATGGCCCAAAATGAATATCCTGCCAGGTACAGTGGTGCAAACCTGTAATCCTAGTACTTTGGAGACTGAGACAGGAATATAGATTTGAGGTCAGCCTGGGCAATGTAGTGAGACCTTGTCTTAAAATAAAAAGGGCTGCAGGTATAGCTCAATCCATAGTAAACACACACACACACACACACACACACACACACACACACACACTCACACAAATGGAAGTCCCATTGTGACCAAGGGAGTATGCAGATGTAGACTTGTCTATACCCCAGCCACAAAGTCCAGGTCTGCATGCCTGAGGCCCCCATTATGGGACTTTGAAGTTCAGCCACCCCAGGTGATTGTGACATGTACCTTCTTTTAAGAACTACTAAAAGCCAGGTGTGGTGGCAGATTCCTGTAATCCCAATACTTGGGCTGCTGAGATAGAAGGATCACAAGTTCGGGGACAGCCTCAGCAAGTAGTGAGACTCTCTTCAATTTAGCGAGACCCTGTTTCCAAATAGGAAATAAAATCAGGCTGGGGGTATGGATTAAAGGTAGAATAACTCTGGGTTCAATCCCAACAACCACAAAGAAAAATTACTACAAGTTGGATGTGGTGGTATATTTAGTAATCTCCAGCACTTGGGAGGCTGAGACAGGAGAATCACAGGTTCAAAGCCAGAACATGGCAACTTAGTGAGACCCTATATCAAAATGAAAAGTAAAAAGGGCTGGTGGTGCATCTCCTGTGTTTCCTCCTCAATACCAAGTACACAGAAAAGAACCACTAAGATGTAACATAACAAGCCTGAAGCCGGGCATGGTGGCACAAGCTTGTAATCCCAGTACTTAGGAGGCTGAGACAAAAGGATTCCAGGTTCGTAGCCAGCCTCAGCTACTTAGCCCTCCACAATTTAGTGAGACCCTGTTTCATCAAAATAAAAAAATAAAATCAGGCTGGGGTTATAGCTCAGAGGTAGAATGCCCCTGGGCTCAATCTCTAGAACCACAAAAAAAGAAAAGAATAAGCCCGACTCATTATATTGTGCAAAAAGACTGTTTATATTTCGCTGGAAAGTAATCTTTTGAATTTTTCAAAAGAAATTGAGCCTTTATTGGTATCTCCAAAGATAAAATACTTTTGCTACAGATGATTGCCTTTTGACAGTTCTTTTTATAGCTAATTGAATATAGAAGAATTGGTTAGCATTATGTGCTATTATAGAGCGGTCAATTCCAGTTTTTCAAAGGGCAAGAAAAAATAGATGTTTACATCATGTTCCCTGCATGAACAATTTTCTTGGTCAAAGTTTTGCTGAACTCTGAAAATATTTGACAAGTTTTACATCATTTGATTTGGCCTGTCAATAACCTGGAACCGAGTAACAATGCATTTGACCTTTGGCAGATTCTTTTTTTTTTTAATTTTAGCTGAATGGATAATAATCCAACATTTTTTGTTTCCTCAACAAGATAACTAAACAAGTAGATGAAAATCACAAGTGCCAAGGACACCTACTATGTAGTTTGCCATTCTTACCAATACCTTAAAACAAAATGGATAAATTGTTCATTGTAAATATGTACAGAAGCCAGGCGTGGTGGCGCACGCTTGTAATCTCAGTATTTGGGAGGCTGAGACAGGAGGATCCAGGTTCATGGCCAGCCTCAGCTACTTAGTGAGGCTCTGTGCAACTCAGTGAGCCACTGTTTCAAAATAAAAAATAGGGCTGGGGGCGTAGCTCAGAGGTAGAATGCCCCTGGTTCAATCCCTACTATCACCCACACGTACAATGGATGCTTATATTCACCAGCACATATAGACAAAAGTGCTCATAGCATTGTTATTCATAATAGCCAAACACTAGAACATCCAGATATCTACCGACTATAGAACAGATGAATAATTTGTGAAATACTACACATGATTTTTAGAGCCTTATTTTTTGTAGTACTGGGAATTGAACCAAATGCTGCTCTATGACTGACCTACATCCCCAGTGCTATTTATTTATTTATTTATTTATTTATTTATTTATTTATTTGTACTGAGGATGGAACCTGGGGACAGTCTACCTCCGAACTATACCCCAGCCCTGTTTTGTATTTTATTTGGAAACTGGGTCTTACTGAGTTGATGAGAGCCTCACTAAGTTACTGAGGCTATTCTCAAACCTGTGATCCTGCTGTCTCCTAAGTACTAGGATTACAGGTGTATGGTATCACACATGGCCTTTTTTTATTTTAAGACAAGGTTTCACTAAGCTGCCCAGGCTGGCTTCAACCTTGTGATCCCCTGCCTCAACCTCTGGAGTAGCTAGGATTACAGGCATGTGCCACCAGACCTGGCTTTAAAAACCTTCCTTGCTGGGCGTGGGGGTGCACACATGTAATTCCAGCATTCGGTAGGCTGAGACCAGAGGATCGTGGTTCGCAGGCAGCCTCAGCTACTTAGTGAGGTCCTCTGCAACTTAATGAAACCCTGTTTCAAAATAAAGAATACCAAATAAGGGAGGGGGTGTAGCTCAGAGGTCAAATGTCTCTGGGTTCCATCCCCAGACACCCCCACACACACACAAACTTTCTTAAACTGGGCATGGTGGTGCACGTTTGTAATCCTAGTACTTGGGAGGCTGAGATGGGAGGATCCAGGTTCACAGCCAGCCTCAGCTACTTAATGTAGCCCTCTGCAACTTAGTGAGAACTTGTTTCAAAATAAAGAATAAAAAATAGGACTCGGGGTATAGCTCGGAGGTAAAATGCCCCTGGGTTCTATCCCCAGTACCACAAAAAAGCTTCCTTTACTATATAAAAATATTACTTCCACTGGGTGTGGTGGTGTATGCTTGTAATCCCAGCATTTGGGAAGCTGAGACAGGAGGATCGTGGTTCGAGGATAGCCTCAGTTACTTTGTGAGGCCCTTTGCAACTCAGTGAGACCTTATTTCAAGGACTGGGGGTGTAGCTTGGAGGTAGAACGCCTCTGAGTTCCATCCTCAGTACTGCAAAAAAAAAAAAAAAAAACAAAAAAAACTCCACAATGGGATATACACACGGAATTCTATTCAGCCATAAAGAACAAGATTTTGTTATTTTCAGGAAAATGAATGGAACTAGAGAATATTATGCTAAACAGGATTAGTCAGTCACAAAAAAATGATAGGTCAAGCCGGATATGGTGGTGCACACTTGTAAGCCTAGTACTTGGGAGACTGAGACAGGAGGATCACGGTTCACAGACAGCCTCAGCTACTGAGTGAGGCCATCCACAACTTAGTGAGAGCCTGTTTCAAAATGAAGAATAAAAAAATAGGGCTCGGATCTGGGTATGGTTATACACGCTTGTAATCCTAGTACTTGGGAGGCTAAGACAGGAGGATCGTGCATGTTCGAAGCCAGCCTCAGCTAGTTAGTGAAGCTCTCAGCAACTTAATGAGATCCTGTTTCCAAATAAAATATAAAATAGGTCTGGGAGTGTAGTCTGGAGGCAGAAAGCCCCTGGGTTCCATCCCCATACGGTATCATTCCATTTTTATGAAGTTAAAAACCATAAAAACTAGCATATGCCGGTAAAAACCAGAAATGTGGTTATTTGGGGAGAGGAATTATTGACTGAAAGAGGGATGAGGAAGATGTGGGGTGCTGGGATACTCACTATTTTTGAGTGGGGGCGATGCAGATGTAGACACGTGTAAAAATTCATAGAGTGTGACTTAAGATGGTACGCCTGATTGTGCATGAGTAGCGTGTCAACAGAAAAGAAAAAGTTAAACCAACAGGAGCATTAAAGGTCATGCAAATCAGAGAGGGGAGCAGCCATTCTCAAGCTGCTTTTCTTTCTCTCCTCCCCACTTCCTTGACATTCACAGTGGCTACGGTGCCTCCCACTGACCAAACCCCAAACTCTCTAGGCTGTCTAGCAGGGGGTTCTTCTTTCATCTCTTCCCCCTTTCAATTTTAACTTCAGCCTGGACTTCGCTTTTTATTAAATCCTTTCCTCTCACCCGCCACTTCTCAGATCCAACTCTAACTCTATCATGAAAGATGCAAAATGGGATGCAGAAGCGCAAATTCTCTTTACTAGATAGTTATGGGGAAAGAAGCAGAGAGCGCGGTACCAGTACTGCTGGGTATGGTGGCGCACACTTGTAATCTCGGTACTATAGATGCTGAGACATGAGGATTGCAGGTTCAACGACAGCCTGTTTCAAAATAAAAGTAAGATAGGGCTGAGGGTGTGGCTCAGAGGTAGAATACCTCTGGGTTCAATCCCGAGTACCACATACACACATACACAAAAGAGAGGATGCCCTCCCAGTAATTTATCTTATCCTCCCTACTATCACACATCCCCAGGTATAGAGTTTTCCTTTCTAACAAAAAGATCCCACTATATAGATATTTCTTTTCTTTCCTTCTTTCTTTTATTTCTTTGGTACTAGGAATTGAATTCAAGGGCATTCTACCTCTGAGCTACATCCCTGGCCCTTTTTATTTTTTATTTTTCTTTTTTTAGTTTGAAACATGTCTTGCTAAGTTGCTAAGGCTTGTCTTGAACTTGTGATTCTCTTGTCTCAGCCTCTCAAGTACTAGAATTATGGGTATATGCTACCACATTCATTAATACTTCTTTCTCAAAATAGTATATACCAGGACAAACAACTGACCCTTCACCTAAAATGTAATATACTATTATCTTGCTCTTCTTAGCAATATGTACTATCTTATACAACTTATTCCAGGTAGGATTTTTCCCCCTGAATATTGTAAAATTGGAAAGCAGAATGGCATATGGAAAATGACAGGAGAACTCATTTGTAGTTTCTTTTTTTGTGTGTGTGTGGTGGCACTGGGGGTGGAACCCAGAGGCTTTCTACCTCCGAGCTATACTCCGAGACCTTTTTTATATTTTATTTGGAAACAGGGTCTCACTAGGTTGCTGAGAGCCTCACTAAGTAGCTGAGGCTGGCTTCGAACCCGTGCGATCCTCCTGTCTCAGCCTCCCAAGTGCAGGGATTACAAGCGTGCGCTACCACGCCCGTTTTTTGTTTGTTTGTTTGTTTGTTTCTTTTAGGTCTTGGGATGGAACCCAGGGGCATTCGACCTCCGAGCTACACACTCTGCCCTATTTTTTATTCTTTATTTTGAAACAGGGTCTCACTGAATTTCAGAGGGCCTCGCTACGTAGCCAAAGCTGTCTGCGAACCGTGATCCTCCAGTCTCAGCCTCCCAAATGCTGGGATTACAAGCGTGCCCACCACACCCAAGTGCAGTTTCTTGTATATAAATTTTGACAGCACATCTCAACTTTAAAAGGTACTTACTAGTAGTCATGGGCAGAGAACACAGCAATGACCGATAGGGCTTACCTGGTGTAATTCCACAATGTTAATTTTATAGCTTGGGAGCCGTTGGTGGTGATGCATGCTTATAATCCCAGTACTTGGGAGGCTGAGACAGGATAACTACAGGTTCAAGGACAGCCTCAGCTACTTAGTGAGACCCTGTTTCAAAATAAAGAATACAAAAATAGAGCTGGCAGTATAGCTTGAAAGTAGAATGCTCCTGGGTTCAAGCCCTAGTACTGAGGAAAAAAAAAAAAAAAAAAAAATATATATATATATATATATATATATATATATATATCCTGGGGTCTGAGAATATCTGGGAGTCTGGAGATGATTCTCAAATATCTACTGTAATTTCTTTCCTTTAGCACCCCCCCACACAGATAAATAAATATAGAGCATAACAACCCCACAAGCAAGCTATCAGCTTATATTAACGAGAAATATTCCTAAATGTTCATGTGAAACTTTAAAAATTTCAACACTAATAATTTTAATTGAAAAATTGTATATATTTATCATATATATATAGTGTTTGGTTTAAATATGAATACAAGGTTAATTGAATAATAAAATTTAGATTTTAAGCCAGGCTTGTTGGTATATACCTATAGTCCCAGTACTTGGGAGGCTGAGACAGGAGGATCACAGGCTAAAGGACAGCATCAGAAACTTAATGAGATTCTCAGTAAACTATTGAGACCCAGTTTCAAAACAAAAAAATTTGGAGCCAGGCATGGTGTTGCATGCCTGTAATCATAGTACTTGGGAGGGTGAAACAAGAGGATCCCAGGTTCGAGAACAGCCTCAAAAAGTAGTGAGACTCTCATCAATGTAGTGAGACTCTGTTTCTAAATAAATTTTAAAAAATAGGGCTGAGGGTATAGCTTGGAGGTAAAATGCCCCTGGGTTCAATCTCTAGTACACTACACACACACACACATACACACACACACACACACACACACACACACTGCAAAAAGGGCTAGGGGTATAGCTCAGAGGTACAATGCCCCTGGGTTCAATCCCCAGAACCACACACAATTTTTTTTTTTAATTTTATAGGTCATGTTTTCTTTTTCTCTCTCTTTCTTTCTTTCTTTCTTTCTTTCTTTCTTTCTTTTTTTGGTGGTACTCGGGAAATGGAACCCTTCTGCCTCTGAGCTACACTCCCAGACCTATTTTATATTTTTATTTGGAAACAGGGTCTCTTAGGCCAGCAAGGCTGGCTTCAAACCTGCGCAATCCTCCTGTCTCCGCCTCCCCAGCAGGAGATTAGGAGGGTGCACCACCATGCCCGGCTAAGTCATGTATTCTTTTATCTCAGTAGTTTAATATAAGATGGTGATATTTTGCTTTGGAAAAAACATTGATTTTTATTTTTATTTATTTTTATTTTTTTGCGGGTCTGGGGATGGAACCCAGGGGCATTCAACCTCCGAGCTACACCCCTGCCCTATATTTTTTATTCTTTATTTTGAAACAGGGTCTCACTAAGTTGCAGAAGGCATAAGTAGCTGAGGCTGTCCACAAACCACGATCCTCCGGTCTCAGCCTCCCGAATGCTGGAATTACAAACTTGCGCCACCATGCTCGGCTGAAAATATTGATTTTTAACATGTGCCTGCTTTGTACTGAGCCCAAATATATATTTCGTATCCCTCTACAAATAACATACTAGCTGGGTGTGGTGGCACATGCTTATTCCCAGCATTTGGAAGCCTGAGACAGGAAGATAAAGGTTCATGAGCAGCCGCAGCTACTTATTGAGGCCCTTTGCAACTCAGTGTGGACCCTGTTTCAAAATAAAGAGTAAAAAATCGGGCTGGGGGATTAGCTTAGAGGTAGAATGCCCATGGGTTCCATTCCCAGTACCATAAAAAATAAAAATAACATACTAAATCAAAATAATATGAACAAAAGCTTGGCTATGTGTCCTTTATTTATTTATTTTTTTTGGTGGTACTAGGGTTCCTGGTACCTCCCAGACCTTTTTTTACATTTTTATTTGGAAACAGGGTCTCCTAAACCAGCGTGTGCAGCTGGCTTCGAAGCGCGGGGATTGCAAGCGTGCACCACCACGCCCGGCCCTGTGTCCTTTATTTAAAATAGTTACTTGAGGCTGAAATGGGAGGATCGCGGTTCGCGGTCAGCCTCAGCTACTTAGTGAGGCCCTCTGCAACTTAGTGAGACCCTGTTTCAAAAATAAAGAATAAGGCCGGGCGTGGTGGCGCATGCTTGTAATCCCCGAGCTTGGGAGGCGGAGACAGGAGGATCCGGCAGGTTCGAAGCCAGCCGCGCTGGTGTAAGAGACCCTGTTTCAAAAATATAAAATAGGTCTGGGAGTGTAGCCCAGAGGTAGAAGGGCTTCCAGGAACCCCAGTACCACTAAAAAAAAAAAAAAAAAAAAAAAAAAAAAGAAAAGAATAAGAATAGGGCAGGGGGTGTGGCTCGGAGGTCAAATAAATAAATAAAAATAAAATAGTTACTTGACAAAAACCTGAAATGATTTGCAAATTAAGTCCCCAATTTTTGTCAACGGAAAAATACCTTGATCTCTTCGATTCCGGGGACCTTGGCTGCCATTTTGCGTGCTCTCTCTGGGCTCTGGTGCTGGCTCCCAAGACACTTAAATTCCAGCAACCAGCAGGATTCCTGTCACTGTTTTGTTTTGACTGCTGAGTTCCTGATGAGAACACCAACTCAGCTGAATAACTACATTTCTGCTGGGAACAGAAAAACAAGATCAGCTAACTTCCTACGCATTTTAGGTTATCAGATGGCCACAAGTAGCTGCTACACGTCTCAGTTAGTGGTCCAGACAAATCACAAATCAGACTAACTTGAGAGAAGCCATTGAGCTCAATTAACACCTCTCTCTCTCTCTCTCCATCTCTCTCTCTCTCTCTCTCTCTCTCTCTCTCTCTCTCTCTCTGTCCCTCTCCCCCTCCCCCTCCCCCTCCCTCCCTCTTTCTCTCTCCCTCTCTCTCTCTTTGTTCTAGGGGTTAAGCCCAGCCCATTTTATTTTCAAATGATGTTTTGCGTGAATTCATAAAATTTATATTTCTGAAGTTGCTAAAGCTTAAAACTGCTAAGACCTATCTATACACTATTGTGATTGTATTGACCTTTGTTTGCTCGTCTATAACAACTCCGTAGTTTCTAACAATATCCTTCCCAAGAAGGGGAATATTAATTTAAGAATTGAAATGAGCCAGGCGTGGTGGCGCACGCTTGTAATCCCAGCATTCAGGAGGCTGAGACAAGAGAACTACGGTTCACAGACAGCCTCAGCTACTTAGTGAGGGCCTCTGCAACTTAGTGAGACCCTGTTTCAAAATAAAGAATAAAAAACAGGACAAGGAGTGTAGCTCGGCGATCAAATGCCCCTGGGTTCCTTCCCAGACCCGAAAAAAAAAAATTTGGAAAGGCAGCAGTTGGGAGGCTGAGACAGGAGGATTGTGGTTTGCTGACAGGCTCAGCTACTACTTAGTGAGGCTCTTTGAACTCAGTGAGACTCTGTTTCAAAGTAAAGAATAAAAAATAGGGCTGGGGGTGGAGCATGGAGGTAGAATGCCCCTGCATTCCATCCTCAGTACTGCAAAAAAGAAAAAGATTTAAAACTCAAAATTATTTGAAATTCACAAAATTAAGTATGCATATAAAGGAAACTTAAATTTAAGTATCAAGTAATGTGTGCCGGTATTGGAAATTAAAACCAAAACACTATTTAAACCGTAACATAGTGGTGTTTGCAAGTTTGCATTTATACTTCAGAAGTTCTCAAAGCTTAAAACATCGCTAAGACTGTTGGGATACCTGTACATGGACAACTTTGGAGGCACAGGGTGCTTGAAACCAAACTTTCATCCAGCTACATATAACAATACACATACACAGACATAAACAAAGAGATTTAAAATGGAATTTGTAAGAATTCAGTTGAAGCAGGAGAGACAGTTTCTTTCATTCCTTTTTTAAATTTTTTTTATTTTTTGTGGTACTGGTGATTGAACCCAGAGGCATTCTACCTCTGAATTAACATCCCCAGTCCTACTTTTTTTTAAATTTTCTTTCTCTTTCTTTTCTTTCCCTTTTTTTCTTTCTTTCTTCCTTCCTTCCTTCCTTTGATGGAACCCAGGGGCATTTGACCTCTGAGCTACATCCTCTGCCCTATTTTTTATTCTTTATTTTGAAACAGGGTCTCACTGAGTTACAAAGGGCCTCACTAAGTAGCTGAGGCTGTCCGCGAAACACGCCCAAGCTTATTCTTTATTTTTGAAACAGGGTCTCACTGAGTTGCAGAGGGCCTCAGGCTGTCCGTGAACTGCGATCCTCCGGTCTCAGCCTCCCGAAAGCTGCTGGGATTACAAGGGTGCACCACCACGCCGGGCTCAAGAGAGACAGTTTCTAAGTGACTAAAACTTCAGGAATAGAGGGGGGCAAGAGGCCTGGCTGGACTGCTTGCCATCTCCCAGTCAAACTGGCAGGGAAATGGTTTTATTCAAAGTTAGCTTTGAAGGAAGGTGGTAGAAACTTTCTTGTTCCAAATTTCTATGGTCCCACAATGGGAGCTTTTATAAAGAGAAGTGGCAAATAAACAAAGAAAGAAAATATACATATGCAGATTCACATGATCTGAGAAGCTTTGTGTTGCAGGGGATAGGTTGGGGGGGAAAGGTGCGTGGTGTGTAGTGATCCCCCCACCACCACCAGACACACAGAGACAAACAGAAAAACCGTGGATTCTTGTCCTAAGCTAAGAATAAGTATTCATCGCTTGGACAGCTGCTAAAGATTTAAAGAAGTTTATTAAAAAGGTAGACATATAGAGATAGTTACAGCCCTGTGCCGGAGAGGGGCACAGGGGGGCAATTCGAATGAAAATGCCAACGAACTCCAGTTTACTGAGTTTTTATCCTGTCTAAGTCCAGCAGGTCCCTCTGATTTTTGGAGATCATGTTACACCTTATCGCCAGCCCCTGCTCTGCTTCTGTTATCTCTCCAGCTGGGTTTATGGCCTACAAGGGGGAAACATCTCTATCTTCAAACACAGGCCCAGATTTATGGCCGGAGGGGGAGGCATCTCTGTCTTCAAACACAGGCTTTTACATTTCGTCTTCTCCCCCAAAATGTGTTAAATTGTTCTTAGGAATGCAAGGACATGTTAGCTAACCCTGGCTTTCTTAGTAAAGAAGATATGTTTCAAGGTTGGACATCTTTCCCAGGATTGATACATTAATACTTTTTGAACTCTCTTCCCAATACCAGTACACTTTGGGCCAGCTTCCTTGGTGCCTCAGGTGAGGGAGAGGCAGCCCTTCAGCCTTCACTCAGCCAGAGAAAATGTGGGAAGCAGTAAAGCAAGTTATGAGGAAGTTGACAGTTTTAGAGGGGGTTTCAAAAGATTAATGGAAGGCCCAGTGTGGTGGCTCACGCTTGTAATCCCCGCTTTTGGGGGGCTGAGACAGACAGGAGGATCGCACAGGTTCAAAGCCAGACTCAGCTACTTAGAGAGGCTCTCGGCAACTTAGTGAGACCCTGTTTCCAAATAAAATATAAAAAATAGGTTGGGAGTATAGCTCAGAGGTAGAAAGCCTCTGGGTTCTACCCCCAAGACCACCAAAAAAAAATATATATATGGAAGAATGAGGCAAATTAATAGCAATATCTGCAATCAAGGTTTCTGCTGTGATACTTTATTTTCACTTTTTTATTTATTAAGGTTTTTTTTTTTTTTTGCAGTACTGGGGATGGAATCCAGGGCACTCTACGGCCAAGCTACACTCCAGCCCTATTTTTTATTCTTTATTTTGAAACAGGGTCTCACTGAGTTGCAAAGGGCCTCACTAAATAACTGAGGCTGGCCAGGAACCTGCAATCCTCCTGTCTCAGCCTCCCAAGTACTAAGTGTTAGGTTCTGGACCCTCCCCATACGGGGCAGGGGCGGGGCTGACCCGCCTCCTACCCTACAAGGCCCAGGATGTTCCCACGGAAAGCCACTCCCCTTTGATAAAAAGGGGACGGCGCGATCCAGGACCAGAAGAAGCTGGTGGGACAGAGAGATTCTTACACTCGTGAAAGGCTCTCTTCCACACATCTCCCCCACCCCCACCCCGCACCCGCGACACGGGGGTGGGGGAGGGAGCTGCCCGGGACAAATGGACTGAACTAATAAAGACTTATGGTACCTGCATGGATGATCTCGCGTGTCTGTGGAACTCGCAAACCTTACACTAAGATTACAACTGGCTCTTAAAATACTATTATGATCTCTATATTTTAGTAGTAACATTATTGCTAATGATACTGTTCCAGAAAAGCCCAAATAAATAATTTTCAAAAATGAGCATTAAATCAGGTGCACTGGTGCATGCTTATAATCCCAGTACTTGATAGGCTGAGACAAAAGAATCGCAGGTCCTTGGCCAGCCTCAGCTACTTTAGTGAGGCCCTTCCCAACTTACTCAGGCAATTTTGCAAAAGAGACCCTGTTTCAAAATAAAGAATAGAAAATAGGGCTGGACATGTACCTTGAAGGCAGAATGTCCCTGGGTTCAATCCATAGTACTGCAAAATAAAATTAACATTAAGAGCCAGGCATAGTGGCACAGGCCTGTAATCCCACCCAGTACTTGGGAGGCTGAAAGGTTGACGCCAGCCTCAGCATTTTAGGGCGATCCTCAGCAATTTAGCGAGACCCTGGTTCATAAAATAAAGTAAAAAGGAGCTGGTGTAGCTCAGAGGTAGAATGTTCCTGGGTTCAATTCCTAACTTGTGTGTGCACGCTATCAGGATATCCTGAGAATACATATTTTTATGATAAAATCTGACACCTTGTATATTACTTGAGGGAAGGGCCCCTGGAGGGTTCACCTGTTTTTTTCTCCACTGTTCATAGCTTATTTTGACCCATGGGTAATTTAGTTTATTTTTAACAAAACCTTAGAAATTAGATTTTAGCAATGTTTAATGTAGACTAAAATTTTTCATCTTTAGTTTGAAAATCCATGACTAGCATTTTATATACTAAGTCAGAATTTGAAATGGGGTTTCTTGAGAAGAAACATGGTGTTTCCTTACCGGATTCTTGTCTGTGGCGAACCGGATTCTTGTCTCTTCCTCGCAGACTGCAGGAAGGGGAACAAGAAGTTTATTGGAAACAGCAGGGAATAGGGAAAGTGGCAGAACACCCCCTAAGGGCTGTCGGAACTCTGGTGCCCAGCAGCTGCCTTCAGGACAATACTTGAGGGTAGCCCAAGCCAAATGCCTTCAGTTTCAAGCTGCTTTCTCCCAAAGTCCACGTGATCTGCCAGAAAAGAAGTGCAGGTCACCCCTAGGGGCCCTGGTCGGCCTTGATGTCCAGTGGAGGCCTTCAGGTCACTACCCGAGTGTAGCCTGGGCCAAGTGCCTTCAATTGCACCCCACCTTCTCTCAAAGCCCATGAGACCTGCGGACCTGCGAGAGAGAAAAGCTCCCCAAAGGGAAGGGGTTCCCAGAGTGAGTAAAGGTCCTGGTGACTGGTCTAGGGATTTATATATCTCAGTAAGTCCTCTGTTACTTGGAGTCTGGAAGGCAGTTCTTAAAATTTGCATAGGGTATTTGCATGTCTTTGAGGGGGTCTCCTTTCAGTAGAGGTATCAGACTTGCTCCAGGGATGACTCCTGGGTTTGTTGATTAGTAAACAGATGGTTTTGTGAAGCTTTGGCCATTCTTATCTCTGAACCTTGGAAGGGCTGGTCTCTTTTTAGGAGCCTAGGAAGTTAATTAGCATTCGTTGCCCCTCAGGAAATTAAGTTTTTCTACCAAGGCCTCTTCCCTACCTGCCTACTTCTTTTCTACCTCCTCAAAGTGAGTTGTATGTTTTTTTCTTTAATTGCAATTCAAATTTCATCTTTTGGGAGTGTAGCCCGGAGGTAGAAGGGTTTCCAGGAACCCCAGTACCACCAAAACAAAACAACAACAACAACAACAACAACAACAAAAGAAGACAAATTTCATCTTTTTTTTTTTTTTTTTTTTTTTTTTTTTTGCGGGTCTGGGGATGGAAACCAGGGGCATTCAACTTCCGAGCTACATCCCCTGCCTTATTTTTTATTCTTGATTTTGAAACTGGGTCTCACTGAGTTGCAGAGGGCCTAAGTAGCTGAGGCTGTCTGCGAACCGTGATCCTCCGGTCTCAGCTTCCCGAATGCTGGGATTACAAGCTTGTGCCACCACGCCAGGCTTCAAATTTCATCTTGACAAATGCTAAATTTCCTGTGGCCTTTTTTTTCTTTCAAACTGATGTGTCTATGTCAGCCATTTTGCACATTCCCCGGAAGTAAAAAGTTATGTATTATGCTGCCGTCCTTCTCAGAATATTTAATAGTTAATATATATTAATTAAGATAATGCAGTGGGGCTGGGGTGTGGCTTACTGATGAAGTATGTCTCCCCAGCAAGCCAGAGGCCCTGGGTCCTAGCACTATAAAAAGAAAAAGCAAGCCGGGCGTGGTGGCACATACTTGTAATTCTAGCATTTGAGACAGGCAGGTCCGGGTTCCTGGATCTGGGTTCGTGGACAGCCTTAGCTATGTGGTGAGGCCCTTGGCAACTCAGTGAGACCCTGCTTCAAATCCCAGCATTCGGGAGGCTGAGACCTGGAGGATCACAGTTCTCAGACAGCCTCAGCTACTTAGGGCCTCTGCAACTCAGTGAGACCCGGTCTTAAAATCAAGAATAAAAAATAGGGCAGGGGGTGGGTGTAGCTCGGAGGTAGAATGCCCCTGGGTTCCATCCCCAGACCCGCAAAAAAAAAAAAAAAAAAAAAATCAAAATAGAGAATAAGCCGGGTGTGGTGGTGCACGCGTGTAATCCCAGCATTAGGGAGGCTGAGACAAGAGGATTGCAGTTCACGGACAGCCTCAGCTACTTAGTGAGGCCCTTTACAACTCAGTAAGATCCTATTTCAAAACAAAGAATAAATAATAGGGCTGGGGGTGTAGCTTGGAGGTAAAATGTTCCTGGATTCCATTCCCAGCACCGCAAAATAAATAAACAAATAAATAGAATAAAGAATAAAAAATAGGCTGGGGGTGTAGCTTGGGGTAAATGCCCCTGGGTTCCATTCCCAGTACCGCTAAAATTAAAATAAAATAAAGAATAAAAAATAGGGCTGGGCGTGTAGCTGGGAAGTAGAATGTCCCTGGGTTCCATATCCAGTACTCCCCATACACACACACAAAAGCAGAAAAAAAACCCTCTCAATAAGTATTAGTTTTCCTTCCCATTTGAGCTCCTCTAGTTCTGCTCAGTGGAAGGACCCCTGGGTTTATGAAGTACTGAGCTTGAGTCTGAAACAGACTTTTCCATTAAAATGACAATTCAGGATAGCTTGTCTGCATTTCAGAAGAAAGGCTGAAGGGCTGCTGCTCCTTGGCCTGAGGCACCAAGAAAACTGAGACCCCTGCAGAGACAGAAAGATCTCCCACTACCCTAATCTGCATTCGTAGATTTCTTTGTTTTGTACATTTCCTCACCTCTTATAAAAGCTTCTCTTGCCCTTGAGTTGTCTGAGGATGGAAATTTGAAGCCAGAAGTTCCCTCCTCTTGTTCCAAAGCTGGATTTGAATAAAACCTATTTTCCTGACAAATTGACTCCAAGGCTTTGTGAAGTAGCCAAATGGTAGAACAGAGCCTCTTGCTGGGGAACAGGTACTCCCCAGCTTCCAATTCAATTGGTGTAGGCTATAGAATGGACATGCGGATTTTTTTTTTTTTTTTTTTTTTTTTTTTGTACTAGGGATTGAACTCAGAGTCGGTCTACCTCCGAGGCACACCCCCAGCTCTATTTCTTTTTTCGGTTCCTTTTCTTTCTTTTTCGTCTTAAGATACTGGAAAATTTAATCCAGGGATATTCTACCTCCGAGCTACTCTCCCAGACATTTTTTTTTTTTTTTTTTTTTTTTTAGTTTTGAAACAGGGTCTCACTAAGGTGCGGAGTGCCTTCACTAAGGAGCTGAGTCTGGCCGCGAGCCTGTGATCCTCCCGTCTCAGCCTTCCAAGTACTGAGATTACGAGCATGCGCCGCCACGCCCGGCTATTATTTTTTATTTGGAATCAGAATCTCGCCAAATTACAGAGTCTGGACTCGAACCCACGATCAGGAGCTCCTGCCTCAGCCTTCCAAATACTGAGATTACAAGTAGTGCGCCACCATGCCCGGCTAGACAAGCGGAATTTTAACCCCACCTCCCACCCCAGGTGATAGGAACGTGCAGCTAAGGTTTAGAAGCACTGCCTTAGTTCGATATATAATCAGATATACATCAACATAAAAATGTGCGCATGTACAGAGCTCCAGTTTTTAGCAACACTAAATTCTGTAATCAAAGAGGTAGAGAAAAGAACCTAACCCAATTTAATCAACACCATGGATAATTATCAGAAAATGTTGACGATACAAAACTCATCGAAACGGAAAACTGAGATATATCTGTATGACTTCTCCGTATGTAAATTACACCGGTAAAAAGGACAAATGGCATTAGTTCATTTAAACGCGGATAACTATGACAGGGTCGAGGAGGCAGGGATATTACTTCAGATGACCCCAAACTCTTGGTAAATTAGAAAAAACTGCAAACTCCAGATCAGAACCAGCGAGAGGGGAGCGCAAGCGGCAGGAAGCGAGCAAGCCAAAGAAATGCCTAGAACGCAGGTGGCAGACATTTAGAGGCTTCCGAGACCGCGGCGCCCGGGTGCCACAGGGAAACATGCCCCTTCGACATTTTCCGGTACTCGCCAGGACGACCGTGTGTCTTCACCGGACGGATCCGGAAGGAAACGTGGCCACAGCGGCAAAGGAGCCCGAGGCAACTTGGTTCCCGTGCGGATGCTGGGGCTGTAAGGCGCCGGGCGGCCGCAGGTTGCGGCTCTCAGGGAGGAGGACGCCGGCGCTCGCCTTCTCTCCGCTGCTGCCATGATTCCGGTGTCGTTGGTGGTGGTCGTGGTGGGCGGCTGGACTGCCGTTTACCTGGCCGACTTGGTGCTGAAGGTGAGAACCTCGGGCCTTGGACCAAAGCCGGAGGTGCCCAGGGCCGGAGGCAACAGCGGTTTTCGCCCCAGGCCTTTTCTCTCGCCGCCGCCCGAGCCTGGGGGGCTGGAAGCGGCCCGCCGTGCCCACGTGCAGTCTGCCCGGCGAGTCGGCGGGGTAGAGTAAAGTGCGGCTGGCCGCGGGAGGGGTGTGGCGGCCCGCGCGGCTGCGCCTGCCGCATTGCGGGCGCTGGGTGCCCGCAGCCTTGGCTCCGGCCGGGAAGGCGCCGGAGGTGGAGTCGGGAGGGCCAGGCCTCGCCGGCCCCCACGACAGCAGTGTACCAGGGAGGAAAAGGAAACGGCCACGCGGGAAAGGCATGATTAGCCCCCATCGTTTTGAGGTTACCATCCTCTAGACACTACGGTATTGGCATGGATCGAAATCAAGTTGTGATTTAAATCACCGGTCACAAACTCAAACGCGCTTGCTATTGTCTGGGGTTCTGGTGAAAATGCAGATTCTGATTCAGCAGGTGTGGAAGAGTTCTAGGATTCCTCCTTCCTCTTTGGGGGGGAGGGGTGATGGGGGTTGAGCCCAGGGACATTCTACCTCCGAGAGATACCCCCACCCAGTGCTATTTTAAGTTTTATTTCGAAACGGGTTCCCGCTAAATTGCTGAGAGTCTGACTAACCAGTTCCCGGGTGCTATTCCTGTTGCAGGGCCGCAGACCATTCTTGAAAGTAGCATATTCAAATAGGCAAGGATTTAGATAACCCAGTCTCCTACTTCAAATTGCTATTTGCACCCTGCGTGTACCTTCTTCACACTAGCCACACACACACACACGCACGCGCGCGCACACACACACACCCCTGGGTGAACAGTCATACTTCAGTCACCCCTGGGTGAAGTCATACTTCAGTTATTTGGGAATGGTAGCAAAAAATGAGAAATGTCTGACCACTTGGTAGGGGGTAACTGGAGTTAGATCATAGACTCAAGGCAAACTTAAATTATGAATGGTAAAATCGTGTTATGAATACTGTTCTAAATAGTATGCTATAGTGTTTTGTATTTTTGGCATAACTGAAGTGGTACTTGAGCCTCTTTGCTGTATTGAAACTTGCAGTATGCGGAGAGGTATACAATGTAGTCTTTAGGAGGGCTGGACTCTGGCACTTCCTTACCATATTACTACAAATTACTACAGTGCCTGGAAGTCTTTTGTGTGTGTGTGTGTGTGTGTGTGTGTGTGTGTGTGTGTGGTACTGGGGGTGGAACCCAGGGGCTTTTCTACCTCCGGGATATACTCCCAGACCTATTTTAAATATTTATTTGGAAACAGAGTTGCTGAGAGCCTCACTCAGTAGCTGAGGCTGGCTTCCAAACTGTGTGATCCTCCTGTCTCAGCCTCCCAACCGCTGGGATTACAAGCGTGCGCCACCACTGGCTGGATTTCTCATTTCTAAATAAGGATAATAATAGGAAGGATTTCATGGGATTATGGAGGGGAATATAAAAATTATCAATTTAAAGGCTTGCTACTTAACCTGAAGTTTGAAGACCAGGAGCACTTGGATTATATGATATAGAAGCTTGTTAGAAAGACGTTTCCGCTAATCTACAGGATCAGAACCTGCATTTATTTTTTATTTTTATTTTTTTTACTGCTGAGGGTGGAACCCAGGGGTATTCTACGTCCAAGCTACACGCCCCTAGTTCTATTTTTTATTTTGAAACAAGGCTTCACCAAGTTGTGGAGGGCCTCACTACTAAGTAGTTTAGGGTATCTGAGAACCTGTGGTCCTCCTGTCTCAGCCTCCCAAGAACTGGGATTAAAAGTGTGCACTGCCACATCTGGCTTAGAACCTGCATTTTAGCAAATCTTCAGGTGATTTCACTGCACGTTTTTGTTTGAGAAGCACTGATGTAAAGGAAATAGCACTGGTCAGCTGGGTATAGTGACTCACATCTGTAATCCCAGTACTTGGAAGGCAGAAACAGGAGGATCACAGGTTCAAGGCCAGTCTCACCAATATAGCAGGACCCTCAGCAATTGATCAAGAACCTGTTTCATTTTGTTGTTGGTGGTGTTGCTGGGGGTTGGTTGAACTTCCCAGGGGCATTCTACCTCTGAGCTACACCCCTTGCCCTAGTTTATTTTTTATTTTAAAGCAGGGCCTCAGTAAGTTGCTGAGGGCTTCACTCAGTTGCTGAGGCTGCTGCAAACCTGCAATCCTCCTGACTCAGCCTCCCAAGTACTAGGATTACAAACATGCACCACCACGCTCAGCTGCAAGACCATTTCAAAAGAAAAAGAAAAAGAAGCCGGGCGTGAGTGAGCTTGTAATCCCAGGAGGATCACGGTTCACAGACAGCCTCAGCTACTTACTGAGGCCCTCTGCAACTCAGTGAGACCCGGTTTCAAAATAAAGAATTAAAAAAAATAGGGCAGGGGGTGTAGCTCGGAGGTCAAATGCCCCTGGGTTCCATCCCCAGACCCGCAAAAAAAAAAAAAAAAAAGAAAGAAAGAAAAAGAAAACTAGGGCTGGGCATATGGTTTGGATAGAGTACCCCTAGGTCCAGTTCTCAATCAAAAAAAAAAAAAAAAAAAACTGGTCAAACCTGTATAGTCTCTGGTCAAGTGTCTGAGGTGATCAGGGTGTCACTTTAATTTCAGTGACAGCCCCTAGCTTCCTAAGAGCACTAATTCCTGAGCAAAAGACCTAGCACTCAACTGGTATCTACCTGGGGAATGGAGAGACTTGACTTTTAGGCCCCTGCACCTTCAGCTTCTCTGCTTCTTGGCGGGTCTACTCTTCTACCCTCAGTTTTTCTAGACTTCTACAAGAGACATCTGCAGGAGGGGTGTGTCATTCCTTTTTAAATCATGGAAAACAAACAGGTTAAAAAAGTCCCCTGGCCGAGCGTGGTGGTGCACACTTGTAATCCCAGCGCTTGGGAGGTTGAGACAGGAGGATTGCTTAAGTTAGAAACCAGCCTTGGCTACTTAGTGAGGCTCTCAGCAACTTAGTGAGACCCTGTTTCCAAATAAAGTATAAAATAGGTCTGAGAGTATAGCCCAGAGGTAGAAAAGCCCCTGGGTTCCACCCTCAGTACCGCGCACACACACACACACACACACACACACACACACACACACAAAATAAATAAAAAAGTCCCCTGAAGCCTGGTGTGGTGGTACACACCTGTAATCCCAATGCATAGGAGGCTGAGACAGGAGGATCATAGGTTCAAGACCAGCCTCAGCAACGTAACAAGGCCCTCTGCAACTTAGTAAGGCCTGTTTAAAAAAAAAAAAGTAAAATAGGGCAGGGCTGGGGGTATAGCTGAGAGGTACAATACCCCTGAGTTCCATTCCCGGAACCGCAAAAGAAAAAAAAAAAAAAAGTAACACAAGACCTCTTTCCTTTGTGTGGCAGTAAGATAACCTGTATTGGTGTTGTCCATTGTGGACAAGAGGATCATAGATTCAAGGCCCGCTTCAGCAACTTAGCAAGACTCTGTTTCAAAATTTAAAAAAATAAATAAAATTATATATATAGCTTGCATTCACAGCTCATATTTTTTTGTGTGTGTGGTGCTGGGGATGGAACCCAGGGGCATTTCACCTCTGAGGTACACCCCCAACCCTCTTTATTTTGAAACAGTCTCACTGAGTTGCAAAGTGCCTCGCTAAGTAGCTGAGGCTGTCCGCGAACCACAATCCTCCTGTGTCAGCCTCCTGAATGCTGGGATTACAAGCATGCGCCACCACACCCGGCTCATAGCTCATATTTTTTTTTATTATACAATACTCTTCTAAACAGAGATCAGCACACTTCTTTTGTAAGGAGGTAGATGGTAAGTATTTTAGGCTTTGGGGCCATATATATAGCCCCTCTGTCACATATTTTTGTTTTTTGTTTGTTTGTTTGTTTTGTGGTACTGGCAATGGAACCCAGTGGCATTCTACCTCCTAGCTACACCCCTGCCCTATTTTTTTATTCTTTATTTTGAAACAGGGTGTCACTGAGTTGCAGAGTTCATTAAGTACCCGAGGCTGTCCATGAACCACTGTCCTTCCATCTCAGCCTCCCGAATGCTGGGATTACAAGCAAGCGTGCACCACCACGCCCAGCAAGTCTTTTGTTGTTTTTATCATCCCTTAAAACTGTCAAAACTAAGCCAGGCGAGGTGACGTGGTGGCAAACTTGTAATCTCAGCATTCCGGAGGCTGAGACCAGAGAATCTCCATTCGAGGACAGCCTCAGCTACTTAGTGAGGCCCTCTGCAACTTAGTGAGACCCTGTTTCAAAATAAAGAATAAAAAATAGGGGAGGGAGTTTAGTTCAGAGGTCGAATGCCCCTAGGTTCCATCCCCAGACCCCCATACAAAAAAAAAATGTAAAAACTATTCTTAGCTCACAGACTGTTCAAAACAGGTTATAAGCCAGATTTGGTGTGTAGGCCATACCCTAACTTCAGCAGCCCATCTATTCTAAGATCTTTTATTCTCTGAAGAATAAGCATACAGCATGAAGATTATAGACATTTGAGTAATCATCATTGTGGTTTCTTAGAGAAAATACTTTCTACTTTTTATATATTACAAATTGTTCTTCAGAATTAAGTAATATGAAGCTGGGTATGGTGGTCTCTGCCTGTATCCCATATTTAGGAGACTGAGACAGGAGGATCACAGCTTCAAGGACAGCCTCCTCTAGGTAGGGAGACTGAGCTAAGTTGGGAGGCTCAGATAGGAGGATTGTGAGACCCTGTTTCAAAGCAAAAATTAAAAAGGGCTGGGGATGTAGCTTGGGGTTAGAATGCCCCTGGGTTCAGTCTCCAGTACAACACACACACACACACCCCCGCAAGTAACGTGAAACTTTTCTTTCTTTCTTAGTCATCTGTCTACTTTAAAAATTCTTATGAAGACTGGCTGGAAAACAATGGATTGAGCATCTCTCCTTTTCACATAAGATGGCAAACTGCAGTTTTCAATCGTGCCTTTTATAGTTGGGGACGGCGGAAAGCAAGGATGCTTTACCAGTGGTACTCTTCATTTTCTCTTTTTGGTTTAAATTAGTCATTGTATTAATGAAAAACAGATTGTTATATTAGTCATTTCTGTCACTTTTGATTTATTGGGTTTTTAAATATTGACAACAGAAAAACTTTTTTAGTTTTTTTTTTATAAATTTAGGGACTGTGTCATTGTGCTTTTACATACATTAAAAATCATGCTGTTTCATGATTTGGGGTTTATGATTATTTCTGGGCCACCCAAGATCTTGACAGATTTTGTTGTTGAAATAATTTGGCTTGAAGGGTACTGTGGTCTAAATTTTATTTTGGTAAAAATATAACTGAAAATAGATTAGAAATAATGAACAGTAAACCATCAAGGAGTTAGCAGAAAATGCAATAGTAAATTAAAGCATGCCAAGTAGAAAGAATGAAATAATAAAGAGGAAAAATTAGTGAAATAAGTTATACAGTAATGAAAATTGGCAGAGCCATAAGTTGATTCTTTGAAAAGATTAATAAAGTCTATAAGCTTCTAACATGACTAATCGAGAAAAACAGAAAACACAATAACTAAAAATCAGAATTGGAACCTGGTGAAGTTCTATGTGCCTGTAATCTCAGTACTTGAGATAGGAGGATTGCAGGTTCGAGGACAGCCTCAGCAAGTAGTGAGACTCTCATTAAACTAGTGAGACCCTATTTCCAAATAAGAAATAAAACAGGGCTGGGGGTGTAGGTCAGAGGTAGAATGCCCCAGGTTCAATCTTCAGCACCCCCCCCAAAAAAAAAAATTGGAACTGAAAAGGGAATGTTATGTGTCCTATAGAATATTATGAACAATTCTACAAATTTGACAATTTAGATGAAATGAACAAGTTCTTAAAAAGTATCAAAAATCTAGATAATGTAACAGATTATTCCAAACCATAGCAGAGTAACTTGTAATTATTAAAACAGTTAAAAAACGCAGGGTGTAGTGGTGCACACTTGTAATCCCCTTGCTTGGGAGGTGGAGACAGGAGGATCGCGCTGGTTCGAAGCCAGGCTTGCTGGGTTAAGAGACCCTGTTTCCAAATAAAAATATAAAAATAGGGCTGGGAGTGTAGCCCAGAGGTAGAAGGGTTTCCAGGAACCCCAGTACCATAAAAAAAGTTAAAAAACTATTAAGAATGGGTAAGAGGAGGAACTCTAGATGAAGAAGGGACCCTGTAGAGGAGCAATGCAGGTGACTTATCTGAGGGGATAAGAGGGAGGAGAAGGGAAACTCTTTAAAGCACATGATGTACTTAAACACATCAAAGTCAATCAGGAAGTCAAGCATGGGTAGGTGGGAAGGGGAGGAAGGGGTTAGAGACTGGAAAGGGGCTGATTGGGTGATGTGTGCATGTATATCTCCACAAGCTTTTTATCCCACTGAGATGTATGACTACAGTGCACCAATAAAAATTTATTTAAAAAAATACAAAAAAACCATTAGGTCTTACCATGGAAATATTTATCAGAAAGCATAGCTAAAATACAATGCAGGAAATAGAATAGATAGATGAAAAAGGATTGATGTCTGTAATGTCAGTAGCTTTCCTAACTGTTAGAAAAAGCTCAAAACAATGTTGTAGCTGGGCATGGTGACACATGTCTGTAATCCTAGTACTTGGGAGCCTGAGACAGTAGAATCACAGGCTCGAGGCCAGCTTGAGTAACTTTGCAAAGTCCTCAACAATATAGTGAGAACCTCTTCCAAAATAAAAAAAAGAAACAGGGCTGGAAGTGTAGCTCAGAGTAGAACACCCCTGGATTCAAACGCCAGTACCACAAACACACTAAATAAATAAATAAATAAATAATAAATCAATAAAAACAATGTTATGTGTGTGAGTGAATATATGAATGGAAACCCTTTTTTTTATTGGGAATGATACTTAGCCTCTGCGAGTACCAGAAAATTGTAAATTATTTCAGCTGCTTAAAGAAAACTAGTGCCCATGCTTTAGTCAAGTATTTGAAGTTGGGATACAAAAAAGGAGGCGGCGTTATTAAAATTTTTAGTCGTCCTTTTAAAGCTATGAAGTGTGACTGGCCAGTGAATTTGGTAGGCCGGGGATTGTGAAGCATTGTGCATTTACAAGATTTTTTTTTCTTCTTAACAGGTTCAATTTTGGAATGGTGTTTGGCGTAGTTGCTATGTTCAGCTCTTTTTTTCTCCTCGGAAAAACACTCTTGCAGACTTTGGCACAGATGATGGCTGACTCTCCCTCCACCTCCTCCTCTTCTTCCTCTTCCTCTTTCTCTTCTTCTTCCTCTTCTTCATCTTCCTCCTCCTCCTCTCTTCACAATGAGCAAGTGCTACAAGTTGTGGTAAGTGCCGCCTTTTTGCTTTAAATGAATATTGAAATATAGAAATGATATTTTTCGCACTAGTATATGTACTGCCCATAATACAAACATAAAAACAAGTCTCACAATTTTTCAAACACAGTGCTCAAACAAAAAACACAAATTAATAAGTAATTAGCAGGAGTTGTTGCAATATTTGGTGGTGATGGTAATATCCCTAGCAGAGAATAAATGGGTCAGTGTCAATACTGTCAGCAAGTATTATAAATATTTGACTTAGTTCATGTTGTCTTCTCAAGGTGTTAAATGATTATTGCATTCAAGGAATAACAATGCTGATTTAAGATCTTTACAGTGGAGAAGTAAATTGCATTTTAACCTATTTGTATTCAGTTCTCCTTTTTGGGGTTTTCAGTGTCTAATACTGCCCTTTTAGTTAAAGGTATAAGACTGGGGCTGGTGGTATACTTCAGTGGTAGAGCACTTGCCTGACATCTGCAAGGCCCAGGATTCAATCTCCAGCACCACACAAAAAAATAAGATATTCTAAATGACCACTGTGAATTCTAGATGTAAGGAATAATGTCTGTGTTATGCTTCTTTGAATATAATCTATTATAATTATATTAATAATTATAATAATTCTCATGTTAAAGCACATGTGTACAATTATACCTTACCATTTCCTGTTTTTAGAGTTTGGAAGGAGGTTTGACATTGATTCATTTTTATTGCACATTTTCATATTTAAGTTTTCATTTCCTGAAAAAATATCTATGTATAATTGAAATATATATATATATATATATATATATTTTTTTTTTTTTTTTTTTTTTTTTTGCGGTACTGGTGATGGAAACCAGGGGCATTCTACCTCCAAGGTACACCCTCAGCCCTATTTTTCATTCTTTAGTTTGAAACAGGGTCTCACTAAATTGCAGAGGGCCTCACTAAGTAGCTGAGGCTAGCCTTGAACCTGTGATCCTCCTGTCTCAGTTTCCCAAATCCTGGGATTACAAGCGTGAGCTGCCACGCCTGTTATGTGTGTGTGTGTGTGTGTATATAATATATGGATTGAACCCAGGGGCCAGTTCAGAGCTAAACCCTTAGCCCTTTTTCTTTTAATTTTGAAACCAGATCTTTGTAAGTTGCTGAGGGTCTCATAGTTGTTGAGGTTGGCCATGAACCTGCTTTCTTCTGTCTCAGCCTCCCAACTACTGGCACCACGGGTATGCACTGCTGTACCCAACTGGATTTTTTATTTTTGAAACAGGGTCTCGCTAAGTGGTTGACAGCCTCACTAAGTTGCTGAGGCTGATCTTGAATCTGTGATACTCCAGTCTAGCCTTCCATTACTGAGATTACAGTGTGTACAAATGTGTGTGCGCGCGCGTGTGTGTGTGTGTGTGTGTGTGTGTGTGTGTGTCTGTGTGTTTTGGTAGTACTGAGGACAAAACCCAAGGACAGTCTACCCCTGAGCTGTACCCCCAGCTCTATTTTATTTTGTATTTTGAAACAGGGTTTCACTAAGTTGCAGGTGGTCTCAGTAAGTTGCTGAGACTGTCCTCCAGAATGTGATCCTTCTGTCTCAGCCTCCCAAGCACTAGGAATACAAGCATGTGGCACCATGCCTGGCTAAATGTCTTATTTTTAATCATGTTCTTATTAATGTAATAAATTGGGGTTGGTAAGATTTCCTGTTTTGTTTTATTTAGTTTTACTTAGTTTTTTGTTTGTTTTTGCAGTACTGGGGATTGAATCCGAGTATATTCTGCCACTGAGATGCATACACACCCCATTTTGTTATTTCTATTTTGAGACAAGGTCTCACTAAGTTGCCTATGCTGACTTTGAAATGGCAGTCCTCCTGCCTCAGCCTACTGCGTAGCTGGTATTAGAAGTGATTAGCTGGGATTATAGGCATATACCACTAGATATGCCTTTTTACAATGTTTTAAATACTCATTTATTTTGTGGTACTGGAGATTTAAGCCACGGGCAGTCTGCCTCAGAGCTACACCCCCAGCACTTTTTTATTTTTTAATTTTGGAACAGAGTCTTCCTAAGTTACCATATGCTAACCTCAAATCTGTGGTCCTCCTTTCTCAGCCTCCCAAGTACTAAGATTATAGCATTGCACCACCACACCCAGCATTTTTTTTTGCAGTACTAGGGATTGAACCCAGGGACATTCTACCTCAGAGCTATATCCCTAGCCCTGTTATTTTTTCTTTATTTTGACACAAGGTTGTACTAGGTTGCAGAGGGCCTAAGTAGCTGAGGCTGGCTGCGAACTAGCAATCCTCCTGTCTCAGCCTCCCAAGTACTGGGATTATAAGCATGGCAGGAGGAGGTTCAAACAAGAGAATCTCAGTTTCGCAGCCAGCCTCAGCTACTTAGTGCGATCCTTTGTAACTCGGTGAGATCCTATTTCAAAATAAAGAATAAAAAATAGGGCTGGGGTGTAGCTTGGAGGTAGAATGCCTGAGTTCCATCCCCAGTACCGAAAACCAAAAAACTTTAAATTCTCTCTTTGTGTCTTCTGCTAGGCCAGTAGTGATAGGATGCTTTTTTCTTTCTTTCTTTCTTTTTTTTTTTTTTTTTTCGGGTCTGGGGATGGAACCCAGGGGCTTTCTACCTCTGAGCTGCACCCCCTGCCCTATTTTTTTATTCTTTATTTTGAAACAGGGTCTCACTAAGTTGCAAAGGGTCTCACTAAGTAGTTGTGGCTGTCCGCGAACTGCGATCGTCCTGTCTTAGCTTCCCGAATGCAGGGATTAGAAGCGTGCGCCACAACGGCCTCCTGTGATAGGATGATTTAAAGTCATTTGTAGGAAGCAACAACGAATGATCATAACTCTTACTTAGAGTTTAAAATATTCACTAGGTGAGGCTGCAGAAGAAAAGGTTTATTTCTTCAGCAAATATGTACTGAGTATGTTCCTGGTTCCTACTTCTGTGGGGAGCGAAATGCAGTGCTGGCACTCATGGAGCTTCCCGTGTAGGAGGCCTCTGTGCCAGTGCTCCTATGGGGCATCCTAGAAGGTGCTGTGGAGATGGAAAAGAGTAAAGCGAGAGTGAGCAGAACAGTGAGAGTCCACATAGCCTGGGAAGGGAAGTTGGAAGCTAGCATCCCAGCAATAGAGGGCACAGTATAACATGGAAAGTTATCAGGAATATCAGTAGTAATACTACAACCTAGGTAGCACACAGTGCTTGTTGTATGTGGTCTCTGCCTATTTTATTTTTGCAGCAATCCAGAGGTAAGTACTTTTGTTCCTCCTGACTCACAGATGAGAAAATTAAGGCACAGAGACACTAAGTCATTTGCTTTTGGTTACAGCTAGTATTCTCTCTCCCTCTAATTTTTTTTTTTTTTTTGGTGGGGGAGGGAGGTAGTCCTGGGGATTGAACGCAGGGCCTCATACATACTAGGCAATTATTCTACAACTGTTCTATATTCCCAGCCTGTTTTACTTTTTGTTTTGAGACAGGGTTTCACTCAGTTTCCCAGGCTGGCCTTGAATTTAGCCTTGCCTCAGCCTCCCAAGTAGCTGGGATGACAGGTGTGTGCCACCACACCCAGCCCACAGCTAGTAAACAGTGGATCCATCATCACTGACCTTAGAGCCCACACACATTATGCTATACTCCTCTTAGGAAAAACAAATAGTTCTTCAAGGAAGTCTTAAGTAATGTTGGCCTTCGTCTGTGAAGTTTGTGGTAGAAGGGTGGGTAGGTGTGCCAGCTAGAGAGCAGGACAGTAGAGAAAATAAGATGGGACAGAAAGGTAGGGTCTAAGTTATAAAGGGCTATTCTAAGATGTTTCAGTTTTACTTATAGATAGTAGTTCTTAGCAAAATGGACCAAAGTCAGCTAGACTGGTTTGTCCTTGGGAAGACCATCTAAGAGAGTAGTTGCAGTAGTTCATTTTAGAAGTGATGAGGGTCTAAACTAAATTAGTGGCAAGGAGAATGAAGGGAATGGATTCAAGTGGTCATTTGGGGTACAGTTCTGAGACCTAGGGATTAACTGAAAGTGAGGCCGGAAGGAGAAGGCGGAGTTCCGGATGATTCTCAGGTTACCTGACTGCTTATGATTCTCAGGTTTATCAGGAAAGAGGATAGGAGGGAAGGAAGCTGGTTTGCAGGAAGCATGATCATTGACGTCTCTGCCTGCCAGAATTAGAATGGCAAAATATTGTGCAGAGAAGAAATTGTTTCTTCTCTTTGCTTTTCAGTTTAATCATAGTGCTCACAAAAATATTGACTCTATTAGGCGAGCTGTGCTTCGAAACCATTAAGAAGTGGCAGCCCTCTGATCTGCATATTTATATGTAATTTTAAGAATGGTATGTCTCCTGACTTTGATGTAAATCCTTGTAGCTTAAAGTCATGTTTTCTGTGTACTCTAAAAATCTCTACAGCTTTGTTCAGTATTATTTTCCCAAACCCTGGCACTCTTGGGTTATTGAGAATATTCTGTATTCAGTATTCTGGTACATCTAATACCCTGTATGATCATGGCAGACAGATGGGCCATCTTGTACTGTTGCCAACAAATAAGACCTACCATCTGTTAGTGTAGTGACACACTCAAATTACCTTATCTCATGCATTACATCCAGTAAATAAAGAGAAGGACAAATATCCTATTGGAGGAAACTTACTGGTTTATTTGAAATAAAGGTAAGGTAACTAGGATATTTTGTCAGGTAGAAGTATGAGAATTAATCTTAAACACACAAATTTAAAGAGGGATCAGAGAAAACAAAGCTACTGAGCCAGATATACACCTGACAACATGGCAGTAGAGAAGGTGCATAGAAAAAGGGACATTGAAGGCTGAGACAGGAGGATCTGGACAGCCTCAACTACTTAGGCCCTTTGCACCTCAGTGAGACCAGGAATAAAAAATAGGGCTGGGGTACATGTAGCACGGAGATAGAATGCCACTGGGTTCCACTCACAGTACTGCAAATAAATAATGACATTGACATTTTTAAAAAAGTTGCTCAGTAGGATTCGAGTAAAGAGAATATCATGTAATGAGGTATTACACATACATTAAGAATGATAATGCAGCTAGGCATGATGGCGGCACGGTTTGCAGACAGCCTCAGCTACTTAGACCCTTTGCAACTCAGTGAGACCTTATTTCAAAATAAGGAATAAAAATAGAGCTGGGTGTGTAGCTCGGAGGTAGATGCCCCAGTACTGCCAAAAAAAAAAAAAAAATGATTATAGCTAGGTGAGGGGGAACACACTTGTAACCCCAGTAGTTCAGAGGCTGAGAGGATCGCAAGTTCAAGGACAGGTTCTGCAATTTAGTGTGACCTTGTGTCAAAAAGGACTGAGTGTGTGACCCAGTGGTAGAAAGCCCCTGGGTTCAATCTCTAGTACAAAAAAATGATTATGTAAATACATTTTATAGCCAGAGAAAGGAGACTTGTAGTCAGTAGAATTTAGAAATAATCCAGGCAGCCTTCTGTGACTTTCCTCTTTGGTTAGTAAAGTAGACTTAATAAGTAAAATTCCAAGCTGGGCGTGATGATGCATGCACTCAGGAGGTTGAAATAAGAAGATCACAGATTCAAGGCCAGGCAGCCTCAGCAATTTAGCAATTTAATGAAACCCTCAAAAACTTAGCAAGTTTTTTTTTTATCAGGTTTAATAGTGAGCAAAGAAATGTGGGTCAATTTGCAGACTTGAATAAAATGAGCTTGCCCTAGGTTATGGATCTGCTTTTGGAGAGCAGCTGAATATGTATCCAAATCTTTTAAATTTTGTGTAATAATAGCATTTTTTACCCTTTCTGTAAGGCATAATGTTAAGCCTTAGACAAAGATTAGCTGATTTAATCCTCAAAATTACCCTTTTATACAAACATGGTTATTTCCATTTTAATGAGGTGAGAAAATTGAAGTGGTGGAGAATAATATGCCAACTACGTCGAGGTCATTTAGCTAGCAATTGATGGAGTCAGAACCTTGAACCCAGGTTATTAATAGCACTCCAAAGCCTGAGCCCTTAACAGCTATGCTCATGTGAGAATTTATCCCCCCAAAATATTTGGATATATGTGTCCAAATAACTTTTATTTGTGGTACTTATTGGGAATTGCCTTCCTGCCCTCCTCCCTCCCTCCCTCTGTTCCATCCTTTTTTTTTTTTTTTTTTTGCAGTACTGGGGATGGAACCCAGGGGCATTGTACCTCCGAGCTACAACCCCAGCCCTATTTCTTATTCTTTATTTTGAAACAGGGTCTTACCAAGTTGCAGAACCGCGGATCCTCAGGTCTTAACCTCCCGAAGGCTGGGATTACAAAGGTGCACCACCATGCCCTGCTTCCCTTCCTTCTTTTTGTGGTTCTGGGGATTGAGCCTAGAGATAGTCTACTTCCGAGCTATACCCTAGCCCTATTTTACTTTTTATTTAAAACCCCAGCCTTATTTTACTTTTTATGAGGAAATAGGGTCTCACTAAATTGTTTGAGCCTTGCTCAGTTGCTGAGGCTGGCTTTGAACCCGTTATCCTCCTGTTTGAGCTTCCCAAGCATTGGGATTATAGGTGTGCACCACCACTACCACTCCCAGCTTTCTATTCACCCCAGTCCTGTTTTTTATTTTGAAACAAGGTCCTGCTAGGTTGCTGAGAGTCTCACTACTTGCTGAGGCTGTCCTTGAACCTGCAAACTTCCTGTCTCAGCCTCCCAAATACTGGGATTACAAGCATGCACCACCACACCTGGCTCTGTTCTCTTTATATTGGTATTGTACTTATTCTCGAGATACTGTCTAAAATAAACTGGAGTTTTTGCTTTGTATTATAGTGGAAATAAAGAACCAAATCATGAATGGTCATATTCCCTTTAGTTTATAGAACATGTAGTTTGGAAGTTTAAGCTTTAATACGGAACAAACCTTGTGTCTTTTGGTGTCCAAGCAGAGTTCCCCTCTGATAATTACTGTTTCATTGTGTTCATGAACAGGTTCCTGGTATAAATTTACCTGTCAATCAACTGACCTATTTCTTCGCTGCAGTACTCATTAGTGGTGTTGTACATGAAATTGGACATGGCATAGCAGCTATTAGGTAATGATATTTATAGTTTTCATTTCTACCACATATAAAGAAACTTTTCACTTGGGAGGGTTTTTTAAATACAATCTGTATTTGGTAACGATTTTTCTTCTCTAGATATTACCGGGTATGTATGTATCAAACACTCCTTCGAGGTAGCTTCTCATTTATACAGAAGATTCATATGAATATGCTCGGTGATCCATGTGCATGTCTTTAGTCTGGGACGGTTTGTACTTTGCCTTTCGCCGGCATGGTTAGAGCCTCATGGTGCTTCAAGGTTTTTCATCCAATCTTGAAAGCTAAGCTTTCTATTCATTACTGAGTTGGAATGATCACCATTATTGTACTCAAACCTCCCTATCCCTCTTAGTACTTTCTTTAGCTTCTAAAAAATTTCCTGCTTCTGTTTATGTTCTGGCTTGAGCAAGAAAAGTAAAAGCACTGGGTTTAACAAATATCATAGCCTAGCCGCGCGTGGTGGCATATGCCTGTACTCCCAGTATTTGGGAAGCTGAAATAGAAGGAGTGCAGGTTTGAGGACAACCTCAGGAATTTTGTAAAGCTCTCAGCAACTTAGTGAGACCCTGTTTTCAAATAAAATATAAAGCCAGGCGTGGTGGCGCACGCTTGTAATCTCAGCATTCAGGAAACAGACAGGAGGATTGCGGTTTGTGGACAGCTCAGCTACTTAGGCCCTTTACAACTCAGTGAGACCCTGTTTCAAAATAAAGACTAAATAGGGCTGGGGGTATAGCTCAAAGGTAGAATGCCTCTGGGTTCAATCCCCTGTAACACACACACACACACACACACACACACACACACACACACACACACCCCAAATTTCATAGCCTATCTAGAAATCCAAGTGAACTAAGGAGCTGAGACCAGGACTTGCTTTGAGAATCATGTCCTGTGGATGGTCTTAACTATTCAGATATATCATTTAATTATACCTGAGCACATATAAGCATATTGAATTTAAAGCATTATATTGGAGCTAGTCGTGGTGGTGCATGCTTATAATCCCAGCATTTGGAAGGCTGAGACTGGAGGATCGTGGTTCACAGACAGCCTCAGCTATTTCGCGAGGCCCTCTGCAACTTAGTGAGACCCTGTTTCAAAATAAAGAATAAAAAATAGAGTAGAGGGTGTAGCTCGGAGGTCGAATGCCTCTGGGTTGCATCCCCAGACCTGCAATCAATCAATCAATCAATCAATAAAACATTAAATCAGAAAGAGGGTGTATTACAACATGCTTCTCACCCCACTGATAATTTCTGCCATAATCAGAAGCATACTAACTAGAATGTGTAGTATCCTTTCAGTATGTGGACTAGAGAAAAGGCAAACCACTCTTTTATTTTTATTTATTTACATTTTTTTGGTGGTACTCGGGGTGGAACCCAGGGGCTTTCTACCTCCAGGCTATACTTCCAGAACTATTTTATATCTTATTTGGAAACAAGGTCTCACTAAGTTGCTGAGAGCCTCACTAGGTGAGGCTGGCTTCAAACCTGTGCAATCCTCCTGTCTCGGCCTCCCAAGCGCGGGGATTACAAGCGTGCGCCACCACGCCCGGCTCCAGCCACTGCTTTAGAGGAGAGGATTTGATCACTTACTCTTTTTCTGTTGCTTATGAACAAGAGTCTGCCGACAGGCAGCAAACCTTCATCTTGACAGCAGGTATACAGTTGAACAGGTATACATGGTAGTGGTTTAAAGGAGAGATTAAGCCGGGCGTGGTGGCGTACGTTTGTAATCCCAGCATTCAGGAGGCAGACACTAGAGGATCGTGGTTCGCAGACAGCCTCAGCTATTTAGTGAGGCCCTTCCAACTCAGTGAGAACCTGTTTCAAAAATAGAATAAAAATAGGGCTGAAGATGTTGCTCAGAGGTATAGTGCCCCTGGGTTCCGTCCCCAGAACACACACAAAATTTTTTTAAATTAATAAATAAAGGAGAGATTACCTTCTTTTTATCTCTTTTACATTTGCTTTTACATTTCTAGCCTTGCAACATTTAGGGTTTTACCTATAGAGGTACTGTTATTAACAGTTTATTAACTTCTAATTTACAATATATTTGTGAAATAACTTGGGTAATTTTTATAAGTTCTCAGTCACTAACAAAAAGTAAATTTCTCTTTTTTGGGGGTACTGGGGATTGAACCCATGGGCATTCTACCTTCAAGCTATACCCCCAGCCCTGTTCTTTAATTTTTATTTTGAAAGAGGGTGTCTTTATGTTGATGACCATCTCACTACTTGCTGAGGCTGTCCTTGAGCCTGTAATCCTCCTGCTTCAGCCTACCAAGTACTGGGATTACAAATATGCACTACCACGCCCAGCTGAAAAATAAATTTTATTTTATTTTATTTATTTTATTTTATTTTTGTGGGTCTGGGGATAGAACCCAGGGGCATTCAATCTCCGAGCTACATCCCCTGCCCTATTTTTTTATTTTATTTTGAAACCGGGTCTCACTGAATTGCAGAGGCCTTGCTAAGTAGCTGAGGCTGTCTGCGAACCGCAATCCTCTGGTCTCAGCCTCCCGAATGCTGGGATTAAAAGCATGTTGCCACCACACCCGGCTAAAATTTTATTTTATGTAATTAATTAACTAATGTATTTATTTATCTGTTTTGCAGTACTGGGGATTGAACTTAGGGGCATTGTATCTCCCAGCTACACCCCCAGCTCTATTTTTTTTTTTATTTTGAAACAGGATCTAAGTTGCCGAGGGCCTCACTTAAGTAGCTGAGGCTGGCTGCAAACCTCCAATTCTCCTGTTTCAGCCTCCCAAGTACCAGGATTACACGCATGCACCACCATGCCTGACTTAAAAAGTGAATTTTATAGTCTTATATATATAATATTAAGTGACAGCATAAAATATTAAGACGATGATTTTTTAGACTATTTGGTCATATTAAGGCCTATTTGGCCTTATTTTACTAAGGTCTTATTTTCTTAGTCTATTTGGTCTTATGAGACTATTAAATATATTATCCATTTTTAGAAACTTAGGTGATAAAAATGGTTCTCTTAAGGACAATCTGAGTATTTTATATTTTTTAATGTACTTAACATTAGCCGAACAGGAATACCTTAGATAAGTCCTCATCATTATTTATAATAGCTAATACAATTAGAAATATTTAGATGGCTTATTTGAATTATATATTCTCCTGTGCCCTTCATTAAAAATAGTTCATAGTAAACCAGGCATGGTGGCGCACGCTTGTAATCCCCGCATTTGGGAGGCAGAGACAGGAGGATCGCGCAGGTTCAAAGCCAGCCGCGCTGGCTTAAGAGACCCTGTTTCCAAAAAAAAAAAGGTATAAAATAGGTCTGGGAGAGTACCCCAGAGATAGAAGGGCTTCCAGGAACCCCAGTACCACCAAAAATAAATAAATAAATAAATAAATAAATAAATAAATAAATAAATAAATGAATGAATGAAATAAAAATAGTTCATAGTAAACCGTAAGAATGAAGTCGGGCGTGGTGGCGCACACTTGTAATCCCAGCATTCGGGAGGCTGAGACCGGAGGATCGCGGTTAGTGGACAGCCTCAGCTACTTAGTGAGGCCCTCTGCAATTCAGTGAGACCCGGTTTCAAAATAAAAAATAAAAAATAGGGCTGGGGTGTAGCTCGGAGGTAAAATGCCCCTGGGTTCCATTCCCAGACCCGCAAAAAAAACCACCATAAGAATGTTTATCATTTAGTTTGTCACAGAATTAACAATTTCTTTATATATATGACTAATTTCAATTATTACTCTGAATATTGCCTTTTAAAATTTTGAAATTGTAAGTTTATTTCATACCATTTTACAAAATGTAATTTCACATATAACCAAATCTGTACTATCCTGTTACAAAATTCTAATAGTATACAATATTTCCACAATATTTTAGCTGTGCAGAGAGACTTTTTAGCCAGAATTTGAATTAAAATGAGTTTTTAAGATTGTACGCATTATTAGTCTGACAAATGCAGTACTGTTAATAAAGTGTTTCTTTTTATGTGATTTCTTAGGGAACAAGTTCGATTTAATGGCTTTGGGATTTTTCTCTTCATTATTTATCCTGGAGCATTTGTTGATCTGTTCACCACTCATTTGCAACTTATATCACCAGTCCAGCAACTAAGGATATTTTGTGCAGGTAACAGGCTTATTTTTTTTAATGATCGTTTGTGGTTTTGGTTTTCTGTGGTTAGTGGTTGTTCTGGAAAATACTCACATCAAGAATTATATCCTTGCTGGGTGTGGTAGTGCACGCTTGTAATCCCCGCGCTTGGGAGGCAGAGACAGGAGGATCGCGCAAGTTCAAAGCCAGGCGCGCTGGCTTAAGAGACCCTGTTTCCAAAAATAAAAAAAAAAGAAAAGAATTATATTCTATCTTTTGGTTAATGAATTCAATTTATAAGAGACCCTCAAGCCAGGTATGGTGGTGCATGCCTATAATCCCAGTACTTGGGAAGCTGAGACAGGAGGATCGCGGTTGATGGACAGCCTCAGATAGACAGTGAGACCATTTGCAACCCAGTGAGACCCTGTTTCAAAATAAAAAAGAATAAAAAACAATAGGGCTGGGGGTGTAGCTCGGAGGTAGAATGTCCCTGAGTTCCATCCCCAATACCGCAAAATAAAATTTAGCCAGACATGGGAGTACACACTTTTGTAATCCCAGCATTTGGGAGACTGAGACAGGAAATTCATGGTTTGTGGACAGTCTCAGCTACTACTTATTGAGGCCCTCTGCAACTCAGACTCTGTTTCAAAATAAAGAATAAAAAATACGGCTGGGGGTATAGCTCGGGAGTAGAATGCCTCTGTGTTTCATCTCCAGTACCGCAAAAAAAAAAAAAAAAAAAAAAAATTGAGCTGGGCGTGGTAGTACACACTTGTAATCCCAGTTCTTGGGAGACTGAAACTGGAGGGTTGCAGATTTGAAGCCAGCCTCAGCAAGTAGTGAGGCTCTCATCAACCGAATTAGACCGTGTTTCAAAATAAAAATAAAGAAATAGGGCTAGGCATGTAGCTTAGAGGTAGAATGCCCATGAGTTCAATCCCCAGTACCAAACAAAAAAAAAAAAAATCAAGAAAGACAAGGAAGCTTCATTTTTACTGAAGTAAAGAAGTGGACAAGGGCTTGAGATGTAACTTGGTAGCAGAGCACTTATGTAACATGTACTAGGCCCTGTGTTCTAGCCATAGTACCACACATAAGAAAGAAGAAAAAAATGGCCAAAATTGTAAATCATAAACCATGAAAAATATCAAATCATCTGAAATATAGAGAACTTTGCCCAAATCAAGAGAGAGCATGAAGAATCAACCAAGAAGCCAGGCGTGTTGGGTCACGCTTGTAATCCCAGCATTCGGGAGGCTGAGACTGGAGGATCGTGGTTCACAGACAGCCTCAGCTACTTAGTGAAGCCCTCTGCAATTCAGTGAGACCCGGTTTCAAAATAAAGAATAAAAAAATAGGGCAGAGGGTGTAGCTTGGAGGTTGAATGCCCCTGGGTTCCATCCCCAGACCCGCAAAAAAAAAAAAAAAAAACAAGAGATAAATCAAAAGAATTCAGAAATGAAGACAAGATGGTATATGCAAGGATGGTGGTAAACTCTAGCATTGTCCAAGTTCAATCAGAAAAACAGAGATATATAGCTATGTCGGAAGAAATTCTTGTGGGAAGCACAGATCCATCAGAGTTAAATTGCCATAAGACAAATCCATCACAACCCTGCGTCTCTTTCAGTAGAATAACAGGCTAAACAGATATGGAATTATAATTCTTAAAGAGACTGTGGCTATAAGACAATTAGCTAAGACTGGCTATAAGATAGCAAAAAAAAATTATAGCTGGGAAGATAAAAACAGGAAGTCTTAAGTACTAATTTCCTCAGTTTCATAATAGCAGAGAGATAGTCTGCCTAAGGTTGATAAGTCAGAAATAGAGGCTTTAGTAGATTACTTAAATGTAAACACTACAATATCTAAAGGCACATATCAACCTTGCAAGTTTTCATAGAGAAAGCACAAAATAGGCCAACTAAAATGATCTTGTATCAAAAGTAAAATAAGGCAACAATGTAAGATTCCAAAACACATTTATTTGAATAATAAGTATAAGCAGGATAAAAGAAAATGCTTATGGTGGTGTGTGCTTATAACCCCAGTACTTGGGAGGCTGGGAGGGGGATCACAGGTCTGTGGCCAGCCTCAGCTCTTTAGTGAGACCTCCACAACTTAGTGACACCTTGTTTCAATATAAGGAATAAAAAACAGGGATGGGGGTGTAGCTCAGAGGTAGAATGCCTCTGGGTCCAATCCCCCTACCACATAAACAGAAAAAGAAAATGCTGAGCTATGACTGTTGTTCAATGGGAGAATGCTTGCCTAGCATGTGTGAGGCTCTGAGTTCCTTCCCATCACTACTCCCTCCAAAGAAAGAAGAAAAAATGCCTCCATTTTGAATTAAAAACATATCCCAAATTTGTGATGTATGAAAAAAATCCATCTAAAATTTTACCAAAAAGATTTAAAGAGCCGGGCGTGGTGGCGCACGTTTGTAATCCCAGCACTCGGGAGGCTGAGACCGAGGCTCTCTGCAATTTAGTAGGACCCTGTTTCAAAAACAAAGAATAAAAAATAGGGCAGAGGGTGTAGCTCGGAGGTCAGATGCCCCTGGATTCCATCCTTAAACCCCCCAAAAAAAAAAAAAAAAAGATTTCAAGTAGCCAGGCATGGTGGTCCACGCCTGGAATCCCAGTACTCTGAGAGGAGAATCGCAGGCTTTAGGACAAACCTCAGCAACATAGTGGGACCCTTCTTCAACATATAAAGATCAAAAGGGCTGGGGAGGTAGCTCAGCAGGAGGACGCCCCTGGGCTCCACATTCAACACACAGACACACACACAAAGATGATTGAAGTAAGAAAAGTTACCTACAGAAAAGCTACTTCAAATCTACAGATTGTTCGTAACTGCACCTTGCATCAGTCTGAAGCCACAATTGCAGCATATCTGCAAATGATGATTTTTTTTTTTTTTGCGGTACTGGGGATTAAACCTAGGGGTATCCTACTTCTGAGCTAGGTACACCCCCAGCCCTATTTTGTATTCTTTATTTTGGAAAAGGGTCTAAGTCACGGAGGGCCTCACTAAGTAGCTGAGGCTGTCTGCAAACTGCCATCCTCCTTTTTCAGCCTCCCGAATGCTGGGATTAAAAGCGTGCGCCACCACGCCCAGCTAAAAATAATGGTTAAGTCATTTTACTGGAATACTTTGCAAATTTTGCTAAAAAGAATTCACTGCCTTAGGCAATTATTATGCGATTAGAAAAGGAAATAAATCAGTTAAGTATTCAACTTAAGTATGAAAATAACTATAAAATAGGAAATGAAGGATTAACAAAGATATTGGTAAAAAAATAGAAGTAAAGTAAAATCGGCAAATCCAAAAGTTCTTTGGAGGAAAAACAAAATAAAGAAAGCTGGGCATGTTGGTTTTAATTGTAATTTAACATAAGCTTTCCAGATCACATGGGGAAGAAAATTCAGATGTTTAAAAAGCCAATATAACACTGATCTATTTTAATAAAACACCAAAAATGTACAGACATGGTATGTCTTCATACAAGGATAGTACAATATTAGGAAATTCATTAAAATCGGTAAATATTCACCATTAGGAGAAAAAAATTCCTCATCTCAGAAAACATTGAGACGGTATTTACCAAATCCATTAATGGGTTTTAAAAAATCCTTAGTAAAAGTAGGAATAGATAGGTATTTTATAATGGTATAACATTTTGTGTGTGTGTGTGTGTGTGTGTGTGTGTGTGTGTGTGTGTGTGTGTTACTGGAGATTGAACCCTAGGGCATTATACCTCCAAGCTATACCTCCAGAGAGAGAGAGAGGGGAGAGAGAGAGAGAGGGAGAGAGAGAGAGAGAGAGAGAGAGAGAGAGAGAGAGAGTGTGTGTGTGTGTGTGTGTGTGTGTGTGTGTGTGTGTTTTACTGGAGAATGAGCCACGGGACATTCTGCTTCTGAGCTATACCCCCAGTTACCTCTGAGCTACACCTCCAGTGTGTGTATGTGTGTATGTATTACTGGAGAGTGAGCCCCAGAGCATTATACCTTTGAGCTATACCCCCCCAGCCCTAATTCTTCTTTTTATTTTGAAATAAAACAAGGAAGGGTCTCTCTGGGTGGATGAGAGTCTTCACTACTTGCAGAGGCTGTCCTTAAACCTGGGGACTTCCTATCTCAGCCTCCCAAGTATTAGGATTACAGGTTGCGCCACTATGTCTGGCTTATAATGGTATAACATCTATCTATCCATTTATTTATTTATTTATTTATTTATTTATTTATTTATTTATTATTTTTGCAGAACTGGGGATGGAACCCAAGGGGATTCTGCCCCCAAGCTACACCCCTGGCCCAATTTTTTGTTCTTTACTTTGAAATAGGGTCTCACTGAGTTGCAAAGGGTCTAAGTAGTATCTAAGGCTGTCCGCGAACCAAACTGCGATCCTCCTTGTGTCAGCCTCCCAAATGCTGGAATTCAAGTGTGTGCCACCATGCCCGGCTATGGTATAACATTTGAAAGCATTCTTATTAAAGGACAAATAAGAGCCGGGCGTGGTGGCCCCCGCTTGTAATGCCAGTACTTGGGAGCCTGAGACAGAAGGATCACACAGGTTCGAAGCCAGTCTCAGCTACTGAGTGAGGCTCTCAGCAACTTAGGGAGACCCTGTTTCCAAATAAAATATAAAATAGGTCTGGGAGTGTACCCCGGAGGTAGCCCCTGGGTTTCACTCCCCAGTACCACAAAAAAAAGGACAAATAATCCCACTATCAGCTATTACTAAATTTTTTGTGTGTGATACTGGGGATTAGACCGAGGGGCATTCTACTTCCGAGGTACACCCCCAGCCTCTTTTAATTTTTTTTATTTGGAAACAAAGTCTCGTTAGGTTGCCGAGGGTCTCGGTAAGTTACCGAGGCTTGTCTCACCTGTTACCCTCCTGTTTCAGCCTCCCAAATACTGGGGTTACAGGCATTCGTCACAAAGCCCCGTTATTACTGATATCAGTAAAATGTTGGTCTGTAAAAATGGTGACCGTTCAATTAAATAAGAGGAAATAAAGAAGTATAAATGCTAGAAAGGCGTAGGCTTTTTCTAGATCAGAAGTCTGGTTGCCGGCAGTACTGCAAAAACAAAAACAAACAAACAAACAAACAAAAAACCGGGCGTGGTGGCGCACACTTGTAATCCCAGCGGTTGGGAGGCTGAGACAGGAGGATCGCACAGATTGGACGCCAGCCTCAGCAACTTAGTGAGACCCTGTTTCCAAATAAAGTATAAAATAGGTCTGGGAGTGTAACCCGGAGGTAGAAAGCCCCTGGGTTCACACACAAAAAGTCGGGTTGGGGGAGCAAAATCAACTGCAGGAAAAAAAAATGAGTGAAAAATCTGGTCGTGAAACTAAGAATCAATCAGAAACGGCGGGGCGGGGCGGGCGCGGGCCAGCCTATGCGAGCTCGCTCACGTGGGGCCGCGCGGGCGGGCGCGGGCGGGAGCACGTGAGCCGGGGCGAGGGGCGGAAGCGCGGCGACGCGCGCGGCTCGGCATCGCGTCCGCGTCGGCTGAGGCTAGTGGGCCCCCTGCGCAGTCGGCGGCGGCGCTCCGCGCCCCAGCCCCTCGGCAGCTTCTTTCAGAGTGAGTTCTCTCGGTCTCTCGGGCCGCGCGCCTTTTCTAGCTCTCGCCGCGTTTCGTGGACTTTCGTGGCGATCGCGGGCGGGCGTTCCAGTCTCGATTGCCGTTTTCTGTCGCCGTCGCGCTTTTCTGTCGCCATCGTGCTTTCCCGTCACGTTCGCACCTGCCTGCCCTCCGCACGCTTCCGATCGCCTACCACCCGCGGCGTAGCCGAGAGCGCCACCGAAGGCCCCGCCATGTCGGAGAACGCGATCTCCGCGAACACGGAAAACGCGGAGCTGTCGGCGATCGACGTGGAACTGCGGCAGCTCGGCGACGAGGCGTTTCCCGTGGAGGACTTGGGAGCGCAGACCATCGTGTATGAGGGCGGCAGCGGGAGCGCTGGCGACGACGACTACCCGTCTCTGGTGGCGCTGCAGCAGCTCATCACCGCCAGCATGAGCCAGGAAGACCAGGAGCAGCAGATGATTATGGTGCAGACCCAGGAGGACGTGGTCGACTGCTACGACGTCCAGAGCCTGCTAGCCGGCACCGAGTTCGAGGGCCAGACGGTCATCAGCGTCATCGACCACGACGACTACTTGCGGCTGACCCTGCAGCCTCCGGCCGCCGCTCCGTCGGCACCGACCTCCTTGGCAGCCTCCGCACACGATAATGGGGACGCCGGCGCTGAGGCTGCCGGCGCTGAGGCCGCCGGCGCTGAGGCCGCCGCCGAAGGGAGCTCCCTGGACCAGGACAGTATGAAGTGGGAGCAGAAGCCGGAGCAGCCCGGTGGTCTGGAAGGAGAATTCCCCGTCGGCATGTGGGCCCTCGAGAAAACAGCCCAGGAGCCAGCGCTGCAAGAACAAACAAACTCTCCTCCTGATTTTTCCGAGTACATGACAGGGAAGAAACTACCCCCCGAAGGGATCCCTGGCATCGACCTCTCTGACCCCAAGCAGCTGGCAGAATTTACTAGAATGAAGCCAAAGAAGCGCAAAGACGACGGTCCGAGAACAGTCGCTTGCTCGCACGACGGCTGCGATAAGATGTTCAGGGATAAGTCCTCCATGCGAAAGCACATGCACATCCACGGCCCCAGGGTCCACGAATGTGCAGAGTGTGGCAAAGCTTTTGTCGAGAGCTCAAAGCTAAAGCGACACCAGCTGGTCCATTCTGGAGAAAAGCCCTTCCAGTGCACCTTCGAAGGCTGCGGGAAACGCTTTTCCCTCGATTTCAATTTGCGCACGCACGTGCGAATCCATACCGGAGACAGGCCCTACGTGTGCCCTTTTGATACCTGCAGTAAGAAATTTGCTCAGTCAACTAACCTGAAATCGCACATCTTAACCCATGCTAAGAGCAAGAACGGCCGGTGAAGAGGGACATACCTTCTAAAGCTTGGGAAGTGTCTTCCATTAGTGTAGTTAAGAATTCATGTGCCTCGTGTGTTTATTGTTGTAAGAAGGGAGTTTTTCTTTAAAAAAAGGAGTTTAGTGTATCTAAGAGTGGTAAAGTTTTAAGAAAGCAAAACTTGCTGGCTGTGATGGTTCAGACGGTAATCCCAGCACTTGGGAGGTTAAGACAAGAATATAGCAGGTTCGAGGACACAGTCTCAGCCACTTAGCAAGCCCCTATTTGAAATCAAAAAATAAAAAATGGTCTGGGGGTATAGCTCAGAGGCAGAATCCCCTGGGTTCAATTTCCAGTACCACCCAAAAAAAAAGAGAAAAAAGAGAAAAAAAATTGTAATGCTTAAGATGTCCTGTTTTGTTCTGAAGTGCTGTTTTTGTTAAGTTTGGTTCCAACAGGAGAGTAATTATTGAACCTCACATCAAAAGACAGTTATACAGCTGTGTTAAAGATGAGGCTTTTTGCCTGGTAGAGTGGCAGCGGCTTGAGAAGCCTGAGACAGAAGGATTGTAAGTTTGGGACCAACTTAGAGAGACTATGTCTCACAAAGTAAAAAGGGTTGGGGATGATGCAGTTCAATGGTAGATTCAATCCCCAGAAACATCCCCTTAAAGAGAGACTTTTAGCGTTCTTATAAAGTTCACTTACTGCTTAAAAGCTTTTAAGAAATCATATTTTCTAAAAAAGTTCATTTTTACATTTTTAGGAATACGCTTATTAATACTATTTGTGGTTTTTATAAAGATTGATGAGTTTGATTACAAAAGGTTTTTCCTGAAGTCATATGTGATGGTCATATGTGATGGTGAGCTCCTGTAATCCCAACACACAGGAGGCTGAGTCGGGAGCATGGCAGGTTGGATACCACCCTCAGCAACTTAGAGAATCTCAGCAAGCTAGCAAGAACCATGTTTCAAAAACAAAATAAGAAAAAAATGGCTAGGGATATATAACTCAGAGGTACAGTGCCTCTGGACTCAGTCCCCAGTACCACAAAAAAAGGTTTTCTTTGAAAGAATTAGCACTTACATGTATATGTATTTTCCTGATAAAATTATGTAAGTTTTTTTTGCTCTCTTAATTTTGGATGTATTATTTGATGTTGACACATTTTGCATAACTATCTCTTGACTATATTGAACTATGCACTATTGAATATTAGATGGTTTAATAGCATTAGTTGATTTAAATTTGTTTTAGTCATTTATTTTAAAAAATACTGTGTGTTATCAAGTGTTCTTTGCCTGTTCACTTAGACTACTGATCACTTGCAGAATATATTGACTTTATATTGACTTTCATTACTTGGTATGTACATCATGTGTAGTAGAAAAAGCAAAATAAAATAGCTGTTTTAATGAAGAAAAAGCTTGTTTTTATAAATACAGTCACTAGGAAAATGGAAAAGGTACTATTGGCATCTAGTTGGTAGAGGTTAGGAGTGTTGCTAAGCATCCTCTAGTGTACAGGACAATCCCCAAACAATTATCTGGTCAAAATGCCACTAGTGACACAGTTAAGAAACCCTGATCTAAAGCCGGGCGTGGTGGCGCACGCTTGTAATCCCCGCGCTTGGGAGGCGGAGACAGGAGGATCGCGCGGGTTCGAAGCCAGCCGCGCTGGCGTAAGAGACCCTGTTTCCAAACAAAAATATAAAAAAAGGTCTGGGAGTATAGCCTGTAGGTAGAAGGGTTTCCAGGAAACCCCAGTACCACCCAAAAAAAAAAAAAAAAAGAAGCAGCAGCACTGATCTAGCTGGGCATGGTGGCACACGCTTGTAATCCCAGCATTTGGGTTTGGGAGGTTGAGACAGGAGGATTGCTGTTCATGGACAGCCTCAGTTACTTAATGAGGCCCTTTGCAACTCAGACTTTGTTTTATTTTTTAGAGAATTATTTATTTATTAGGCCAGGCGTGGTGGTGCACGCTTGTAATCCCCGCACTTGGGAGGCTGAGACAGGAGGATCGCGCAGGTTTAAAGCCAGCCTCAGATGGCTTAAGAGACCCTGTTTCCAAATAAAATATAAAATAGGTCTGGGAGTGTAGCCCAGAGGTAGAAGGCCCCTGGGTTCCATTCCTAGTAACACACACACACACACACACACACACACAAATTATTTATTTATTTATTTACTTATTTATTTATTTTTGTGGGCCTGGGGATGGAACCCAGGGGCATTCCACCTCCGAGCTATACCCCCTGCCCTATTTTTGATTTTGAAACAGGGTCTCACTGAGTTGCAAAGAACCTCACTAAGTAGCTGAGGCTGCCCGTGAACCACAGTCCTCTGGTCTCAGCCTCCTGAATGCTGGGATTACAAGCGTGCTCCTCCACACCCGGCTTAGACCGTTTTAAAATAGAGAATAAAAAATAGGGCTCTTCGGGGACGGTGTCTAGAGGCACTCAGAATAGTTCAGCGAGCCGGGCATGGTGGCGCACGCTTGTAATCCCCGCGCTTGGGAGGCTGAGACAGGAGGATTGCATGGGTCCGAAGCCAGCCTCAGCTACTTAGTGAGGCTCTCAGCAACTTAGTGAGACCCTGTTTCCAAATAAAATATTAAAAAAAAAAGGTCTGGGAGTATAGCCCGAAGGTAGAAAGCCTCTGGGTTCCACCCCCCAGTACCACCAAAAAAAATAAATAAATAAATAGTTCAGCATTTGACATATCATAGGCTTTCCTACAATACAGCTTCTAACAAAACTAGGCTGTCCCGAACCCCTGGCAGCAGGATTGTTTACCTTCATACCAAGAAGGACGGGAAAACTCCAAAACCTGCATGTGGTGTGCGCCAGGCGGATTGCATGGGGTTTGTGCTCTGAGACCTAAGGTTCTTATGAGAGTGTCTAAAACAAAAAAGCTGGTCAGCAGGCCTGTGGTGGTTCCATGTGTGCTAAATGTGTCTGAGACAGGATCAAGTATGCTTTCCTTATTGAGGACCAGAAAATCGTTGTGAAAGTGTTGAAAGCACAAGCAGAGTCAGAAAGCTAAATAAATGAATCTTCTTTGAGTAATAAAAAATCAAAAAGCTTAAAAAAATAGGGCTGGGGGAGTAGCTTGGAGGTAGAATGCCCCTGGGTTCCATTCCCGGTACCACAAAAAAAAAAAGAAGAAGAAGGAGGAGGAGAAGGAGAAGGAGAAGAAGGAAAGAAAGAAAAGAAAGAAAGAAAGAAAGAAAGAAAGAAAGAAAGAAAGAAAGAAACTCTGCTTTAAAGAAAATAAGGTTGTAATAGAAATTCTCTCAGAGATGTGCATATACACAAATCATTCATGGACAAGAAATTATTTAAGGAAATGGATGGGCTCTACCACCCCCATTGCCACTTAGCCATCATGGGTAAATTCCAAATCTAGAGGGGAAATCTTGTACCAGCTGCATACCTGGAAGGAAGTAGGGGACTACCTAGAGAGTCTGGGAATCAGTGCTGTGTACCTCGTCCTCATTTCCGTTAGGTGTTTGCTCATGCCTTTTGGGGGGAGGCTAGTATAGGGGGAGGGGACAGTATTCTGAATTACTTTTCCCAAAGTGAATTATAGCGTATCAAAGCTTTAGAGAATTTTTTGGCTTTAATTTTGTTAAACTATGAAAGCAGTACAAGAAAACATAAGTATCTTTTATCTTTTTCCCCTCTTATAATGTTAAAGTAAAAAGGACATGTTAGCCAGGCATGGTGGCACATACCTGTAATTCCAGTACTTGGGAGTTTGAGAGAGGAGGATTGCAGGTTTGAGGACAGCCTCTGAGTAGTGAGACTGTCAACCTAGCTAGACTTTGTTTCAAAGTAAAAACAGAGCCGGGCATTGTGGAACACACTTGTAATCCCAGTACTTAGGAGGCTAAGACCAGGAGGATTGCACGGGTTCGAAGCCAGCCTCGCCTACCTAGTGAGATTCTCAGCAATTTAGTGAGACCCTGTTTCCAAATAAAATATAAAATAGGTCTGGGAGTGTAGCCCAGAGGTAGAAAGGCCCTGGGTTCTATCCCTCAGTACCACACACACATAAAAAATAAAAATAAAATAGGGCTGGGGATGGAATTCGGAGGTAGAATACCTCTGAGTTCAGTCCCCAGCATCACACACACACACACACACACACACACACACACAAAGACTCATTACAAAGAAAATTTTATGGCCCCACCAGTAATTAGTCCACAACCTCTTTTAGAGCTTTTTTTTTTTTTTTTTTTCCATACTGGGGATGGAACCCAGAGGCATTTCTACCTCCAAGCTACCCCCAGCCCTATTTTTTATTTTATTTTGAAACAGGGTCTCACTGAGTTACAAAGGGCCTAAGTAGCTGAGGCTGTTCACAAACTGTGGGCCTTGTGTCTCAGCCTCCCAAATGTTTTTTTTTTTTTTTTTTTTTTTTTTTTTGCGGGTCTGGGGATGGAACCCAGGGCATTCGACCTCGGAGCTACACCTCCTGCCCTATTTGTTTTTATTCTTTATTTTGAAACGGTGTCACTAAGTTGCAGAGGGCCTCACTAAGTAGCTGAGGCTGTCCGCAAACCACGATCCTCCCGTCTCAGCCTCCTGAATGCTGGGATTACAAGTGTGCGCCACCAAACCAGGCTTTCCTTTAGAGCTTATTGGCATCAAACTAAACCTGTTTTCAGACCTCACCTAGTACATCACCTTCTGCCCAGTTGTGAGTTGTCAGCCCAGTAGTGGATGAAGTGGCTTGGGCCTACTGGCTTTCCCAGGATGGGAAGTAGGGGGTGGGAAGAGATCTTTCTGCCCTTAGACCAATAGAAAGCAAATTTGAAGATTTGGAGTTGTCTGTAAGAAGAGATCAATATCCCATTCTCTGCTAAATAGTTGCTGAGCTCTAAGCTCACCCTGGTGCTACCATCAAAGTAGAAACGAGCATGGGAAACATAATGTTCCCTGTAGTTTGGGGCTGTACATAAATTACATATTTCAAGAGGGGGATGCAGGTACATATACACATACAAGTTACTGCCTGACTTACTGTTCTTAAGTTTAGGAGCATAATAATTTAATTGCTTCTAAAATGTTCTCCCAAGCTGGGTGTGGTGGTGAACACTTTTAATTTCAGTACTTGGGAGGCTGAGACAGGAGGAGTGCAGGTTCACAGCCAGCCTCAGGTACTTTGTGAGGCCCCTGAGTTCAACCCCTAGCATAACTGACTAAATCAATCAATCAATAAATAAATAAGTAAATAAAATGTTCTCTTATTTTTATGTAAAAATTCCAGGGTACCATTCATGAAGAATACTTAATTCTAAGGCCGGGCATGGTGGCACACACTTGTAATCCCCAACATTCAGGAGGCGGAGACTAGAGGATCGCGGTTCACGGACAGCCTCAGCTACTTAGGGAGGCCCTTCACAGCTCAGTGAGACCCTGTTTCAAAAAATAAAAAGACGGCCGGGTGTGGTGGCCCAAGCTTGTAATCCCCACGCTTGGGAAGCTGAGACAGGAGGATCACACAGATTCAAAGCTAGCCTCAGCTATTTAGTAAGACTCTCAGCAACTTAAGGAGACCCTGTTTCTAAATAAAATATAAACTAGGTCTGGGAGTATAGCCTGGAGGTAGAAAGCCTCTGGGTTCCACCTGCAGTACCACCAAAATAATAATAATAATAATAATAATAATAATAATAATAATAATAATAAAATAGGGCTGGGGGAGTAGCTTGAAGGTACAATACCCCTGGGTTCCATCCCCAGTACTGAAAAAAACAAAGAATATTTAATTCTAGTTTTGTAATGCTACTTTTGAAGCATTGTGTATGTGTGTGTGTGTGTGTTTGTGTGTATATGTAATAGATAATTTTTTTAAACATGATCTTACTAGGTTGAAGAGAGTCTCATTACTTGCTGAGGCTGCCCTCAAACCTGTGATCCTCCTTATCTCAGCCTCTCAAGTACTGGGATTACAGGCATGCACCACCAAGCTTGATTTGTAATAGGTCTTTTTAAAAATTTATTTATTTATTTATTTATTTATTTATTTATTTTTGGAGTACTGGGGATTGAACCCAGGGGCATTCTGCCTCTAACCTACATCCCCAGCCCTATTTTTAAATTCTTCATCTTTATCTTGAAACAGGGTCTCACTAAGTTGCAGAGGGCCTCACTAAGTTGCTGAGGCTGGTCGTGAACCAGCGATGATCCTCCTGTCTCAGCCTCCGGAATACTGGGATTTCAAAATTGTGCTACCATGCCTGGCTGAAATAGGTGTTTCAAAGCAATGAATATATACTGATTTGGGGATGGAAAATCCAGTAGCCATCTATCTGAAATGTGGTGAGGAAGAAGGAAAATAGATGAGAGAGGATACTTCCTGAGCACATTGTAAATGAAGAAGTTAATTTTTTTTTTTTTTTTTTTTTTTTTTGTGTGTGTGTGTGTGTGTTACTAGGGATGAAACCCAGGGAAATTCTACCGCTGAGCTACACCACCAGCCCTATTTTTTATTCTTTATTTTGAAACAGGGTCTCACTGAGTTGCAGAGGGCCTCACTAAGTAGTAGCTGAGGCTGTCTGTGAACTGCGATCCTCCTGACTCAGCCTCCCAAATGCTAGGATTACAACCGTGCGCCACCACGCTGGGTTTAGGAGTTTAAATTTTAAAGTGTAAGGAATTTTGCCAGGTGTCATGGCGCACGCTTGTAATCCCAGCATTTAGGAGGCTGAGACCAGAGAATCGCGGTTCTTGGACAGCCTCAGCTACTTAGTGAGGCCCTCTGTAACTTAGTGAGACCCTGTTTTAAAAAATAAAGAGTAAAGCCGGGCGTGGTGGCGCACATTTGTAATTCCAGCGTTTGGGAGGCTGAGACAGGAGGATCACATGGGTTCGAAGCCAGCCTCAGCTACTTAGTGAGACTTTCAGCAACTTAGTGAGACCCTGTTTCCAAATAAAATATAAAAAAGGTCTGGGAGTATAGCCTGGAGGTAGAAAGCCTCTGGGTTCCACCCCCAGTACCACCAAAAATAAAAATTAAAAAATTAAAAATAAAGAGTAAAAATAGGGCAGGGATTGTAGCTCGGACGTTGAATGTCCCTGGGTTCCATCCCCAGACCTGCATAAGAAAAAAGAAAAGAAAAGTAGAAAAGTGTAAGGAATTTTATTTATTTTTATTTTTTGTGGTACTGGGATTTTTTTTTTTTTTTTTTTTTTTTTTTTTTTTTTTTTGTGGGACAGATCTGTGGATGGAACCCAGGAGCATTTGACCTCCGATCGACACCCGCGTGTGCCACCACACCCGGCCTATTATTATTTATTTTTTAGAAACAGGGTCTCACTATGTTGTGGAAGGCCTCACTAAGTAGCTGAGTTGCTCCGCGAACTGCGATCCTCCGGTGTCAGCCTCCCGAATGTTGGGATTACAAGTATGTGCCACCATGCCTAGCTTTTTGTGGTACTGGGGATGGAACCCAGGCTTTCTGCCTCCGGGCTACATTCCCAGGTTTTTATATTTTATTTGGAAACAGGGTCTCACTACATTGCTGAGAGCCTCACTAAATTGCTGATGCTGGCTTCAAACCTGCATGATCCTCCTGTCTCAGCCTCCCAAGCACTGGGATTACAAGCGTGTACCACCAAGCCCAGCTAAAGTGTAAGGAATTTTAGGAGGATTACACCATACCTGGTATCAAATCCCAAGGGAAGAGAAAATTGCTTGTAAAAAATGCTCCGGCTGGACACAGTGGCACATGCCTATAATCCCAGTACTTGGTCGTCTGAGACAGGAGGATTTCAGGTTCAAGGCCAGATCCAGCAATTTAGTAAAAGCCTGATTCAAAATAAAAAGTAATTTTTAACAAGCACTGGGAGTGTAGCCTTGAGGTAGAGTGATCTGGGTTCAACACCCAGTATCAACCCTCAAAACCTGCCCCAGTTGGTGCAGGCACAATTGTATAATGTGTGTAATCTCAGCATCTGTGGAGGCTGAGGCAGGCAGATTTCAAGTTTGACATCAGCCTGGGTAATTTAGAAAGATCCTGTCTCAAAATTAAAAAAAAATAAACAGGGCTGAGGAATGTAACTCAGTGGCAGACCACCCCTGCTTTCAATCGCCAGTACCACAAAAACATTTCTCCAGTCCAGCACATTATCACACACCTGTAATCATAGCAGTTTGAGAAGTTGAGGAAGGAGGATAGCAGATTCAAGGCCAGCCCGAGTAACTTATGGAGATCTTGTCTCAAAATAAGAAAACAAAAAACGACTGGGGGTGTAGCCCAGTGGTAGAGCCCCTGAGTTCAATCCCCATTACTGCAAAAAGAAAAAAAATACATTCTTGGACTAGAGGTGTGGCTCATGCTAGAATGCTTGCCTAGCATGTATGAAGTCATGCACCTGTGTGTGTGTGTGTGTGTGTGTGTGTGTGTGTGTGTATGTGTTTGTATACACACAAAAAAAAACTTGTTAGAAATCACTTTAAATTGTGAAGATAAAACTTCACCATTCCGGCTCCATGCATAAAATTTAAAAAATCCTTAAATATTGAAAACCCTGCATATTTGTATCAATGAGTTGGAAGGTTTTTCTTTCTTTTTTTTATTTTGCAGGGACGTGTGTGCACGCGTGCGTGCGTGCGTGTGTGTGTGTGTGTGTGTGTGTGTGTGTGTGTGTTACTGGGGATTGAACTCAGGAGGCATTCTACCTCTGAGCTAAATCCCCAGCTCAATTTTATTTGATTATTTATTCATTTTTTCAGTACCGGGGATGGAACCCAGGGGAATTCTACTTCTGAGCTATACCCCCAGCCCTATTTTTTATTCTTTATTTTGAAATAGGGTCTCACTGAGTTGCAAAAGGCCTCACTAGGTAGCTGAGGCTGTCTGTGAACGGTGATCTTCCTGTCTCAACCTCCCAAATGCTGGGATTATAAGCCTGCGCCACCACGCCCGGCTTCTATTCTTTATTTTGCAACAAGGTCTCACTGAGTTGCAGAGGTTCTCACTAAGTAGCTGAGGCTGGCCGTAAACCTGCAATCCTCCTGTCTCTGCCTCCCAAGTGCTGGGATTACAAGCATGTGCCACCACACCTGGCAGAAGTTTATTTGAGAGGTAAAAACATTAGTGATTCTACAAATAATGCTATAATCATAGCAAGCTGTCACCTTGCCAAAGTGGTGGTTTATATTTATTCAGCTGTAACTACTATGGGTGATTCTAGGAATAATGACGGGAGTTGTTATTTTTACCTACTACATCATCTGGTGACCTGAAAATCACTTCTGTGTGTTTGGGAATTGAAGCAATGCTTTTCTTTTGTTTCTAAACTATACTGAACAAAAGTAGAGCATGACTGAAGTAAACATTAGCCCCTTGTAATAATAATTACCAGCCTCAAGACTCTGGGTACCTTCCTGCCCTAGATCACAGCCATGCATTTTCTTATCCTTTCAACCACAATCTCATTCGTAAACCCTGAATCACCCATACTCAGATTTTTCTACTTTTACCTCAATCTTACTGCTTAGTATATAAACCAGAATAAAATTGACCCTCAATTCCATAAAAGCCCATTTAGATGAAATAATGATTTACATAATAATATGTACAGAAAGGGATAGGGAAGTCTTTGCATAGTTGCAAATGTTGAATACATGGAAAAGATCAGTGGATTTGGCTGCATAAATTTTAGGGTTTTTTCCCATTTTGTATGGGTATTGGGAACTTATCCCAGGGATATTCTACCTCTGAGCTACACCCCTAGCTCCTTTTTATTTTTACTTATTTATTTATTTATTTTTTGAAAGAGTCTTGCTAAGTCATCAAGCACTAGCCTTGAACCTGTGATCATCCTCTTGCCTCAGCCTCCTAAATGCTGGGCTTACAGGAATGTGCCACCGTGCCTGGCATCTTTTTAAAAAATAAAATCTAGCTGGCTGTGGTGGTGCACGCCTGTAATCCCAGTATTTGGGAGGCTGAGACAGGAGGATCGCAGGTTCTCAGCCACCCTCAGCTACTTGGTGAGGCCCTCTGCAACTTAGTGAGACCCTATTTCAAAATAAAGACTAAGAATAGGGCTGGAGGTGTAGCTTAGAGGTAGAATGCCCCCGAGTTCAATCCCCAATGGTGAAAGAAAAAAGCCAGGTATGGTGGTGCACACCTGTAATCCCAGTAGTTGAGAGACTAAGATAAGAGGATTCCAGGTTCCAGGGTAGCCTCAGCAAGCTAGTCATACTCACAGAAGCCTAGTGAGACCCTGTTTCAAAAGAAAAAGGAAGAAAGGCTGAGGGTATAGCTCAGAGGTAGAATGCCCCTGGGTTCAATCCATAGTAGCACAAAAATAAATAAAACACAGTTCCCTTATGGTTTGTTGCTCTGTAGTCTGTGACATAAGAAGCATAATTATTTTTCCACCAATATTACTCTCAGTGAGAGTTTAATTCTTAAAATTAAATCAATCTCAGCCAGGCGTGGTGGCGCAGGCTTGTAATCCCCACGCTTGGGAGGCTGAGACAGGAGGATCACATGGCTTCAAAGTCAGCCTCAGCTATTTAGTGAGGCTTTCAGCAACTTAGTGAGACCCTGTTTCCAAATAAAATATAAAAAAGGTCTGGGAGTATAGCCCGGAGGTAGAAAGCCTCTGGGTTCCACCCCCAGTACCACAACAACAACAACAAAAATTAAATCAATCTGCCGGGCGTGGTGGTGCATGCTTGTAATCCCAGCATTTGGGAGGCTGAGACCAGAGGATCATGGTTCGCGGACAGCCTCAGCAACTTAGTGAGGCCCTCCGCAACTCAGTGAAACCCTGTTTGAAAATGAAGAATAAAAAATTGGGCAGGGGGTGTAGCTAGCTTGGAGGTCAAATGCCTCTGGGTTCCATCCCCAGAAAGAAAAGAAAAGAAAAGAAAAGAAAAGAAAAGAAAAGAAAAGAAAAGAAAAGAAAGAAAGAAGAAAGAAAGGAGAAAGAAAGAGGAAGGGAAGGATCTCTTTTTTCCAAGTGCCATTCAGGATTCCATACCCCAGTTCTGCAAGGATGCTTTTACTTCAACTTAACTTTCATTTCACTATGTTTGAAGTTTCATTCAAAGGTCACAAGTATGTTTAGATGTCGTATACGCTTTCTGAAAAGAAGATATTAGTTCTATTAAGATGAAATCATAATAGCACATAGTTATCTTGATGTGGTATTAACATGCCCATTTTATCTGAAATCAAGACAGCCTCTGAGTATCTGTCAGCTGTACTAATCAGTAGCTCTCCCTGCCTCATACCTTCTTCTGATCACTGTACTAATTTATTGGGATGTCCCTGTGTAATAAAATCTAGCTGTTATATCATTCTTGCCCTGGTTGAGCTTACTAGTTTTTTCTCTCTTTTCAGGTATCTGGCATAATTTTGTCCTTGCCCTCTTGGGTATTTTAGCTCTTGTTCTTCTCCCCGTAATTCTCTTGCCATTTTACTACACTGGAGTTGGGGTACTTATCACTGAAGTCGCTGAGGTAAATAACGGATTACTTGGGGCATTTGTTCGCCAGATGTTTTGATATAATATTTAGCATTTAACTTTAGGCACTTTCATTCAGTTTTTTCTTATACACACAATGTTTAGTTTCTTCTGCAGGAATTCCTATATTCACTTTGAATCTAAATATAATGTTGGGAAACACATTGGCTTTTTTAAATGCCACGTAAATCGTCTTGTTCTGACTTATGAAGATGGTAACAAGATTTTCTACCTGTAGTTTGTGGGTAAAATGCATCATTTACCTTTACTGTTTATTTTTATATCTCTGCTTTTAAGTTAAATGTCATTATGCCTAAGCAGATAAAAATCTATACCAGTCAGCCAAAATATTTCATATACGTTTAAGTTATTGTCCTTAACTCTGTATTTCACTCCTTTACACAATAAGTACTATGAGCCATCACATGTTTAGACATTTTTGTCTATATGTCTATATTTATGTATCTATTTATTTATTTTGATAGAACTGGAGATGGAACCCAGGGGCACTCTACCTCTGACATACACCCCCAGCCATATGTTTTCTTTTGAAACAGGATCTCTCACTGAATTGCAGAGGGCCTCCTGAAGTTCCTGAAGCTAGCCTTGAATCTATGGTCCACCTATATCAGCCTCCCCAATACTGGAGTTATAGGCCTGTGCCACCACGGGCCTGGCTCTGTTCAGACATTTCTTTTAGTACTGGGGATTGAACCCAGGGGCATTCTACCTCTGAGCTGCATCCCCAACCCTATTTTTCATTATTTTGCAACAGGGTCTCACAGAGTTGCAGAGGGCCTCACTAAATAGCTGCCTGGCTTTGAACCTGTGGTCCTCCTGTCTCAGCCTCCCAAGTGATGAGATTACAAGTATGTAACACTGAGCCCAACTTGTTCAGACTTTTTTTTTTTTTTTTTGGTTTCTTTTTTTTTTTTTTTTTTGGTGGTACTGCGGGTAGAACCCAGAGGCTTTCTACCTCTGGGCTATATTCCCAGACCTATTTTATATTTTATTTGGAGACAGGGTCTCACTATGTTGCTAAGAGCCTCACTAAGTAGCTGAGGCTGGCTTTGATCTTCTTGTCTCAGCCTCCCAAGCGCGGGGATTACAAGCGTGCACCACCACACCCGGTGTTCAGACATTTTTAAAAGGAAAATTGCTTTTGTGAACAATTGGCTTACATATTCATTGTGCTGATCGTATTGTCTGCATATTTGGGGCTGGGTTTGTGAGTGTGTGTGTGTGTGTGTGTGTGTGTGTGTGTGTGTGTTACTAGGGATTGAACCCAGAGTCATTCTACCTTGGAGCTACACTCACCACCTGATTTTTATTTCTTATTTGGAAACAGGGTCTTGCTAGTTTGCTGAGAGTCTCACTGCTCTCTGAGGCTGTCCTTGACTAATGATCCTTTTGTCTCAGCCTTCCAAGTACTGGTATTACAGATGTGAGCCACCATGCCTGGGACTGTGTTTATATAAGGATTTATCTTCTCACTTTATGCACTGATGATTTAGCAGTTTGGGAAAAAACTTTTGTTTTGGTGCCTGGATTTTCTAGAACCAAAGCTATTGGATTCAACACTAGATTATTTTCTGCATTAATCAAAATATTCTACTTGCCAGGCATAGTGGCACATACCTGTAATCCCAGTACTTAGGAGGCTGAGACAGGAGGATTAAAGATTGAATGACAGCCTCAGCAATGTAGTGATACCCTCTCTCTTTGAAAAAGTGAGACCCTTTTTTAAAACAAAAATAAAAAGGGCTAGAGTATAGAACAGAGATACAACGCCTCAATTCCCAATACCGATATATATATTCTACTTAATCAACTTTGTATGTTTTACTATTATTTGTTCAGATTAAGTATATTTTGTCAGCTGGGCATGGTGCTGCATGCCTATGATCCCATTACTTGGAAAACTGAGACAGAGGATTGCAGGTTTGTGGCCAGACTCAGCAACTTAGTGAGACCCTCTGCAACTTAGTGAGACCCTGTTTCAAAATAAAATCGGGCTATGGGTGTAGCTTGGAGGTAGAACACCCCTGGGTTCAATCTTCAATAACACACACACATGCACAATTTGTCTTCATACATTGTCTGATTTGGTTTTGCCATCTTTTCAAGGATTCACCTGCCATTGGACCCAGAGGCCTTTTTGTGGGAGACCTTGTCACTCATCTACAGGATTGTCCTGTTACTAATGTGCAAGATTGGAATGAATGTCTAGATACCATCGCCTATGAACCCCAAATTGGCTACTGCATAAGTGCACCAACTTTACAACAGTTAAGCTTCCCAGTTAGAGGTGTGTCTACTTCTTCTGTCTACTGTAATGTTTCAAACACCAGCACCCTCCATTCACTAATATTTAGAATATATCTATAGATTCGTTTTGTTCTAATCTTTGAAAAATAAGTCTGTGGAACAAATTGACCTGAACTAATATTATTCTTGGTAAGTTGGGTACTAAATATGTATGTTTCCTTTATTATATATTGTTGTTGTACTTCCAGCTGCCTAATTTATAATACCATATCGAACCTGTAGAATTCTAGTATTGAATTATTTCTGCTTTAAAACAACTTTGTGGCCAAGCACAGTGGTACACACCAATAATCAAGTACTTGGGGGTGTATTCATTTCGAGTCGGCATGGGGGCTGTATTTCTATTTTCTATATTTCTATCTTTCTAATAAACTTCTTTAAATCTTCAAAAAAATAATCAAGTATTTGGGAAGCAGAGACAGGAGGATTGCAGGTTTTGTTTTGTTTTACGGTACTGGGGATGGAACCCAGGGGCATTCTACCTCTGAGCTACATTCCCAGCCCAATTTTTTATTCTTTATTTTGAAACAGTCTCACTAGTAGTTGAGGCTGTCCATGAACCGCAATCCTCCTGTCTCAGCCTCCCAAATGCTGCGATTACAAGCATGTGTCACCACACCCAGCTGGCTTAAAGCCAGCCTTAGCAACTTAGTGCGCCCTCTACAAATTAGTGAGATCCTGCTTCAAAATAAAAAATTAAATAGGACTGATGGTGTAGCTCAGAAGTAGAATGTCCCTGAATTCAGTTCCCAGTATCACAAAATAAATATTTTGTGGTAGCACATGCTTATAATCCCAGTACTCAAGAAGCTGAGACAGAAGGTTCACAGGTTCAGTGATAGTCTCAGCAAGTAGTTTAGACTCATCAACCTAAAGAGAACTGTTTCAAAATAAAAATAACATACGGCTGGAGGTGTAACTCAGGAGTAGAATGCCCCTGAGCTCAATCCCCAGTGCCACAAAATTTAATAAATAAATAAATAAATCAACTTGTGTTTGCCAGGCATGGCGGTGCTCACCTGAAATTTCAGTACTTGGGAGGCTGTGACCCAGAGGATTACAAGTTTGAGACAAGTTTCAACAGCTTAGTGAGACTATGAACTGCCTAGCAAGACCCTTTTTCAAAGCAAAAATAAAAAGGGCTGGGGCTATAGTTGACAAGTACAGTGCCCTTGGGTTCAATTCCCAGTACTCCTCTCCACTCATACATACATGCTCTCACAGAACTTGTGTTCGATGTATACCTGTAATCCCAGCTACTTGGGATGCTGGGGCAGCAGGATCTAAAGTTCAAAGCCAGCTATCCTTGAACTCTAAATAAAATTTAAAACATGGGTTGGGTATGCAGCTCACTGGTAAAAGCACTTGCCTAACATTGGCAAGGCTCTGGATTCAATCCCCAGTAACACATACAAAACAAAACAACCTTGTATTAAACCAGTATTTAAACTCAACTATAAAGAACTGGTTAACTGCTGGGCGTGGTGGCGCACACTTGTAATCCCTGCACTTGGGAGGCTGAGACAGGAGGATCGCATAGGTTCGAAGCCAGCATCAGTTGGCTTAAGAGACTCTGTTTCTAAATAAAATATAAAATAGGTCTGGGAGTGTAGCCTGGAGGTAGAAAGCCCCTGGGTACCATCCCCAGTACTACCAAAAAAAAAAAAAAAAAGAATTGATTAAATTTTAGTAAATAAATTCTCCCAATATAACATTATCTCATTATCTTTATGTGTGTAAATATACAATAGTATCTTAGTTTATATCTATGGGTATGTCTGTATACACACAATACATACACACACGTACATACACACACAAACAATACACATCTGTGTGTGTGATGCTGAGGATGAACCCAGGGGCATTCTACCTCCAAGCTACACCCCCAGCTGTGTTTTGTTTTGTTTTGTTTTGCAGTACTGGGGATGGAACCCAGCTACATCCCCTGCCCTATTTTTTATTCTTTATTTTGAAACAGGATCTCACTAAGTAGCTGAGGCTGTCCGTGAACCGCGATCCTCCTGTCTTAGCCTCCCGAATGCTGGGATTGCAAGCATGTACTACCACACCTGGCTTCACACCCAGCCCTATTTTTTATTCTTTATTTTGAAACAGGGTCTCACTGAGTTGCAAAGGGCCTAAGTAGCTGAGGCTGTCCATGAACTGTGATCCTCCTGTCTCAGCTTCCCAAGTGCTGAGATTACAAGCATGTGCCACTAGCTGGGCGTGGTGGTGCACGCTTGTAATCCCAGTACTTGGGAGGCAGAGACAAGAGGATCGCAGGTTCAAAGTCAGCCTCAGCAGCTTAGTGAGACCCTATTTCCAAATAAAATATAAAAATAGGTCTAGGGGTATAGCCCAGAGGTAGAAGGCCTCTGGGTTCCATCCCTAGCAACAAAAAACAAACAAACAAAAAAACAAGCTTGTGCCACCAAGCCTGGCTTGTTGCTTTTTTTAAACAAGTTCTCCCTAAGTTACTTGTGGTCTTGCTAAGTTGCTAAGCCTAACTTCAAACCTACTATCTTCCTATCTCAACCTCCCAAGTATTAGGATTGCAGGTATGCACCACCACATCCAGCTTATGTGTCTATAATTGTTGAAAATTTAGTATAAGTAACAAACAATTCTCTTACATAAGCTGTTCTTTTTGTTTTGGGTACTAGAGATTAAACCCAGTATCTCTCACATGCTAAGCATAAACTCTATTACTGAGCTATATTTCCAGCCCCCTGCTTTTATTTATTTATTTATTTATTTATTTATTTATTTATTTATTTATTTATTTTGGTAGCAGAGATTGAACCCAGCCTTATTTTCTTTTTCTTTTTAGTTATTTATCTATTTATTGGTAGTACTGGGAATTGAACCCAGGGGGCTTATATCTTTGAGCTACACCCCCAACCCTATTTTTTATTATTTATTTTGAAACAGGGTCTCACTAAGTTGCAGAGGGCCTCATTAAATAGCTGAGGCTGGCCACGGACCTGTGATCCTCCTGTCTCAGCCTCCCAAATACTGGGATTACAAGCATGTGCCATCATACCTGCCTCTTATTTTTATTTTTGAAACAGGGTCTCACTACATTAATGAGAGCCTCACTACTTGCTGAGGCTGTCCTCAAACCTGGGATTCTCATTTCTCAGCCTCCCAAATACTGGAATTACAAGTGTGTGCCACCAGGCTGGCTTGCATTTAAGCTTTTGTCATAAAAGGTAAACAACTGATAGTTAACAACCAAAATATATCTAATCATTGTCATTCAGCTAGTCATGGTAGAACAGGTTTGTAATCCCAGTACATAGGAGGCGGAGACAGGAAGATCTCAGATTCTAGGCCAGCCTCAGCAAGTATCAAAATTTTTATCAACCTAGCGAGACTATTTTTTATTTATTTATTTATTTATTTATTTATTTATTTATTTATTTATTGCAGTACTGGAACCCAGGGGCATTCTACCTCTGAGCTACACCCTCATCCCTATTTTTTATTCTTTATTTTGAAACAGGGTCTCACTGAGTTGCAAAGGACCTCACTAAGTACCTGAGGCTGGCTTCAAATTTGGGCAATCCACCTGTCTCAGCTTTCTAAATGCTGGGATTATAAACATGTGTCACCACGCCTGGCTGACACTTGTTTTAAAATAAAAATAAAATAGGGTAGGAGTGTAGCTGTGAGGTAGAATGCCCCTGGGCTCCGTCCCCAGTACCACAGCAAAAGCATAAACATTCTATATTAATATGTCATTAATCTTAAACAGGCATGAAATAAGGAAGGAATTAAAAATAAAAGGAGCCAGGTATTGTGGCACACAGTTTTAATACCAGTACTTGGGAGACTGAGACAGGAGGATCGTGGTTTCACAGCCAACCTCAGCTACTTATGCCCTCTGCAACTTAGTGAGACCTTGTTTTAAAATAAATAATAAAATATAGGTCTGGGGATGTAGCTAGGAGGTAGAATGTTCCTGGGTATCATCCCAGTACCGCAAAAAAATAAATAATAAATAAATAAATAAATAAATAAATAAATAAATAAATAAAAAAATTGTCATACACAGACCCCACCAGACTTTTAGAAAAGATCCCTTTACTTCTGGCTGCAGTGTCTAACTTAGGCAGTTCTAGTGGTCGCTGTGTGTGGATCTTGGCATGTCTTAAATCTATGTGGAGAAGAGTTATTTTATGTGGCAGAAATCCAAGGAAAATTATCTTGGCTTCTGAAAATACCCCATGTAGTCAGATATGTTGCCTTATACAGCAGGTGACAAGACTGAAGCACATTTCTTCTCAGAACCTGCTGAGCATTGTAAGATCTTTCAGCTCTGAAAGATCAGCATCTCTACACTGTATACAAAATTATGGGGGCCCACATATTTGAAAGTTTTGGAAAATTCAAATTCTGCTGACAGTCTATATCTATAAATCAAGGAATGTCCTAGACACTTGTTCATATCTGCTGGTATAGGCAAAGATGATTATTAGTCAAGAATAATTTTACTAAACTACTGTGTCCATCAAAAGCAAAATAGTAAGGTCTGATTTGAAATTTTCTTTTCAAATTTACTTTTCCATGTATAACCCATTTTTATTATAAAGATTCAAACATACATAAAAGTCACAACTAATATAAACAAACTCTTATGTATCCCTCTACCAGCTTTAGCAATTACCAAATCTTTGAATTTTTCATCTATTCATCTCACTTTTGGGGGGGATAGTATTTTATTTATTTGTTTGTTTATTTATTTATTTATTTATTTTGCGGTACTGGGGATGGGACCCAGAGGCATTCTACCTCCAAGCTACACCCTCAGCCCTGTTTTTTATTCTTTATTCTAAAACAGGGTCTCACTGAGTTGCAAAGGGCCTCACTAAGTAGTAGCTAAGGATGTTCGGGAACTGTGATCTTCCTGTCTCAGCCTCCCAAATGCTGAGATCACAAGTGTGCACCACTGTGCCCAGCTGCGGTAGTGTTTTAAAGCATATCCCAAGCATTGTATCATTTCATCCATAAATTTCAGCTTGTCTCTAATAAGTGATTCTTTAAACATGACCACAGTTCACCATCATCGTACCTAACAGAATTAATAACTCAGTGTTCAACTTTTCCTTTTTGTTGTTGTTGTGATACCAGAGTTTGAACCTAGAGCCTCGTGCATGCTGGTCAGGCACTCTGCCACTGAACCACATCCCTACTTTCCTAATTTTTTTATACTTGGTTTGTTTTAGTTGAACACTTCTGAATCTCTCTCTCCTTTTATTCTTGGTACTGAGGATTGAACCCTGTGGGGTTCTACCTCCAAAGTATACTCCCAATCCCTTTCTTTTTCTTTTTATTTATTTTATTTGTTTATTTTTTTTTCTTTTGTGGTACTGGGGATGGAACCCAGGGGCATTCTACCTCTGAGCTAAACCCTCAGCCCAAATTTGTATTCTTTATTTTGAAACAGGGTCTCACTAAGTGAGCCTGTCTACAGACCATGATCCTCCTGTCTCAGCCTCCCAAATGCTGGGATTACAAGCGTGTGCTACCACGCCCAGCTTCCTTTTATTTATTTATTTATTTATTTATTTATTTATTTATTTATTTATTATTTTTGCGGGTCTGGGGATGGAACCCAGGGGCATTTGACCTCCGAGCTACACCCCAGCCCTATTTTTTTATTCTTTATTTTGAAACCAGGTCTCACTGAGTTGCAGAGGGCCCCACTAAGTAGCTGAGGCTGTCTGCGAAACACGATCCTCCAGTCTCAGCCTCTCAATGCTGGGATTACAAGTGTGCGCCACCACGCCTGGCTACTTTCTTTTATTTTGAAACAGGGTTTCACTAAGTTGCCAAGGGCATCCTTGAACCTATGAGCTTCCAGTCTTGAACCTTCCAAGCTCCTGTCAGAGCCTCCCAAGTACTGGGATTATAGGCATGTGAAACCACACCCAGCTCTTAATTTCTTTTAATTTGTAACAATTCCCTGAATGTTTTTCGAAATATCAGTTGTTTGTTGAAGAAACAATCATTTATTTTGTCAAGTTTTACATATTCACATATATCTGGATTTTTCTGGTTAATTCTTACCCTCATGATGTCATTAACATGTGTGGATGCCCCCAGATTTTTTTGTGGGGGGCGGGTCTGGGGATGGAACCCAGGGGCATTTGACCTCTGAGCTATACCCCCTGCCCTGATTTTCATTCTTTATTTTGAAACAGGGTCTCACCAAGTTGCGGAGAGCCTCACTAAGTAGCTGAGGCTTTCTGCGAACCGTGATCCTCTGGTCTCAGACTCCCAAATAAGCATCTATCACCACGCCCGGCAACCCCCCCCCCCAGATTTCTATAAACCTCTAATTAGGTCTAGAGGCTTAATTTGATTTGGCATCCTTTTTTATTTTCCCTTTTGGGAAAAATACTTCATAGGAGCTGGGCATGGTGGCACATACATACCTGTGATCCTTGTACTTGGGAGGCTGAGACAGGAGGATCATAGGTTCAAAGCCAGCCTCTGCAATTTAGTGAGGCTCTCAGAAACCTACCAAGACCCTGTTTCCAAATAAGAAATAAAAAAAATAAGCTGGGGGTATAGCTCAGAGGTAGAATGTCCCTGAGTATAATCTCCAGTACCATACACACATCATAGGCAGTACTTGGTACTTCCTGTTGCGATGTATCAGGAGATACTTGTATCCTCCCATTTAGTGATGAAAGATTATTCAGTGGGCCAACCTGATTCTTTTTTTTCCTTTTTTTATTGCAGTACCGAGACTTGAACCCAGGGGCATCCTACCTCTGAGCTGTACCCCAGCCCAATTTTTTATTCTTTATTTTGATACAGGGTCTCACTAAGTTGCAGAGGGCCCCACTAAGTAGCTGAGGGTAGCCATGAACCCGGATCCTCCTTTCTCCACTTCCCATGTACTGGGATTACAAGAGTGTGTCACTATGCCAAGCCCAATCTGATTCTTTAAGGTTGAAAATATTTGTCACTTATCCCTATGTTCAAGAGCCACTTAACATCTTCAAAGACTTTTCAGAAGTAGGTAGGTCTTTTTTCACGATATACTTCAGAAAGGGCACTGGATTTACTACTACAAAACCTACTGAGAAAACCAGGCGTGGTGGCACACACTTGTAATCCCTGTACTTTGGAGGCTGAGACAGGAGGATCACAGGTTTGCAGTCAGCCTCTACAACTTAGTGAGGCCCTGTTTCCAAATAAAGAATAGGGCTGGGGGTATGGCTCAGAGGTAGAATGCCCCTGGGTTCAGTTCTCAGTACAAAAAGCAACCTACTGAGATCCTGGAACTCTAACTTTATGGTGAATACATTTCTGAAGACTAAGCTAGGGTAAGTGCCACGTCTTGATTTCCTATTGGATGAATCTCTTTGTAATGTAAAATCAGACTGCAGCAAGTAGCTGTCAAGATGGACACTGAATTATACAGCTGCTTCCAGATTCATATGCCATTTTGCTTTCTTGTCTTAAAAAAAGCAAAATTTTTATTATGAATACATGTCCATATAACAGATTCTGATAAGCACTATGTTTCTCTTCAGCATACAAACGGCTAGATGGTTCCACGGAATGCTGTAACAATCACAGTCTCACAGATGTGTGCTTTTCCTACAAAAATAATTTTAATAAGCGTTTGGTAAGTTGGCCTTGAGGCAGTCTTGCTTATTTGATAAAATTATTACAAAACGAGCCGGGCGCCGGTGGCGCACGTTTGTAATCCCCGCGCTTGGGAGGCAGAGATGGGAAGATCACGCAGGTTCGAAGCCAGCTGCGCTGGCTTAACAGACCCTGTTTCCAAATTTAAAAGTATAAAAAAAAAAGGTCTGGTAGTGTAGCCCAGAGAAGGGTTTCCAGGAACCCCAGTACCACCCCCCAAAAAAATTTATTACAAAACGACCATAGAAAGCTAAAATGGAGCTCATGAAATCATCTTCCTTTTGCTCTATTTACTTTGTACCATTTTATTATAATCCCACATTTCAGATGTCACATTTCACCTGAGCATCTTAAAAAATTGATACTGGTATAATATCTTATATGGCCAAAGTAAGATATTTGAAGCTAATTTATAGTAAGTGCACGTAAGTGGAATATCATTTATATGAGCATCATTCCCAGTATAGTAGGGGATATGAAAATATTGAAGGGATATAACAATTTTTCTTCTTAATACATTTTAATATTGACAAATTAATATTTATTCACAGCATACATGTCTACCTGCCCGGAAAGCAATTGAAGCCACTCAAGTTTGTAGAACCAATAAAGACTGTAAAAAGAACTCAGGTTCAAGTTTCTGTATAACACCTTCACTGGAGACTCACACTCGCTTAATAAAGGTGAAACACCCACCTCAGATCGATATGTTGTATGTAGGACATCCGCTGCATCTTCACTACACAGGTGAGTGCTACTGACACTTAGGAAACCATTAAGATCACATATACTCTCACTTGTAAAACTCAGTACAGGTCCTGCCATTAAATTCACTTATTTTTATTTTTTAGTTTTGTGATGCTAGGGTTTGAACTCAAGGGCATTCTACCTTCAAGCTACACCTCCAACCTGATTTTTTTATTCTTTATTTTGAAACAGGGTCTCACTGAGTAGCTGAAGCTGGCTGTAAACGTGCACTCCTCCTGCCTCAGCTACCCAAGTTCTGGGATTACACGCTGCACCACCACACCTGGCTCAAGTTTACTCATCATCACTTCGGTCCATTGTCAGAGTCTTATTAACTTGTTGTAAGTGCCAGGCATGGTGACAAACGCCTGGAATTCCAGTACTCGGGAGGCTGACAGGAGAGGATCGTAGGTTTGAAGGCAGCCTCCGCAGTTTAGAAAGACAGAGGTATAAGACCCTGGCTTTAATTCCCACACACGAAACAATGAAACTTCTTCTCAAGCATTAAATTAGAATTAGCAATAGGAAGACCACCTGAATTTATGAAGCAAGAGAGAGCTTGCTCTTTAAAGGGATGCATTTTTTCTTCCCCGCTATTCATGCCTAAGTAGATGATCTCTCAAATGTTCTCTGAGAGTTTATTAAATTTATCCAAGTAGGCCGGGCGTGGTGGCGCACACTTGCGATCCCAGCATTCGGGAGGCAGAGACCAGAGGATCGCGGTTCACAAACAGCTCCAGCTCCTTAGAGAGGCCCTTCGCAACTCAGTGAGACCCAGCTTCAAAAATCAAAGGACTAAAAATAGGGCTGGGGTGTAGCTCAGAGGTACAGTGCCGCCGGGTTTCACCCCAGGTACCACAGAAAAAGAAAATTAGCCAAGTGCTCCAGAACAGTGATGCCCGGATGCATGGGGAGGAGGCTAATCTATGTATGACACATACATTTTATATGAATATAATGTTTATGGCTTTATAAACTTTGAAGGTTGTGGCTTGAATCGGTACTTCATTCCTTAGAGTTGTATAAATGAACAAATTTCTTTTTGCATTCACCAGTTGTGTGTGTGTGTGTGTGTGTTTTACTGGTTTTTGAACCCAAGGGTATTCTAACTCTGAGCTACACCCCTAGCCCAATTTTATTTTTTATGTTGAAATAGAGTCTCACTAAGTTGCTGAGGCTGGTCTCAAACCTGCGGTCCTCCTGTCTCAGCCTCCCAAGTGCTGGGATTCCAGGCGTGCGCCACCACGCACGGCTTGGATGTGTTCTGTAAAAGGCTTTCTCGTTGCTTTGTAATATCTCCTGAGATACAACCTGGTAATTTTTCTTACTTACTGGTATGGAACTAAGTGATTCTAGACTTCAAATATTAAATACATCCTCAACAAGCCAGGTGTGGTGGTGCACGCCTGTCAGCCCCGTACTTGGGAGGCTGAGACAGGAGGATCTCAGGTCCACAGCTATCCTTAGCATCTTAGAAAAACTTTCCACAACTTAGTGAAACCTTGTTTCAAAATAAAAAATAAAATTGGACTGGGGTACATCTCAGAGATGGATTGCTTTGAGTTCAATTCCCAGCATCACATGCACACCACACACACACACACACACACACACACACACACACACACACCAAAAACAGTATTATACAATCTATAGGAGATGCTTTGATAAAAAGATCTTAATCCTTATTTTAGCACTGAAGAACTAAGACCAAAAGGAGGTTAAATAACATAATAGTTGGGCTTAATGTGATTTTAAGGTTATACCTCTTTGAAACAGTAAGAACTCTTTACATGACAGTAAAAAAATAAGTCAGATTCTATATTTAGTAGTCATACTTGGTATATAGTCAGCTTTATCTTACACCTTTCTTTTTTTTTTTTTGGAGGGAGGACTGAGCATTGAACCCAGGGGCATTCTACCTTGGGGCTAAACCCCCAACCCTTTTTATTTTTTGTTTTTGAAACAGTGTCTCTCTAGATTGCTAAGAGTCTTACTACTTACTGAGGCTGGCCATGGACTTGTATTCCTCAGCTTCCCAAGAACTGGGATTACAGGTGTGCATCACCACTCCTAGACTTATCTTACTCTTGCCTCAAAAATAAGTATACATTGGGACATGGTATTTTCAATCCACAAATTTCATTAGCTATTCTAGAATAATTGCTTTTACATGTGAGACATAGCTCGCCCACATATGTTTAGGAAGGGCTTTCTTATCCAAGTTAATTGGCTAGCTCAATTTTGTCCATATGGTAAAAATCATAATACTATTGCTTATCTGGTATGAATGATATTAATTATTTCTCATTTTTCTCTTTTAGTGAGCATCACCAGTTTTATTCCACGTTTCAACTTCCTAAGCATAGATCTGCCAGTGGTTGTGGAGACATTTGTCAAGTATCCTTTCTGGAGTGAAAAATATTTTAAAAGATATGTTACTTGGAATTTGATTGGTTTTACCTTGAGTAGAAAGAGCATTACAAATTCAGACCTTCCATGTATTGCTTAGTTGCTGACAACTAAAAAGGAAATTTTAAAATTGAAAAAGAACAGGTTGTACCTAGAAGGATAAAAATTAGAGGAAGACACGAAGATTGAACAGAGAGGGAGAACATTTAAGATGTGGAAGGAGCCTGTCATGGTATCACATGCTTGTAATCTCAGTATTTGGGAGGCTGAGACAGGAGGATTGCCGGTTCAAGGATAGCTTTAGTAAGTAATGAAACTCTCATCAACCTAGCAAGACCCTGTTTCAGAATAAAAATAAAAAGCTAGGCATGGAGGTGCACGCTTATAATCACGGTACTTGAGAGGCTAAAACAAGGGGGATTACAGGTTTGTGGACAGCCTCAGATGCTTAGTGAGGCTGTCAGCAACTTAGTAAGACACTGTTTTAAAGTAAAAATAGAATAGGGCTTAGGATATAGCTCAGAAGTAGAATGCCCCTAGGTTTAATCCCCAGTACCCCCCCCCACACACACACACGATGTGGAAGGGAAGTTACAAATAGAGTACAAATAAAAAGTTAAATTTATAACAGATGAAAGCTTCAGCTACTAGTAATATGATGATTGCTACCCCTTCTGAGCTTGCTAGTTCTCACCAAATGGAGGACAAGTCTTGTTCTCTTCTCTCCCCGCTCCACCCTCCGTGGTACTGGGGATTGAACCCAGGGACATTCTACCTCTGAGCCCATGCTACTCCAGCCCTATTTTTAATTTTTAGTTTTTGAACAGGGCCTCACTAAGTTGCTGAGGTTATTGCAAAGTTGCTGAGGCTGGCTGTGAACCTGCAGCCTTCTGTCTTAGCCTCCCAAGTACTGTGATTACGAGCATGCACCACCACATCCGACTTGAGGACAGCTCCTATATGCATGACCAGGAGTTACGTTTATTCCACTGATCTGAGGAAGGAATGCCTAAAGAAGAGCAAGTCAGTTTCCATTGCTAAAATAACAATCCTGAGGATAAAATCTCATGTGGACTTTAGCCTATGATGTTTGCATATAAAAGATGATTTGCTGGTGGTGGGCCTGGTGGCACGGCTTGTAATCCCCGCGCTTGGGAAGCAGAGACAGGAGGATTGCGCATGTTCGAAGCCAGCTGTGCTGGCTTAAGAGACCCTGTTTCCAAATAAAAATATAAAAAATGGGTGTCTGGGAGTGTAGCCCGGAGGTAGAAGGGTTTCCAGGAACCCCAGTACCACCACAAAAAAACATGATTTAAAAAAAAAAAAACGTTTATTTTATGTAGTATTGAATGAAGGTAAAGTTTGGAAGAGTTCTTTTTTTTCCCTTGTAAATCTTTTTAAATTTCCTTCCTTGATGATTTGCAACAAAATGAAATGGTAACAAATGAGCAGTCACTAAAAAATACATAAAGATTGTACCTTGGAGACTGCAGCTTTGTCACAGGGAGACTTAAGGCTATCGCCCTATAGATGATAGGAAAATCTTTGTTTCCTAATATAAAGTGAGACTATGCAGGATCAAACATAATTTGGGGGCTGGGGATATAGGTCATTTATAGCGCACTATCCTAGCATATATGAAGCCCTGGGTTCTATCCTCAGCATTACAGAAAAAAAAATACACAAAAAGTAATTTTCCCTATTTCTTATTCCTTCCACATTCCTTTCCCTTGATACATCATTAAAGGATTAGAAAGATTTAGTTTTAGTAAGCAAGCGTTGTGGCAGAGGCCTGTAATCCTAGTACTTAGGAAACAGACAGGAGGATCACAGATTCAAGGTCATTCTTAGCGATTTAGCAAGGCCCTTAGCATTTTAGCAAGACCCTATTTCAAAACAACAACAAAAAGGGCTGGAGATAGAAGGTTTCAAGGCTTAATCCCTAGTACCAAAAAAGGCAGTCTTCCTAGGAGGTCTTTATCAACTGGTTAGCCTATAAGCAGTTTTTCTTTATTTTTCTAATTAGGGTTTTTTAATTTTGAAATAATATAAATTCATTTGTTTAAATAATTTTTTTGGCGTAGTGACACACGCTTGTAATCCCCGTGCTTGGGAGGCGGAGACAGGAGGCTGGCTTCGGACCTGCACGTTAAGAGACCCTGTTTCTAAATAAAATATAAAATAGGTCTGGGAGTGTAGCCCAGAGAAGGGTTCCATCCCCAGTACCACCAAAAAAATTAAAAAATAAATAATATTTTGGCAGTACTGGTGATTGAACTCAGGTTCATTCTACCATTGGGCTATACCCCCAGCCCTATTTTTTATTCCTTATTTTGAAACAGTGTCTCACTAACTTGTAGAGGGCCTCACTAAGTAGCTGAAGCTGTCCACGAACCTGCAATCCCCCTCTTAGCCTCCCGAGTATTGGGATTACAAGCATGTGCCACCACACCCAGTTCTTAAATAATAATTAAATGCTAGAAATCTAAGAGGGAATGGCAGAGATGTAAAGAAAATAGAGAAGTCTATATCATAATCTCAAATTCAAGCGCGGCATGGTGGCGCACGCTTGTAATCCCAGCATTCAGGAGACTGAAACCGGAGGATTGCAGTTCGCGGACAGCCTCAGCTGCTTAGTGAGGCCCTTTGCAACTCAGTGAGACCTGGTTTTAGAATAAAGAATAAAAAATAGGGCTGGGGTGTAGCTCGGAGGTCGAATGCCCCTGGGTTCCATCCCCAAACCCGCCAAAAAAAAAAAAAAATCTCAAATTCAGTCCCAATAGAGCATCTATTTTTTGTGGTCCTGAGGATTAAACCAGGGGCATTCTACGTCCAAGCTACACCCCCAGCTCTGTTTTAGTTTTTTGTTTTGAAACAGGGTCTCGCTAGTTTGCTTGAAAGTCTCACTAAATTGTTGAGGCTGGTCTCAAGCCTGTGATCCTCAGCCTCCCAAGCACTGGGATTACAGGTGTGCACCACCACACCTGGCCCAGTGTAACATCTTGACAGGTGGTTGCCACTCACACCTCACAGGTGACTCCTTAACCAATTCAACCCAGGTATCTGATTTCCCTCTCCGGAGCACTGGCTATTGTTAATGCCGTGCCCTGCTTTGCTTTGGATGGACAGTGGATTTTAAACTCTTTCCTGGATGCTACACTTACCTCAGTGATTGGAGACAATGATGTCAAAGATCTGATAGGGTTTTTCATCCTCCTTGGTGGCAGTGTACTTTTGGCTGCCAATGTGACCCTGGGACTCTGGATGGTTACAGCACGGTAATATTTGCACTCGTGACAGAATTTTTGAGTTACAGTATACTGTTATGTAGTAATGTTCATTGCCATTGAAATCCTTACTTGGTATGAAATGTAAAGTGTTTCCTTAAAATCATCTTTGAGGCTCCTCCTATATCCAGAGTACCCAGACTCTGCTGGATGAGGATGTGGAGGATGAGGGGAAGAAACAAAAGGCATAGTCCTTGACTACATTCTGGTTGAAAGACTGAATGTACACATTTCCCATTCTCATGGAACAATTTCCAAATAAGTGCAAATCCATTCATATAATACCACTCTGTGGGACTACATTTTGTGTTCAAATAGTATAAAAGAGAACAAAATTGGGTAGAAACAATCAGGAAAAACTTCTTGAAAAAGCACCATTAATATTTGAAGGAGACCAGACTTTGGCCAAGTGGAAGCGTGAGCATGTTCTTAAGCTATATCTCTTGTCCTTTGTCTCGTTTGAAAAGTATTTTACAAAATAATGGTGTTTTATTTTGTAATCTGAAAACTGAGGTCTGATTCCACCTAAAGTAACAAAATCTATAAAAGAATCTGCTAACACGAAAGAGAAAAATCTTTGTCAAATGATACCCAGTAAATGAACAAAATCAGATGCAGGGCCATGATGCCATGTGACACGTTTGCCTCCTTGACAATATGTCTCCACTTCCTGAAGCAGCACTTAGCCTTGATATTCAGAGCCAGCCACATGAAGTGGCTCACACCAGCAGCTAGTGAGTTGAGGCAGTTAGGATTGAACCTTAGAACTAGCTAGTTCTCTGACAGATCACAAGACAGAACACAGGATCTTTAGCAGAGCCAGGTACTGTTCTCATATAGAGCTTTGACGCTTAGAATTTTCCAGGGTAGACATTTTCTCTTGTGCTACTAAGTCCAACTGAGGCCTATCTCCAAGACACAACGACCTTAAACCTTGAGCCATACTCTCTCCTCACCAGCGGCTCCATGTTTCTCTATGCTCGGTGATTAAACACACCTAGGCCTTGCTTTTTAAAAATCTCTCCCCTAAGCTACCTCTGTGGGTCCACAGCAGCCTTGGCAGGACAGTGAGATTGCCTGGTCGGAAGTCTTGTGGAATGGAAATGCAGCCCTAGGAAATTTGAGAAGTCAACAGGCCAGTGTGAAGCTCCTGGCTTAGAAGTATATGAGCATGCTTGGGTTTTGATTAAAAAGACACATTTCCCTCATACACTCAAGAGGTGATTAAAGGCAATAACTCCTTAATAACCACATATCCAACTTCTTCCCTAGGTGAGGTACTCCACGGGGTTACCTTTTTCAGATCATGAGTTACTCTAAGCACTAAAACTTTTAAATCATTTTTAAGAAAAAATTTTAGATTGTACTACAAATTTGCCTGCCTTCTTAAACAGAAATACTATATTGAATAATTTTAATATTTTAAGACTCTGGTCACCAGAATTAAAAGCATGTAAATTATTGGTTTATCCCAGAAAATATTCTATTTTTAGGTAGCCAGTCATTGAGGACCAAAGTATATTAGCATAGTATATTAGCATTTAATATGTCTAAGCATAGACATGTTTTGATAGTAAGCCTTGAGGAATGCTAAGAAATATAATTATTTTGACTACATAAGTTAAGCAGTTTACTAATGAAAATATTATATGTGTTCAAGTCAATTTTTTTGTGGTACTGGGGATGGAACCCAGGGGCATTCTACCTCCAAGCTACACCCCAGCCCTATCTTTTTTATTCTTTATTTTGAAGCAGGGTTTCACTAAGTTGCAGAGGGCCTCACTAAAAGTAGCTGAGGCTCTCTGCAAACTGTGATCCTCCTGTCTCAGCCTCCCAAGTACTGGGATTACAAGCATGTGCCACCACGCCCGGCTTGTTCAAGTCAGTTTTTTAAAAACTGAGGAAATTTTTTTCTTTGCTGTGCTGGGGATGGAATCCAGAGGCTCATGCATGTGCTAGGCAGGCACTGCCCCACTGCGCTATACTCCCAGCCCTAGAAAAAATCTTAATAGAGGAAATCCTACCCATTAGCTTCTTTTCCCGGTTAAAAACCAAAAACACAGCCTCATTTTATTCTAGCTGTTCAACTCCTTGATCTGCTGACCCATAGCATCAGGATCTGTGAGTCACTGTAGTAGGAAAGTGAGCAGATTTTTATGGAAATGGCCTCATAGTGCAAGAAAGGAAATGTTATGTGTTGTTTCTTCAGCGTGACTGTGGGCTCTTCTAGAGCAAGGACCATGTCATACTCAGCTTTGCATCCCTGGTACAGTAGTGCGCAAAACCTCAAAAGTACTTAAGTAATGTGGTTGAATGGATGGTGATTAGTGTTATTTATGGACTTAGAAAAGCATGTTTCTATTAAAGCTGTAAAGTATTAGTGGATATTTGCTGTAAATATATGATAACATCAAAAAAGTCCTTGGAAGCTCCTTAACTCCCTTGGTGTCGTGTCATCTTTATGGAAAGAATCCATGTTGGTTTCTGTAGAGCAATTAGAAAAATGAATTATCTTCAAGATTCGAAGGAAGTGTTCTTTTCGTGTTGCCGCTTTGTTAAGCAGTAAAACTTTATTCTCAGTGTTCCTACTCTGCATTGTTTACATTTTGGAAAGTTTTTTTTAAAAATCACCTGTAATCTGTAAAGAATGTATATATTATTTTCACCATATCAGTTTGAAAAGTCTTGTAGTTAAACTTGAACTTCTGATAATTGTTCTTCTAGGTCATTATTTTAATAGCAAATTATAAACGTGTGCATCAGTTATGTGGCTGTCAGTCATCATTTGGTCCTACGGTATTTATTGGGTGTCCACACCCTACTGGCACATTGGTGTTTTTGTTTTTTCTTTCTATAAATCTTTTGACTGTGTTGTCATTCATTTTTAAACTTTAACTAGAAGATATCATAATTGCCAGTATTTGGTGTTTAGCAATAAAGAATAAATGTATACCAGCATCTTATGTTTATCATCATCTATGTGTTGTATTTTTTTAAAAAAGTACTCTTTTCTATTAAAATTGTTCCCAATATATAGAATAAGATCTTTAGCCATTTTAAAATTATTGATTCTGAAAGCAGCCTTTAGTATAATCTGTGTATAAAAGTTATTGCAGGCCTCAGAAAGAAGTTTTTTAAATGAAGTTACCGTGTTCCTGTTACTGGTTTGGAAACAGCTGGTCTATGGATGAAGAAAGAGGACTATCATGTTTCACTAGTGTCGGGCAGAATTCTCCTGTAAGTTCATCTGTGTTTTTAGGAATTCTTGAAAGCAAGCATTTTAACTATAGCATTTGATTTCTTTTTCCCCCCCCAATTCTTCCTCCTTGTCCCCAGGGGAACTCCTGCACCCCCGTCTCACTCGCTCTATTTTTTTCTCTCAGTAATTACTAAGGTCCAAATAAAATAGGCTAGATATTTAGCCCAGATTCTCATTGCCTAGCCTCATTCCACTCCTTTCACTTCTCATCCTGTTACACTATAGCTAAGAGCCTCAAGACTAAATGACTGATTATCTAAACCATTTAAAAAACTTTATTAAGTACTTGGGGAGGCTGAGACAGGAGGCAAGTTCGAGGACAGCCTCAGCAAGTACTGGTACTCTGATCAACCTAGTTTATTTATGTGCAACCCTGTTTCCACATAAATAAAATCAAGCTACGGATGTAGTTCAAAGGTAGAATGCCTCTGGGTTCAATCCCCAGTACCACACACAAAATATTTAAGATAAATACCATAAGCTGGGCGTGGTGGCTCACGCTTGTAATCCCAGCATTTGGGAGGCTGAGACCTGAGGATCGCAGTTCGCGGACAGCCTCAGCTACTGGGTGAGGCTCTTTGCAACTCGTGAGACCTGTTTTCAAAATAAAGAATAAAAAATAGGGCAGGGGGTGTAGCTCGGAGGTCGAATGCCCCTGGGTTCCATTCCCAGACCCACACACACAAAGAAAAAGATAAATACCATAAAACTCTCCCATTTAAAGTATGTAATTCAAATTGTGTGTGTGTGTGTGTGTGTGTGTGTGTGTGTGTGTGTGTGTGTGTGTTTTACTGGGGATTGAATCCAGGGGCATTCTACCTCCAAGCTACAACCTCAGGCCTAGTTTTTATTCTTTTTTATTTTGAAACAGGGCCTCAGTAAGTAGCTGAGGCTGGCCACAACCCCATGATCTTCCTGTCTCAGCCTCCCAAGTACTGGGACTACCAACTTTCGCCACCATACCTGGCTGACATTGTTCTTTCAATGCCTAATATCTGATCAAACAATAGTATACATATGCTTTGGTATAATCTAACTTTTTACTACTTTGGATTGAACCTAGGGACATTGTACCACTGACCTACACCCCTAGTTTTGTTTTGTTTTTTAAATTTGTTTTTTTTTTTTGTTTTTTTTTTTGTTTGTTTGTTTTTTTTGGTGGTACTGGGGTTCCTGGAAGCCCTTCTTCCTCCGGGCTACACTCCCAGACCTATTTTATATTTTTGAAACAAGGTCTCTTATGCCAGCACGGCTGGCTTCGAACCTGCGCGATCCTCCTGTCTCCGCCTCCCAAGCGCGGGGATTACAAGCGTGCGCCACCACGCCCGGCTTGTTTTTTAAATTTGGAAACAGAGTCTTGCTAAGTTGCCGAGAGCCTCACTAAGTTGCTGAGACTGACATTGAACTTGGCGATCCTCCTGTCTAAGCCTCCCAAGTACTGGGATTATGTGCATGCACATAAATTGCTGAGGCCTGCCTCAAATTTGCATTCCTCCTGTGTCAGTTTCCTAAGTACTGGGATTACAGGCACGTGTCATGTGTTACCACACCTGGCAAAAAAAAGTTTGTATTTTATTTCTTATAAAATTTAAAGTTCTTGCCGGGCGTGGTGGCGCATGCTTGTAATCCCCGCGCTTGGGAGGCTGAGACAGGAGGATCACACAGGTTCGAAGCCAGTTATTGAAACCAGGCATTCTAACTCTGAGCCACACCCCAAGCCCTTTTATTTTTATTTTATTATTTATTATTTTATTAATTCTTGTACTACTGGGGATTGAACCCAGGGGCATTCTACCTCCAAGCTATACCCCCACTATTTGTGTGTGTGTGTGTGTGTGTGTGTGTGTGTGTGTGTGTGTGTGTGTGTGGTACTGGGGATGGAACCCAGAGCTATCCTACCTCCGAGCTACACTCCCAGCCCTATTTCTATTTATTTATTTATTTATTTATTTATTTATTTATTTATTTATTTTGAAAAAGGCTCACTGATTTGCAAAGAGCCTCACTAAGTAGCTGAGGTTGGCTGCGAACCGTGATCCTCCTGTCTCAGCCTCCCAAATGCTGGAATTACAAGCATGTGCCACCATGCCTGGCTCCCACCCCATTCTTTATTTGGAAATAGGATCTCACTAAGTTGTGGAGGGCCTCACTAAGTAGCTGAGGCTGGCCTCGAACCTACGATCTTCCTGTCTCAGTCTCCCAAGTACTGGGATTACAAGCGTACACCACCATGCCTGGCTTTATTTTTTATTTTGAAATGATTATCTCACTGAGTTACTATATGCTGGTCTTAAAGCTGGGATCCCCCTGTCTCTCCCTCCCAAGTACTGGAATTGCAGGTATGTGCCATCATGCCTGGATTTTATTTTGAGACAGGCTCTCACTAAGTTGCAAGGCAGGCCTTCACCTTGAGGTCCTCCTGCCTTAGCCTCTTAAGTTGCTGGGATCATAGGCATGTGCCACTGTGCCTGGCTACATACAGTCTTTTCTTTAATTAATATTGTGCACTTACTCTGTGCCAGCCACTGTTCTTGGCTTTGGGGGATGCAACAGTAAATAAGATAAGTTTGTGTGTGTGTGGTGCTGGGGATTGAACCCAGGGGCATTCTACCGCTAAGATACATCTCCAGACCTACTTTATTTTTATTTTGAAATGTTATCTCACTAGGTTGATAAGAGTCTCGCTACTTCCTGAGGCTGGCCTCAAACCTGTGCTCCTCCTATCTCAGCCTCCCAAATACTAGGATTACAAGCATGCACCACTATGCCTGGCTATAATTTTTCTCTTTAGTATTTTGTTTTTTGTGGTACTGGGATTCCTGGAAGCCCTTCTACCTCTGGGCTACACTCTCAGACCTATTTTTTTATATATTTTTATTTGGAAACAGGGTCTCTTAAGGCAACACAGCTGGCTTCGAACCTACGCTCTGCCTCCCAAGAGCGGGGATTACAAGCGTGCGCCACCACGTCCGGCTAGGTTGATGATTATTTATTTATTTATTTGTGTGTGTGTGTGTGTGGTACTGGGGGTGGAACCCAGAGGCTTTCTACCTCCGGGCTATACTCCCAGACCTTTTTTATATTTTATTTGGAAACAGGGTCTCACTAGGTTGCTGAGAGCCTCACTAAGTGGCTAAGGCTGGCTTCGAACCTGTGACCTCCTGTCTCAGCTTCCCAAGTACTGGGATTGCAGATATGTAGTACCATACCTGGCTGAGACCCAGTTTTAGAAATACTTTTAGGAGCCAGATGTGGTGGCACACGCTTATAATTCTAGTTCTTGGGAGACTGAGACAAGAGGATTACAGATTCATGGCCAGCCTCAGCTACTTAGTGAGGCCCTCCCTCCACAACTTAGTGAGATCCTGTTTCAAAATAAAGAATAAAAATATAGGGCTGGGGGTATAGCTTAGAGGTAGACTGCCCCTGGGTACAATCCCCAGCAATGCAAAAAAGAAAAGAAAAATTACTTTTTAAGAGTAGAGTACAGCCAGGCGTGGTGGTGCAGGGTTGTAATCCCAGCATTTGGGAAGCTCAGACCAGAGGATCACGGTTCACAGACAGCCTCAGCTACTTACTGAGGCCCTTTGCAACTCAGCGAGACCCGATTTTAAAATAAAGAATAAAAAATAGGGCAGGAGGTATAGCTTGAAGGTCGAATGCCCCTGGGTTCCATCCCCAGACCCACAAAAAATAAAGAGAGAGAATAAACTTTCACTTCGCTGCAGATGGGAAACCATTAAAAATTCCAAGCAAGATAATGCTATAATCAAAGTTGCATTTTGGATGGGCCACCTTAGCTGAGGGTAAAGCGGGATGGGTGGGAAGCAAGGCTGGCAGCAAATAAATTGTTTGGTTTTGGTTTTTGGTACTGGGGCTGGAACCCAGGAGCATTCGACCTCCAGGCTACACGCCCAGCCCTATTTTTGATTCTTTATTTTGAGACAGGGTCTCACTAAATTGTGGAGGGCCTCACTGAACAGCTGAGGCTGGCTGCCAACCTGTGATCCTCCTGGCTCAGCCTCACAACTACTGGGATTACAAGCCTGTGCCGCCAAGCCCAACTCAAGCAATTGTTTAAGAGGCTCTTTCATTAATCTCCAGCAAGGCTGGTAATGTACAATAGTATGGTGACAGTGAAGACCAAAACAGAAGAGGACAAGTTCAAAAGTAGAATCCAGCCGGGCGTGGTGCGCACGCTTGTCATCCCAGCATTCGGGAGGCTGAGACCTGAGGATCGCGGTTCGCAGACGGCCTCAGCTACTTAGGCCCTTCACAACTTAGTGATACCTTATTTCAGAATAAAGAATAAAAAATAGGGCAGGGGGTGTAGCTTGGAGGTAGAATGCTCCTGGGTTCCATCCCCAGACCCGCCAAAAAAAAAAAAGTAGAATCCAAACCAGGCATGGTGGCGCACGCCTGTAATCCCTGTAATTTGAGGCAGAGATGGGAAAATCGCAGATTGAAGTCCAACCTCAGCAGTTTAGTATGACCCTGTTTCAAAGTAAAAATAAAAACAACTGGGGATGTAGCTTGGAGGTAAAATACCCCTGGGTTCAATCCTCAGTAATACATATACATATATATATATATATATATATATATATATATATATATATACATACACACACACACACACACACACACACACATACACAGAGACTCCCATGTAGTGTGTGTGTGTGTGTGTGTGTGTATGTGAAAGAGAGGACAGACTATAGGTTGAACCCAGGGGCATTCTACCTCTGAGCTACACCCCCAGCCCTTTTTTTTTTTATTTTGAAACAGGGTCTCATTGAATTGCAGAAGACCTCACTAAGTTTTTGAGGCTGGCTTTGACCTTAAACCTGTGATCTTCCTGTCTCAGCCTCCCAAGTACTGGGATATCACAGGCATGCACCACCACACCTGACTAAATCCACTCTGTTTGCTCATTAGATGTAGATTATGCTCAAGAAGGATCAAGAAGACAGTCAAATGATGGTCGTGCCATTAACAGAGTTGCGGAGCAGCAGAAAAGTAGTCCCATCTGGCGCTCAGGAGAAATTAGTTGGAAATTAAGTGGCCAAGCTGATGTCACCCAGATCCATAACTGAACACATGGAAGTGGAAATCGCCCAGAAAGAATATAGAAGAATGAAAAGGGGCCAGATGCAGCGTCACACAACAATCACAATAACTCAGAAGGCTCAGGCCAGGGGACCGCAAGTCTCAGGCCAGCCTGCTCAACTTAGCATGCCCCTGTGAGAAAATTAAAAATAAGAAAAGGCTGGGGATATAGCTCAGTATTAGAGTCCCCCTGAGTTCAACACCCAGCACAAAAAAAAGGAGGAGGAGGAAGGCGTAAGCAAAGAAGCTTCATTTGGTAAGAGAGCAGAGAAAGTGTAAGCCCTGGAGGAGGATATAGGGGACAGGTGGTCATGGTGATGACAATGAAGGGGCATGCACACATTTTGGTTGTTAATGGAAAGGACCCCAGATAAAATAACTAAGGGAGGAGATGGAATCAGAGCGCATGTATCTCTTCAGAAACATGGATGCCCTTTCTAAAAGGAAAACGGGTGTAGGCACAGTTGTCTGGAGGTTTCAAGGAGAGCCTCTCATGGGTCACATCAAATGTCACCGGAGCCTAAGTGTCTAGAACACTGATTGGCATAGAGTAGGCACCTTTGAAATCTTTGCCCAGTGAGGTAGAGTCCTCAAATAGCTGCAAGCAGATGCATAGCCAAGTTCATTTCTAGATAAGAACAGTCAACAAAGAGAAATAGGAGAGACAAGCACGCAGTGCTTGGCTCTGACATGATAGCACTGTGTGTCCTAACTGGGGGAATGTGATGTGTTTTTATAAATTCTCAGGAAACCAGCTGAATATAAGAATTAAAGGGACACAAAATAAGGCAACAGGGCATAAAAAGTATTTGTATCTGTAGGTATTTGAGTTCTTGAAGTCTCTTATCTGCCTAAAAACAGTGTACCAAAAAAACTCAGTTGTCAACGGGAGTAGTGGCGCACGCTTGTAATCCCAGCATTTGGGAGGCTGAAACAGAAGGATTGCAGTTCGAGGACAGGCTCAGCTACTTAGTGAGGCCTCCGCAATTTAACGAGACCTGTTTCAAAATAAAGAAAAAAATAGGGCTGAGCCGGGTGTGGTGGCGCACACTTGTAATCCCAGCATTTGGGAGGCTGAGACAGGACGATCACGGTTCACAGACAGCCTCAGCTACTACTTAGAGGCCATTTGCAACTCAGTGAGACCCTGTTTCAAAATAAAGAATACACATTCTAGCTCGTGTAGCTCAGAGGTAGAATGCTCCTGGGTTTCATCCCTAGTACTTCAAATAAATAAATAAATAAATAATAGGGCTGGGGCGTAACTTGGAGGTAGGCATAATGCCCCTGGGTTCCAACCCCAGCACTACATAAATAAATAAATAAATAAAAAACTCAGTTGTCATAAATCTCTTATCTTTAAAAAAAATCATTGGTTTTTCCTTAACTGCCTATTTCTTCGTCCCTTTTTTTTTTTTGGAAGATTTAAAGAATTTTATTAGAAAGATAGAAATACAGAAAATAGAAATACAGTCCCATGCCAAAATGGCATGGGGGGTGACTTGAAATGAATACACCCATTTCCTTGCCCCTTCTAAGAAGTGTTTTCTTCTGGAAGTTTCCTCTGCTCCTTTTCATCCCCTATTAAAATGTATAAGCCAGCATGGTAGTACATGTTTGGAATCCCAGTACTTAGGAGTCTTAGGCAGGAGGATCACAGATTCTAGGACAGCCTCAGGAACTTTGTGAGACTCTCAGCCACCTAGCCAGACCCTGTTTCCAAACCAAAAAAAAAAAAAAAAGGCTGGGGATGTAGCTTGGAGGTAGTATGTCCTTGGGTGTAATCCCAGCACCAATAAAATAAAACAAGGTAGGGCTTAGTTGGAGGAAGTCAATCCTTGGGGGTGTGCCCTTACAGGGAACTTGGGGACCCTGTCCCCTCTCTCCCCTCTCTTCTCTGTCTCCCAGGTGCACATGAGGTGAGCACTTTGCGCCTGCACACGCTCCTCCCTGCGACCTGTTGCCTCCGCACAGGCCCAGAAGCAATGGAGCCAGCTGCCGCGGACTGAAGCCTCTGAAACCATGAGCTAGAAGAAACATTTGCTCCATGTAGGTTTATTTATTCTCTGTGTTTTGTGACAATGTCAGAAAGCATAGCAACTGTCTTAATTTTTTTTTTTTTTTTGGTACTGGGGTTCCTGGAAGCCCTTCTACCTCCGGGCTACACTCCCAGACCTATTTTTGTATTTTTTATTTGGAAACAGGGTCTCCTAAGCCAGCGCGCGCGGCTGGCTTCGAACCCGCGCGCTCCTCCTGTCTCCGCCTCCCAAGCGCGGGGATGACAAGCGTGCGCCACCACGCCCGGGTAACCGTCTTAAATTTTATAGACACGTGTATTCATGACACGCATGCCTCACCTCACCTGTCCTGTTCACTTTCCTGAAATATAAATTCTTTGAAGGCTTTGACCTTATGTTTTCTCTGGGTTTCTACCATAGTCTGTGTGTGTGTGTGTGTGTGTGTGTGTGTGTGCGTGCACGCGCGCATGTGCTACTGGGGATGGAACCCAGGGGCATTCTACCTCCGAGCTAAATCCCCTGCCCTATTTTGTATTCTTTATTTTGAAACCAGGTCTCACTAAGTTGCAGAGAGCCTCACTAAGTAGCTGAGGCTGTCCACGAACTGCGATCCTCAGCCTCCCGAATGCTGGGATTCCAAGCGTGCGCCACCACGCCCGGCTCATGGTACATACTTTTCATTGCCTGCCTTCTCCCTCTCCATTCCTTTCTGCACACTCTGCTTTCTATGGTAGAGGTGAAAAATGCCAGACGTTCTGTTTCTCTGGCTCCTTGTAGGTAGGGCTGGCTCTGTGGCCATCATGTTGTATGCCTTTCAGCAGGACTCTCCCTAGAGGCTTCAGAAAGATTTTCCATCCTGATGAAAGCAGGAGCTATTCAGGGAGCGATTTCTCTCTCCCCTCCCCACCCCTTCCTTCCTGTCATTTCATAGGCATTTCATTTCATGTGAGCTGTGGAAGTCATATTGCATCCATTAAGTAATAGACAAGAAGAGCTAATGTATTTAGGATGGGAACATACAGGGATGAAATAAGCCTGGGTCGCTAATGATGCTCTTCGGCTTGAGATAGACAGCTTTTAAACGCCTTCTTAGGTAAAACAACACCAGCTTTAGGGTGGATGTACTACTTTTAGTTGGATGTTGTTATTTACAGCTGAAGACATCTTAACTGACCCTGCAAGATTTTTAAATATAGTGCAGGAGGAAACTTTTTTGTGTGTAATACTGGGGATGGAACCCAGGGGCTTATTACCTCTGAGTTACACCCCTAACCCTATTTTTTATTTTTTATTTTGAAACAGGGTCTCACTGAGTTGCAGAGGGATTCACTAAATAGCTGAGGCTGGCTGCAAACCACGATCCTCACGTCTCAGCCTCCCAAATGCTAGGATTACAAGCGTGCTCCACCACACATGGCTGGAAAATATTTTATACCAAGTATTTTTCCCTCAGATACTAAGAAATGTGTTGCTCTATATAAGCATATGAAAAAACTTCTTGATACTGTTTTTTTTGTGTGTAGGTCTGGGGATGGAACCCAGGGGCATTCGACCTCCGAGCTACACCCCCTGCCCTATTTTTTATTCTTTATTTTGAAACTGGGTCTCACTGAGTTGCAGAGGGCCTCACTAAGTAGCTGAGGCTGTCCGCGAACCTCAGTCCTCCGGTCTCAGCCTCCTGAATGCTGGGATTACAAGCGTGCCCACCACGCCCGGCTGAAAACTTCTTGATATCAAGGGAAATCACCAGTTTAGACTCCCAAGGGTGGCCCTGGAAAATCTCAGGTGAGAAAGAGTTATTTGTAATGCACAGGAGAAGACATACTATAAGAGTGAAAATATAGATGAGCTGGGTGTGGTGGCGCAAGCTTGTAATCCCAAGACTTGGGAGGCTGAGACAGGAGAATCACAGGTTTTTTGCCAGCCTCAGCAAATCAGTGAGAATCTGCTTCAAAGTTAAAATAGGACAGCCAGATATGGTGGTATACTCTTGTTATCCCAGTACTTGGGAGGTTAAGACAGGAGGATCGCAGGTTCGAGGACAGGCTCAGCTACTGAGTGAGGCCCTCTGCAACTTAACGAGACCCTGTTTCAAAATAAAGGATAAAAAATAGGGCTGGGGATGTAGCTTGGAGATAGAATGCCCTGGGTTTATCCTCAATAACACTAAAAATAAAAATAAAGGACCACAGACAGTGCTTCCTTTTAATAGCTCATCTCTTTTCAGGTGAAAGAAATAAGGACAATTTGGAGACTTGTGTAGGGATCAAATCTGTAATTCCAATACTTGGCAAGCTAAGACAGAAGGATCACAGGTTTGAGAACAGCCTCAGCAATTTAGCCAGATTCAGCAACCTACAGAGAACCTGTTTCAAAACAAAAAGATAAAAAGGGCTGGTGGTGTAGCTTGGAGGTAAAATGCCTCGGGGTTAAATCCCCAGATACACACACACAAAAGTTTTCTGTAAACATAAAGATGAGGTAAATCCGTTGACTTAATCTACTCATTCCACTGGTTTGGCTTTTAGTTTCCAGTTATTCACTGTGGTAAATCACACTTTTAGAAACATCTTTGTGAAAATTCTAGTGTATATTTTAGGATTATTACCTTAGGATAAACTACTAGAAAAACAATTATGGCCTCAAAGGGAATGGACTTTTTTAAAATTGATGATAAATATTGGTAAATTACTTTCCAAATGAGTCACATCATTTCACACTTTGTTTCATGTCTTTTTTCTTCTGTAGTATTGCAGCTTGCACCCAGGGATGCTCTTCCCTGAGCTATCCACACAGCCCTTTTTCTTCTGAAACAGGATCTTGTTGAATTACCATGCCCTTGCTTCAGACCTATGCCCCTCCTGCCTTGCTTCCTAAGTACTGAGATACCAGGTGTGTGCCACTATGTCCAGTGTCATGTAGGCTAGATATTAGAATAACCTGATGGTTTCTACAACAATTTCCTCAAAGAGCTTTATTTTATTTTATTTATTTTTTGTGGTACTGAGGGTGGAACCTAGGGGCTTTTCTACCCAGACCTATTTTATGTTTTATTTGGAAACAGGGTCTCACTAAGTTGCTGAGAGCTTCACTAAGTCGGCGAGGTTGGCTTTGAACCTGTGCGATCCTCAACCTCTCAAGCGCTGGGATTACAAGCATGCACCATCTCTCCCGGATCAGAGATCTTTAAAAAGAAAAAAAAATCCTTTCTATTCTCTAAGTCAGACATTCAAAGATTTCAGAAAGGGCTACCAAGGCTCAATTAAAAATAAATGACATTTAGCCGGGCGTGGTGGCGCACGCTTGTAATCCCCGCGCTTGGGAGGCAGAGACAGGAGGATCGCGCAGGTTCGAAGCCAGCCGAACGCGCTGGCTTAGGAGACCCAGTTTCCAAATTAAAAAAAAAAAAAATGTAGCCGGGCGTGGTGGCACACGCTTGTAATCCCCGCCCTTGGGAGGCAGAGACAGGAGGATCGTGCAGGTTCGAAGCCAGCCGCGCGCGCTGGCTTAGGAGACCCTGTTTCCAAATATAAAATGTAAAAAGAGGTCTGGGAGTGTAGCCTGGAGGTAGAAGGGCATCCAGGAACCCCAGTACCACCAATAAATAAATAAATAAATAAATAAATAAATAAATAAATAAATAAATGACATTTAGCCGGGCATGGTGGTGCACGCTTGTAATCGCTGTGCTTGGGAGGCTGAGACAGGAGAATCACACAGGTTCGAACCTAGCCTCAGCTACTTAGTGAGCCTCTCAGCAACATAATGAGACCCTGTTTCCAAATAAAATATAAAAATAGGTCTGGGAGTATAGCTCGGAGGTAGAAAACCTCTGGGTTCCACCCCCAGTACCACCAAAAAAAAAAAAAAATGACATTTAAAACCCCAGGAAGAGCTGGTCGTGTTGGTGTACGCTTGTTATCCCAGCACTTGGGAGGCTTAGACAGGAGGATCATGCATGTTCAAAGCCAGCCTCAGCTACTTAGGTGAGACCCTGTTTCCATATAAAATATAAAAAATAGGTCTGGGGGTGTAGCCCGGAGGTAGAAAGCCCCTGGGTTCCATCTCCGGTACCACACACAAAATAAATAAATAAATAAATAAACAAATAAAACTCCAGGAAGCATAACATGAACTTAGTGTTCCCTATCATCTCTCATATCAGATCTTAGGATCAGATGATGACTTTCTTCCAAGTGAAATCTTTCCATGTTATCTTTATAAGAAAGGTAGCTGTCTAGTCCAGGGACAGGGGAACACTGAGACATAGGACATTTTGTGTGTGTGTGCGTTTGTACTGGGAATTGAACCCTGGGGCATTGTACCTCCAAGGTACATCACTCGTCCTACTTTTTAATATTTTATTTTGAAACAGGGCCTCACTAAGTTTCTGATGCTGGCCACAAATCTGCAATCCTCCTGTCTCAGCCTCCCAAGTACTGGGATTACAAGCATGTACCACTACACTCAGTTCATCTGTATATTTTTATTCCTGTAGTGTATCTGTTTTGCTCATGAAAATACATACAAAGGAGGAAGTACTTCACATTTTCTTAGGATACACTTAACTGAGCAAAGAAAATGTAGCTTTCAGCCAGGTACAATGGTACACACATGTAATCTCAGTACCTTGGAAGGTTGAAGAAGGAAGATCTTGAGTTCAAGACCAGTCTGGCAATTTAATAAGACTCTGTCTCAAAATAAAAAATAGAGGCCAGATGTGGTGGCGCACGCTTGTAATCCCAGCGCTTGGGAAGCAGAGACAGGAGAATTACACAGGTTCGAAGCCAGTCTCTGCTACTTAGTAAGGCTCAGCATCTTAGTGAGACCCTGTTTCCAAATAAAACAGAAAATGGGTCTGGGAGTATAGCCAGCAGGTAGAAAAACCCCTGGGTTTCACCTCCAGTACCACACACAAAAAATAAATAAATAAAAAATAAAAAACAGAAAGAGAGCCAGGCATGGTGGCGGCCTACTTTTAATCCCAGCATTTGGAAGGCTGAGACAGGAGGATCGTGGTTCATGAACAGCCTCAGCTACTTAGGCCCTTTGCAATTCAGTGAGAGCCTGTTTCAAAATAAAGAATAAAAAGAAAATAGGGCTGGGAATGTCACTCAGAGGTAGAATGCCCCTGGGTTCCATCCCCAGTACCGCAAAAAAAAAAAAAAGTACAGATGTAGCTTAGTGGTAAAGGGTCTCTGAGTTCTATCCCCAGTATAGTGAAAAAAAGGAGAAAATGGCCGGGTGTGGTAGTGCACGCTTGTAATCCCCGTGTTCAGGAGGCGGATACAGGAGGATCGCGCAGGTTCGGAGCCAGCCGCGCTGGTTTAAGAGACCCTGTTTCCAAATAAAAATATAAAAATGGGTCTGGGAGTGTAGCCTGGAGGTAGAAGGGTTTCCAGGAACCCCAGTACCACCAAAAAAAGGAGAAAATGGGGTGTTTGTGGGGGTGGAAAGAGAGAATATTATAGCTTCCTTCCTCTGTCTGTTCTGGTTTACCTTCTTACAAGTCCCTCCCTTCTAGGTAAAGGAGAGGAGGAAGAGGACAAAATCAAGTCCTAGTTATTAATCTCAGTTCAGCCCCATCATTTAAAATATCTTTGTAGGTAGATAGTCTCTAGCTGGGTGACTTAGTTAAGTGCTCAGTCCAGTAAGAGTTTCACCTCTTCTCTTTCCAAAGAGCATCTTGTGCACCGGGGTGGGGGTGGGGCGGAGGTTGTTGTGGCTTCTGTGACCTCCTAGTAGCAAAGGGCAGGTGTTAATCTTCCCAAAGAAAAGAAGAAGCCAGACCTTTTTTCCCCTCTGAGTCCTCTGATTATATATATATATATATATATATATATATATATATATATATAATTTTTTTTAAGCAGCCTAGCTGTATACTTCCTGGTGTCAAGCTGAAAGGAGGAGATGGGACAATTGGATCTTGTGGTCTGCTCCCCATACCAGTCTCTCCCTTTCTTTACCCTACAACCCAAGTCCAGAAGGGGGAAAGGATGCTTTTTCGTCTCCTCTTTGCAGCCTTTATGTCCTACATGCAAAGCCTGTGTATTGCAAAGGAAGCTTGCTTATTTTGCCTTCTTTCCCCACGCCTGGGCTTTATATACACATGGTCTTACCAAAAAGGTCAAGAAAAGCTTTCCCTTCATAGCTGGTACAAGGCCTCTCTATTCTAGGCAGCACCTGTCTGTTCTTTCTTTCTTGGAACAATAAGCTTGAGCACTGTGTAAGAAAGCCACCAGGAAATGAGATTAAAGAGGGGGATTGAATGCATTGACTAGCTTTTTCTTTTAATAAGTGTGTTCCCCAGAGACGTAAGAATGGATGAACTAAAGTAGTAAGTGGATGTCTTATGAGAGCTTGGTGGAAAAAATGAGGTCTATCTCTTTTCTTTGTGGGGACAAAGTATAATTTTCAAAACTATGACCCTAATGAAACAGCAGAACAGTAAATTTGGCACAAAGGCAAATTCAAAAGACAGAGGACACTAAACTAAGTTTGCTAAATTTGAGGCAAAATGGCAACAAAACTGTAACCTGAGAAGGGGAATTGTGATCATTTCTACTTCACAGATCTTTTGCATTTCTAAGTCCAAGTTAATTTGATTGGGCCTTAGTCAGGCAGCAGTTTGTTTCTGTAGATAACTGAAAAACCCTTGAACAAGCCCTGTAGATAAAGGTCTCTTAACATAGTCAAACATTGCATATATACCAGCCATCTTAGCAGACACAAACCCAGTCTAGTGAGAGGTGAGGGGACAAAGAGCCACAAATGGATTTAGAAAGAGCCTGCAAAAATAAAAGATGGAGATTTGAAGCAAGTCCAGATTTCTGCAGTAGATAAAAATAAATGGTTTTCTGTAAAAGCCCCAAATTATAATTTTACTATAAACCTGCAGACATATGTACATGTGGTACTAGGGATTGAACCCAGGGCCATTCTATCTCGGAGTTACACCCTCAGTAACTATTTTATTTTTATTTTGAAACAGGGTCTTGCTAGGTTGATAAGAGTCTATTTAAAGATATTTAAATGCTGAGTGTGGTGGCGCACGCTTGTAATCCCCGCGCTTGGGAGGCTGAGACAGGAGGATCGCACAGGTTCAAAGCCAGCCTCAGCTACTTAGTGAGGCTTTCAGCAACTTAGCGAGACCCTGTTTCCAAATAAAATATATTTTTAAAAAAAGGTCTGGGAGTATATCCTGGAGGTAGAAAGCCTCTGGGTTCCACCCCTAGTACCACCAAAAAAAAAAAAAAAAATATATATATATATATATATATATATATATATATATATATATATAGTTATATATATATATAACTTTTCTAGCCACACATGCCTATAATCCCAGTACTTGGGATGTTGGGAGAGGAGGATTGTAGGTTTGAGGACAGCCTCAACAAGTAGTGAGACTCTCATCAACCTAACAAGACACTTTTTCAAAATAAAAATAAAATAGGGCTGATGGTATAGCTCAGAGGTAGAATTACCTTGGGATCAATCCCCAGTACCATAAGAAAAGAAATTAACTTTTTTTTTTAACAATCCTTGTCTAAACAGACCTAACTGGGCTGGAAGATTCCATTACCAAAGCAGATTAATCTGGTTAAGTGAAACCATAGAGCATGTGATAATTATTTTTCATTCGTTATAGATTGGATAGTTTAGCACAACCCATAAAATGTATGCTAGCCTATTAGGTTACTGAAGTTAGTAGCAGTATTGCAATGATAAGGCATATTCAGAGTTGGCTCACCTTTAAGGAATTTAGTACACACATATAAACCACGCTCCAGCTGATAGTCGCTTCCAAAATAGATCTGATTTTTAAAATTCTCACAACAGCCCATTTGTAATACCATCACTCCTACTCAGATAGTTTTTGCAAAGGATCCTCTCAGTTAGAGAAAAAGAAAAGAAAAACAATATTATAACAGAACAAAGCCAGTTCTGAATAGCAGGTTCCCCACGGAATTTCATTCTCTGAGCAGAGAGCAAGATCATCTGATTAAAAAGATCAAATTCTCTGCAGCTTTCTCCTGAAGGCAGTAGTATGTAACATGAGCACATTTCCATATTGGGATTAGTCAGATGTGGAAAACACAGGAACTCACACCAAGATTTTCCTTTGAAAGCTGAATAATATCTAAGAAACTGCATGCTGGTACAGACATAAGGACTCTAAGGTTGTCTTCACTGGCTACTTGGCTCTACTTTGTTCCTGCAAGAAAGCAAAGATAAACATTTGGGAAAGCGTTGTAATTCAAAAGCATGACCAAAGCTAAGTAATGTAAGTAACCGTTTGACAGAAGCGCAGGAACATAGACTCTGTCGGCTAATCCAAACAGATAATTAATCATGTTCCTGACAGTGTGGAATGCAGATTTGCTTGCGGTTTGCAGACACTTTACCAAGCAGGCTGAGAGCTTTCTGGAATATGAACATGGAGTGGTTTGAGGAACCATGTAAGTCAGTCATTAACTCTGAGATCTACACATTTCTTGGTCCAGTAAAATTTTAAAATAATGTTAAAGATCAGCATGGTATTAACAACCTCTTGTTTTCATAAATAAAATTATTGGGAGCTGGGTGCGGTGGTGCGTTCCTATTGTAATCTCAGCGACAGGGGAGGCTGAGGCAGGAAGATGGTAACTTCCATGGAAATCTCAGCAACTTGGCTGAAATCCTATCTTAAAATAATTGGGGAGAGCTGGGCGTGGTGGCGCACCCTTGTAATCCCCGCGCTTGGGAGGCTGAGACAGGAGGATCGCATGGGTTCGAAGCCAGCCTCAGCTACTGAGTGAGGCTCTCAGCAACTCAGAGAGACCCTGTTCCCAAATAAAGTATATAAAAAAATAGGTCTGAGAGTATAGCCCGGAGGTAGAAAAGCCCCTGGGTTCCACTCTCAGTGCCCCCCCCACACACAAATAATAATAATAATTGGGGAGGGCACTGAGTGGTCACAATTTTTTTCTTTTTTTTGCGGGTCTGGGGATGGAACCCAGGGGCATTCTACCTCCGAGCTACACCCCTACCCTATTTTTTATTCTTTATTTTGAAACTGGGTCTCACTGAGTTGCAGAGGGCCTCACTAAGTAGCTGAGGCTGTCTGCGAACCATGATCCTCAGCCTCCCAAATGCTGGGATTGCAAGGTCACAAATTTTTTTAAAAATCATGTTATTGGTGCATTACAATTATATATCATAGTGTATAATCCAATGTGTTAAAATTACATATGCATAGCTCTTTGTAAAAGGACTAGAGAAGTGTTTATTAGGCTGAGACAGAGGATGGCAGTTTCAAGACCAGTGTGCACAGTAACTTATCGAGACCCTGTTTCAAAATAAAAAATAAAAGAGAGCTGGGGATGTAGCTCAGGTTTAAAAACTGCCTGGGCTCAATACCCAGTACCACAAAAAAGTGGAATGGGGAATTGGCTCAGTGGTAGAATACTTGCCTAGCATTATAAAGCACTAGATCCAGTCCCCGATACTTAATAACTAGAAAATATTATTTATAATTGCCATAAAAGATGTAACTTGCCGGGCGTGGTGGTGGCGCACCCTTGTAATCCCCGCGCTTGGGAGGCTGAGACAGGAGCATCACGCAGGTTAGAAGCCAGCCTCTGCTGGCTTAAGAGACCCTGTTTACAAATAAAATATAAAATAGGCCTGGGAGTATAGTCTGGAGGTAGAAGGCCCCTGGGTTCCATTCCCAGTACCACCAAAAAAAAAAAAAAAAAATGTAACTTCCCAGATTCTATTCTGGGGACTAGGTCTTCCTCAACCCTTCACTGGTGTCACTGAAAGTACCTGCCATGGCCTATCAAGATGTACATGATAGGTCATGAGACAGGTGAATGGAACCGAATTAAGCACATATAGGAGCTTGGTTTTTCTTTGGTAGGAGGATTATTTTAAAATCCTCTGAAGAAGGAGTTTTTAAAATAGCAGGGAGATAGGAGATGTAAATATTGACCGAATTCCAAATTCCAACTGGGGCATGTTTTCAGTTTTCCTCTTCTGCCCTGGATGACCTTTTTGTGTGTGTGTGTGTGTGTGTGTGTGTGTGTGTGTGTGTGTGTGAGATACTAGGGTTGGAACCCAAGGGTATTCTACCTCCAGCCCTATTTTATTATTTTATTTTTATTTTTTGGTGGTCCTGGTGATGGAACTCAAGGGCATTCTACTTCTGAGCTACACCCCCAACCCTATTTTTATTTCTTTGTTTTGAAATGGTCTTACTGAGTTGCAAAGGGCATTACTAAGTAGCTGAGGCTGTCCTCCAACCTCAAACCTCCTGTCTCAGCCTCCCAAATTCTGGAATTACAAGAGTGTGCCAGCATGCCCAGCTTATTCTTTATAACAGTGTCAGGGCCCACTCGGCTGGACCGAGATGGCACCCAGACTTGTTGCCAGCGTGGACTCAAGATGGCGCCTAGGCATGTTGCCAAGTCACGAGGCTCAAGAGGCTGGGGGTGCCCTGAGCCTGCGCAGTGAGCCCTATCAGGCGTCCTACGGATGATCAGTGACCGCAGCGCCTCGTGCTACCACCAGCCCGCCTATGAGAGGGTTAGAAATGTGCATGCCCTAGCTGTGGGAAGCTTGGGGTTGGTGGAGTGATGAGGGAGGGGTTATGAGACTGATATATTTGCCTGCTGTGCGCATTGAGAGAAAACGCTGGGGAATGCAGGGGCACGCAGGGGAAGCATCGTCAACAGACTCGGCGTTTGTGTCTTCTTTCTTGGGGCTCTGCGGGCCGGAGCCCTAGGGACGCGACAAGTGGTGCCGAGACCCGGGAACGCCGTGGAAAAGGTTCGCAGGTAAATGCCGTAGGGACGCGATAAGTGGCGCCGAGACACTGGGAAAAACAACGTAGCAAAAATTCGCAGGTAAGCGACAAAATAAAATAAGGTTCGCGGATAAGCGAGGGAGGGACAGCGCTGTGAAGGTTCACAGGAATTTGCGACGATAGGTTCGCAGGAATTTGCGACGAAGTAAAACTTATCATGGGGTCTAAGGGAAAGGAAAATAAAAGACAGAAAAGGAAAGGAAAGGAAAATAAAAGACTGAGAAAAGGAAAGGAAAGGAAAATAAAAGACTGAGAAAAGGAAAGGAAAGGAAAGCAAAGCAAGGGAAAGGAAAGGAAAAGAAAGGAAAGGAAAGGAAAATAAAAAGGGAAAAGAAAGACAAGGAAAGGGAACGTAAACAAGATAAAAGCAAAGAGAAACAAAAAAAGGAAGAAAAAGATTTTAAGTTCAGTAGTCAGGGTGATAGGTTAAAAAGGAAACGAGAAAATGAAATAACATTCTCTAGGAGTGGTTCTATATCTGTAAAAATCATAAGACATGATTCTAGACAGGATAGTAAAAAAAAGTACTACCAAAGATAGTAAAAAGCATTCAGGCTCTGATTCTAGTGGAAGGAGCAGTTCTGATTAAAGCTGACATATTAATGGTAAATCAAAGAGTAGACCTGTTACAAGAACAGGTTGACATTCTGGGGCAAATGGCCATGGTACCATGTATTCATAAATTATCTGGATTATGTATAACGTATGTGCAGTATCAAGATTTCTCCCATGCAGGCAATTTGTCTCGTCAATTAAGCAAGATGCTTCTAGGAACTTGGAGCCGTGAATTTGAACGCACCATGATTGAGCTTCGAGCATCTATCGTTGCAATTAATTCTACCCGCGTGGAAGTCGCCACAGTACAACAATGGATGGACTTGATACATGGAACATTGGGTTTCTTAAAAGATTGGGGTGGCATGGCATTCTGGGCATTCTTGCTGGTGGTAGCATGCTGTTTCCTGATTGGATATATCAGGCGAACTCGACAACGCACACTGCAACAACAGCGCACATTGGTGCAAGCTCTGGCAGCCCTTGAAGCTGGCTCATCTCCTCACGTATGGCTCAGTATGCTGGATCGGTAGTCAAAGACGGGTAAGATCGTTCCCGGGATCATATCAACCTAAGACAGGGAAACAATCATGCTATTGTTTTCCCAAAGACGGGTAAGAATGATCCTTGAGGTTCGACAACCTAAGACAGGCACGATCCCGAGCCTTATTTTTAATAAAACAAAAAGGGAGATATGTCGGAGCCCACTCGGCTGGACCGAGATGGCACCCAGGCTTGTTGCTAGCGTGGACTCAAGATGGCGCCTAGGCATGTTGCCAAGTCACGAGGCTCACGAGGCTGGCGGTGCCCTGAGCCTGCGCAGTGAGCCCTATCAGGCGTCCTACGGATGATTAGTGACGCAGCGCCTCGTGCTACCACCAGCCCACCTATGAGAGGGTTAGAAATGCGCATGCCCTAGCTGTGGGAAGCTTGGGGTTGGTGGTGTGATGAGGGAGGGGTTATGAGACTGATATATATTTGCCTGCTGTGCGCATTGAGAGAAAACGCCGGGGAACGCAGGGGCACGCAGGGGAAGCATTAAAGGGAAGCATTAAAGAGGAAGCATCGTCAACAGACTCGGCGTTTGTGTCTTCTTTCTTGGGGCTCTGCAGGCCGGAGCCCTAGGGACGCGACAAACAGGATCTCACTAAGTTGCAGAGGGCCTCACTAAGCAGCTGAAGCTGTCCAGGAATCTGTGATCCTCCTGTCTCAGCCTTCCAAGTACTGGGATTGCAGGCATAGACGACTTAGCTCAGCTCTGACTGACCTTTAGACAAGAATCAAATTCAGCAATGTTCTCTAAATGTCCATTTCATTTAAGAGCACTGGATTGTAGAACACAAGATATAGACCTGATGGAAAGAGAGGACTGCTACCCAGAGATGCGAAACTTTATGCTCAGTAAATGGATTGTTCTTTGATTTATTTCTCAAGAGGTGGGATCAGAGTATCCATGAAAACTTAGATGTTCTCGGCTTTGGAAATGTTAGAGTTTGTTAACTGTTCCCTGTGTTCATTTCCCCTTTCTACTCTTTAGTAATCAAGACTCTTAAGTATGAGCACATCACCTTGTTGCCCAGCAAGATGCTGCACTTCTCATTCTCCCTTGAAGGTAAGTCCTCCAACCAAAATTGAGCCAATGGGATATTGCACAGAAGTGATGTATATTTACATCCAAGCTGTTGCCTTGAATTTTCTTCCTATCATTTGGGAAATAACAATGACTGGAATAATCCCTGGGGCCATGAGAGGGATGATAACAGCAGAGCTGCCCACCCACCCAGAGTTCCTGTATGTCCTCATGGAACAGAGCTGCCCCCCAAAGCCTGGACTGCTCAAAAGAAAGAAAACAATTTCTAGCAGGGTCTGGAGGTACATGCCTATAATCTCAGTACTTGGGAGGCAGGTTCAAGGCTAGCCTTAGCAACTTAAGGAGTGTAACTTGGAGGTAGAATGTCTCTGTGTTGAACCTGCAGTACAGAAAAAAAGACCCTAGGTTTCTTTCCCAAAAGCCTTTTCTTCCTCCTGCATCCCCTATTTGTGTGGGCATGTGTGTGGTACTAGGGACTGAATCTAGGGTCATTCTACCTCTGAGCTATACTCCCAGACCTGTTTTTTTTATTTTTTTGTTTTGAAACTGGGTCTTGCTAGGTTGTTGAGAGTCCCACTATATTGCTGAGGCCAGTCTTGAACCTACAATACTCTAGTTTCAGCCTCCTAAGTGCTGGGATTACAGGCATGTAATACAGATATTATTGTTAATGGCTGCAACCTTCAATGTTACCCTTATTCAGTTGTTAGTAAAGCAGGATCACTATTTCTCCCTTATTACCATACACTTTTTCTTGAGATCACTCATTTCTGTGCTCTGCCCTCTGTTCTCATTGCCAGTGCCTGATTTCAGGTCTGTCTTTCCTCAAATGTCACAGCATTCCCCCATTCTATCTTAAGCTACAACCCTATCCTTATTTTTTTTTCTTTTTATTCATTTTAAATCAGGGTCTTGCTGAGCTACTAAAGCAGGCCTTGAACCTGTGATCTTCCTATCTCAGCTTCCAAAGTACTGGGATTACAGGTCTGCTTCACCATGCTTGGCTTCGGATTTTCTTTTTCCTGAGGAGCCTAGACTCAGTACAGATCTGGTCACATTTGTACACCTGCAGAGCCCCTCTGTGTATCATGGTTCCTAGGCACACTGGGTTTTTATAGTCAATGTTCTCTCTGCCTGGAACATCCTGTCTTCTCTTTATGAACAGTTCCTACTTGGCCTACAAAACCCAGTGTAAATAAAACTCAGTGGAGTAGCTTTCCTGAATCTTCTGGTTTATTTTCTCAGTTAATCCCATGTCACTGTTTTTTTTTCCCCCCTTTGGTGGTACTGGGGTTCCTGGAAGCCCTTCTACCTCTGAGCTACTACACTCCCAGACCTATTTTATGCTTTTTATTTTTGGAAACAGGCTCTCTTAAGCCAGTGCAGCTGGCTTTAAACCTGCGCGATCCTCCTGTCTCCACCTCCCAAGTGCGGGGATTACAAGTATGCGCCACCATGCCCGGCCCATGTCACTATTTGATAAATGAATGAGATATAGAATACTAAGAAATGAATCCCAAAGAACGCACCTAGCAGAAAGGCAAAAAGTATAGAATTTTACAACAGGAAGAGAACTTATACATTTAAAGATCATCTAAATGTGTTTATAGATAAGGCTCAGGCATTGCATGACTATCCCAGGATTAGACAACAGAACTGGAAGTAAGATATGGAGTTTCTGGTTCCATTTCTGGTGTGATTTTTTTCCTACATTTTGCTGTAAATTCATGAGGAGGTCATTTTAATTTTATGTGGTAGTGAGGATTGAATCCAGGGACATTCTACAAGTTATATCTCCAGCCCTTTTTATATATTTTTTGGTTTGGTTTTTTTGTGGTTTTTTTTTTTTGTTGTTGTTGTTGTTTTTTTGGTGGTACTAGGGTTCCTGGAAGCCCTTCTACCTCCGGGCTACAGTCCCAGACCTATTTTATATTTTTATTTGAAAACAGGGTCTCTTAAGCCAGCGCGGCTGGCTTTGAACCTGCGCGATCCTCCTGTCTCCGCCTCCCAAGCGCTGGGATTACAAGCGTGCGCCACCACGCCCGGCCTATATTTTTTGTTTTGACACAGGGTCTCGCTAGGTTATTAAGAGTCTTGCTCGCCGCGCGTGGTGGCGCACGCTTGTAATCCCCACACTTGGGAGGCGGAGACAGGAGGATCGCGCGGGGTTGAAGCCAGCCCCGCTGGCTTAAGAGACCCTGTTTCCAAATAAAAATATAAAATATGTCTGGGGGTGTAGCCCGGAGGTAGAAGGGCTTCCAAGAACCCCAGTACCACCATAAAGAAAAAAGAGTCTTGCTAAATTGCTGACACTGGCCTCAAACCTGCAATCCTCCTGTCTCACCTCCCAAGTACTGAGATTGCAGGAATGTACCACCAGACCTGGCGAGATCATTTTAGCTAAAGGATTTGTTGAAAAAGTTGAATTTAAAGTTTGGATGCTTCATCTTGCCAACAACGTTGTACTGCAAGCCGGATATGAAATTATCAACATGTCAGTGTGACCTTATCAAAGGTAATTATCTGTGTTATGAGTCATTCCCTCAGAGAAACTGATAAAAATCCTTGTATAGGGGCTGGAGGTGTGGCTCGGCGATAGAGCACCAAATAAAAAGAGAATAAAGAAATTGGTGCATTATAGCCTCACATCATACTGCAGTCTGTAGTGATAGGGACACGCACGCACACAGCACTTGGTGAGCTTTGCCCCACCTCCCCCCACACTTACCCCCTTCCCCAGTCAGGATATTGAGGGTGGCATTGGTACTCTCACATATGTGCATGATGTCAGTGGAAGTGATTCCTTCTCCCTCGGCCCCCCTCCCCTAGACACCTCCCTGGCTCCACTGAGGTTTCTCCTCCATTATCTGGAGTCCCTCTGGTGTCCTGATTACTCACTAGCTTGCTCATATTAGAGAACACATATTACCCTCCACTTTCCGTGACTGGCTAATCTCGCTTAACGTAATGTTCTCCAGGTCCATCCATTTTCCTGCAAACGACATGATTTTGTTCTTCTTTCTTGCTGAATAGAATTCCATTGTGTGTATTGCCCACCATTTTGTAATATACTCATCTGTTGATGGACACTTGGATTGATTCCATAATTTGGCAATTGTGAATTGTGCTGCTATAAACATGGATACTCACATATCACTATAATACTCTGATTTCAGGCCATTTGGGAAGCCACCCAGGAGTGGTATGGCTGGATCATATGGTGGATCCATTCCCAGTTTTCTGAGGAATCTCCATACTGAACTCCATAGTGGCTGCACTTATCGAATCCCACTAACAATGTAGAAGAGTTCCTGTTTCCCTACATCCTCACCATCATTTTTTGTTGCTTGGCTTCTTGATGATTGCCATTCTAATTGGGGCTGGTGGAATCCTCTGGTCTCAGCCTCCCAAATGCTGGGATTACAAGTGTGCACCACCATGCCTGGCTTCTTTGTATTTTAGGACACTGACAGTTTTTGAAGATCACAGGTCGGTGATTTGGTGAGTGTTCACTTTCAGTTTGTCTCATGTTTCTCAGGCGTGATTAGAAGAGTATGAATCTTGAGCAGGACCCCCATGGAAATGATGCCAGGACCTTCTCAGGGCCTCCTTTGAGAAGGCCCATGCCGTCAAGGAGATCCATTTCTGTCCACGGTAACTTTGATCACTTGTCTAAGCTGATTTCTGCCAGTGACTCTACTGCCCCTGGAAATGATGAAACGTCTTCTGGAGAGATGTTTTTAGACTCTGCAAATGCCTTTGCACTACTCAAACTCCCACCAACTGCTTTGATCATTCTTGCCTAGACCAGTCATCATTTTTGAGGGCCACCAAATGATGATTTTCATATTTCATGATTTTACATTTACTTTTTAGCTTTGTACCACAAGAAAGACCTTTCCCTTCTTATTTTCTTATTTGTTTGTTCATTTAAATGTGGACTCATGGATTCTTAATTTGTTTGGTAAATTATGACCAATAATATTATTTTTACTTTTATGCTGAAATCATTCCAGTGTTAGCCAGTGGGAATTCTTCAAACTCACTTTTATAAGTGTGTGTGTGTGTGTGTGTGTGTGTGTGTGTGTGTGTGGTGTAATGCTGAGGATTAAATCCAGAGGCATTCAAACTTTGAGCTACACCCCCAGCCTTATTTTATTTCTAATTTTGAAGCAGGGTCTCATTAGGTTGATGAGAGTCTCCTTAAGATGCCGAGGCTGTCCTTGAACCTCTGGTGGTCCTGTGTCAGCCTCTCAAGTACTGGGATTACAGGCATGTGCCACTACACCCAGTTAGTTCTGTGACTTTTTAACATATACTCATCTTTTTTTATTTTAGCATTCCCTTCCATTTTAGCGTAACAAAATGAACCAGGCTCATCCTGGATTTTTTTCACCAAAGCCCTGAAATCAGCCATTTCTTAAAAGATCCCTGCTTCTATTTAGCAGAGAATGTTACTTGAAACCAACATCTACAAGTAATGAGACTTTCATCAACCTAGTGAGATCCTGTTTCAAAATAAAAATAAAATAGGAGCTGGTGTGATGGTGCACACTTGTAATCCCAGCATTCGGGAGGCTGAGACCAGATGATCTGGCTCACGGACAGCCTCAGCTACTTAGTGAGGCCTTCTGCAACTTAGTGAGAGCCTGTTTCAAAATATAGAATACAAAATAGGGCAGGGGGTGTATCTCAGAGGTAGAATGCCCCTGATTTCAATCCCTACAACAAACACAAACAAAAATAAACAAAAAACTTGGATCCCTTATCCACGATATATTTACTTGTTTAATCTTGGAATGCATGGAAATTTGTTTCAGAACTGCAAACGCATGCCTATAAACACAAAAGGTTTTCGGACTAGAGTTCAGTATTTGTATAGTGTTCCTTTTCTCTTTGACCTAAGAGCATGTAGTCCAAATTCTGGGTATCAGAGTTACTTGGATTAATGCCCATTCTCCAGTGTGACTGTTGTTTATTTGAAAACTGCTTCAGCGCATGTGTTTCTATTTGTATGCAATTATAGGGTCTCCCAATTGTTATTTTAAGCTGCTAAGTGATGGCTTCTGGCACAGCAGTAGATGGCACTGCATCATGGGAGAGGCTGATGATGTTGGATACTCATGATGCAACTTGAGTCATTTGGATAACTTTCATCTACCATACTTTCTCCATTAGTTTTCTCCCCTCCTCACTCCTTCTTCTCCTCCTCCTGCTTGTCTTCATCTTCTTCTCCTTCTTCTTCTCCTTCTTTCTCTCTCTCTCCTGAGGATTAAATCCAGGGGTGTTCTATCTCTGAGCTACACCCTTAGCCTTTTCCATTTGTTAATTAATTAATTCATTCATTCATTAATTTTATGGTCCTGGAGATTGAGCCCAGGGACATTCCACCTCTGAATTATATTCCCGACCCTATTTTATTTTTGATTTTGAAACAGGGTCTCACTAAGTTACTGAAGGCCTCAATAAGTTGTTGAGGCTGACTTCAAACCTGTGATCTTCTTGTCTTAACCTCTCTTATTTTTTATTTTTTATTTATTTATTTATTTATTTATTTGGTGGTACTGGGGGTGGAACCCTGGGGCCCTCTACCTCTAGACTACACTCCCAGACCTATATTCTATTTTATTTGGAAACAGGGTCTCACTAAGTTGCTGAGAGCCTCACTAAGTAGCTGAGGCTGGCTCCGAACCTACGTGATTCTCCTGTCTCATCCTCCCAAGCACGGGGATTACAAGTGTGCGCCACCACGCCCAGCTTTTATTTTTTATTTTGAAATAGGGTCTTACTAAGTTGCTAAGGGTGTCATTAAGTAAAATCTTGACCACTATAAAACTGATCAAAGTTAAGCCAGGCGTGGTGATTCATGCCTGTAATCTCAGTACTTGGAAGGCTGAGACAGGAGGATGGCATATTTGAAGCTAGCCTCAGCAACTTAGCAATGCCCTCAGCAACTTAGTGAGACCCTGTTTTCAAATAAATAAAATAGGGCTGGGGGTGTATCTAGAGCTAGAATTCTCCTGGGCTCATTCCCCAGCACCCTTTGCCCCCAAAAAGGAAAAAAAAAAAAACTAGTCAAAGTTAAAAGTTCAAAGCCTATTATTCTTTTTCTTAAACTGAACATTCAATCTTGAATTCAGGATACCACTTGTATTGATTTTATTTTTACTGTTGTTGTCAAATTCACTTTGTATTTGCTGGAAGTGTCTGTTAATATTGTTTACTTTAAAGCCGGATGTGGTGGTACATGCTTGTAATCCCAGCATTTGGGAAGCTGAGACAGGAGGATGGAGGTTCGCAGACAGCCTGAGCTACTTAGTGAGGTCCTTTGCAACTCCATGAGACCCTGTTTCAAAATAAAGAATAAAAAATAGGGCAGGGAGTGTATCTCGGAGGTAGAATGCCCCTGGGTTTTATCCCCGGTACCACAAAAAATATTGTTTACTTTATTAATCTTATCATTCAACAGTTTTTATACAACAGATTTTTTTTGTAGTCCTGGGGATGGAACCCAGGGGCATTCTACTTCCAAGTGACACCCCCAGCCCTATTTTTATTCTTTATTTGGAAACAGGGTTTCAACTGAGTTTCAAAGGGCCTCACTAACTGAGGCTAGCTTTGAACCTGTGTAATCCTCCTGTCTCAGCCTCCCAAATGCTGGGATTACAAGCGTGTGCTATCATGCCTGGCTTAGAACAGATTTTTTATTTGCATAAAATTTGCAACATACCTCTTCTAATCTTCTCGGGGATTTTTTTTTCTGGCATAGTAGCAGTAGGTACACATCTACACAATTGTACATCAGTATTATGTCTTCATTTTATACTTTTTGTATGTGCTATTGCGGAAGGGACCCAGGCTTCTTCTACCTCTGGGCTACACCCCCAGACAATTTTACAAAATTTGGAAACAGGGTCTCACTATGTTGCTGAGAGCCTCACTAAATTACTAAGGCAGGTTTCAAACCTGCAACCCTCCTGTCTCAGCCTCTTATGTACTGGGATTACAAGTGTGCACCACCATACCTGGCTCTCTTCCATTTTACACTTAATAATTAGTTCATACTCAGTTTTTATTCAAAATATCATTTAATTAATTATATCATAATTTAATACATAAATATTTCAATTTAGTTACCAATTATGATTCACACATTTTACTGTAAATCATGCTGAATATATAAAAGGTTCAAATAAATATGTTTCAGTGTTACATTGGTACACAGAAAACATAAGTTAATTTGAGTCAATCATCTGACACTAACTAGTCTGCTGTAGCTTGATTCCTAGGACAATTCCCGGCATAGCAAGGGAGTGGGCATGATACAAATCTGTGAGCAATGCATGAAAGAATGAGAATTTCCATTCAGCCTCTACTGTGTGCTATCTCAGGCACTGGGGACATAGCCCTGAATAAGTTTGGAATATAGAAAACTGTTAGAAACTGGGTATGGAGGCTCACATCTGTAATCACAGTACTTGGGAGGCTGAGACAGGAGGATTTTAGGCTCAAGGACAGCCCCAGCACCATAGCAAGGCTCTCAGCAACTTGGTGAAAAACCTTTCGAAAGAAAAAATAAAAAAGGGCTTGGCGTGTAACTCAGAGGTAAAATGTCCCTGGGTTCAATCCCTAGTAAAACACACACACACACACACACACACACACACACACACACACAGAAAGAAAGAAAGGAAGGAAACCCATTGTATGCTTCATTGAATTTGATCAAATAATATATTTCAAAGCAGAGACTAAAAGCCATCGAACAAAGAAGGCAGCCTAATTCCAACTGGTTTCATACAGTAGGGAACTCATCTAAATGAGGAAAGCATTACATTACTCTTAGAATGAGAAGTGGGTTTCTTACCAAACAGCAGGCATCCAATCTTAACTTCATGTGAAAAACATAAAAAAGAAATTAGGCTGGGCCTGCTGGTGCACACCTGTAATCCCAGTACTTGGGAGGCTGAGACAGGAGTATTGCAGGTTCGTAGCCAGTCTCAGCAACTCAGCAAGGTCCTCAGCAACTTGCTGAGACCCTGTTTCTAAAAAAAAAAAAAAAATTTAATTGGGCTGGCGGGGTAGCTTGGAGGTAGAACCCTTGGGTTCAATCCCCAAAATTATAAGTAAATAATTAAATGTTCTTTTCTTCGAATCTTGCAATTTGGGATCAGAATCATAAGTTGGCAACCCTACATAGAATTAGTAGCATTCTGTTTAAAGCACAAACTGTTGCTACCAATGAAATCCAGTGTTTTCATCACAACTGGATTTCTACCTTCTCTGCCAGCTGTGGAGGCCACCCACTGAAAAATCAGTCAATGGATACTCAACTTCTCTCTATATTCCCATGGCTTCAAGGCAGGCATTTCCACAGAGAAAAATGTAAATCTTATGTAGGGTCCCTCAGTTGCGGTACTTATGGTGATCTTAAGTGGTTATAGAAAGATTTACTAAAAAATAAGGTGAATGTGTTGTTAGGCATCTGTGGTTCCAGCTGAACTGTGGCTGAGGCAGTACCATCACTGGGGATGAACCTAGGCAACATAGTGAGAACCCATCTCAAAAAACAAAAATCAGCTGGGTGTGGTGGCGCATGCCTGTAATCCCAGTACTAGGGAGGCTGAAAAAGAAGGATCGCAGGTTCAAAGCCAGTCTTAGCAACTCAGCAAGGCTCTCAGCAACTTAGTGAGACCCTGTTTAAAATAAAAAAAGCTGAGGTGTGACTTGGAGGTAGAATGCCCCTGGTTCAATCTCCAGTACCACCAAATAATAATGATAATGATAATAATAATAATGATAGTAATCAAGATACTCTGCAGATGACTTACTAGTTATAATGGAGAAATCTGAGCCAGGTATGTTGGAACATATTTGAAACCCCAGCAGCTCCAGAGGCTGAGAAAGGAAGATCAAATGTTAGAGGCCAGCCTTGGCAACTTAGTGAGACCTTGTCTCAAAATAAAACAATATCAAGGGATGGGGATGTTTCTCAGTGGTGGAGCACCCTGGATTTAATTCTAGTACAAAGAAGGAAGGAAGGGAGGAAGGAAGGAAGGAAGGATTGATTTTAGATAGGCAATAATAAAGTAAATTTCTGCACTTATTGGGAATTTTGTTTTAAAATTATAAAGACTAAAGCAAATATTTTACAAAAATGAAAGAACTTTAATTGAGTCAGAAAATAATTGCTTGTAGAATACAAAACCAGTATCCAATATTAAGTAATTCAAAATTTGAAAAATTGCAAATAATTTCAGATCATTCATGTGATACATGACAAAGCCTACCTTTGTTTTGTTTCAGGTAAATCCCATGTACAAAGAAATGCCAAATTTAGAGGCTTAAAAACTTATAAATAGAGCCGGGCACGGTGGCGCACACTTGTAATCCCAGCATTTGGGAGGCTGAGACCGGAGGATCGTGATTCACAGCCAGCCTCAGCTACTTAGTGAGGCCCTCCTGCAACTTAGTGAGATCCTGTTTCAAAATAAAGAATAAAAAATAGGGCTGAGGTGTAGCTCGGAGGTACAATGCCCCTGGGTTTCATCCCCAGTACCATACAAAAAGCTTATAAATAAGGTGGATGTGGTGGAACGAGCCTATAATCACAGAATATTGGAGGCTGAGACAGGAAGATCCCAGGTTTGAAGCCAGGGTGGGCAAGTGAGAAACTCAGTAACTTAGTGAAACCCTGTTTCAAAATAAAGCATAAGCCGGGCGTGGTGGCGCACGCTTGTAATCCCCGCGCTTGGGAGGCAGAGACAGGAGGATCACGCAGGTTCGAAGCCAGCCGCACGCGCTGGCTTAGGAGACCCTGTTTCCAAATAAAAAATGTAAAAATAGGTCTGGAAGTGTAGCCCGGAGGTAGAAGGGCTTCCAGGAACCCCAGTACCACCAAAAAAATAATAATAATTAAAAAAAATAAAGCATAAAAGTTAGGGCTGGGAGTATAGTTCAGATGCAGAGTACCCCCTGGGTTCCATCCCCAGTACCACACACACAAGAAAAACTATTTTGTGTGTGTGTGTGTGTGTGTGTGTGTGTGTGTGTGTGTGTGTGGTGCTGGGGATGGAACTCAGGGGCATTCTACCTCCAAGCTACATACCTAGCACTATTTTTTTTTTTTTTTGGTGGTACTGGGGTTCCTGGAAGCCCTTGTACCTTTTATACTTTTTTATATTTGGAAACAGGGTCTCTTAAGCCAGCTGAGACTGGCTTCGAACCTGCGCGATCCTCCTGTCTCTGCCTCCCAAGCACGGGGATTACAAACGTGCGTCACCACGCCTGGCCCTAGCCCTATTTTTTATTCTTTATTCTGAATCCGGGTTTCACTGAGTTGCAGAGGCCCTCAATAAGTGGCTGAAGTTGGCCATGAACCTGTGATCCTCCTGCCTCAGCCCGAAGTACTGGGATTCCAAGTGTGCACCACCATGTCTGGCTTTAGATATTTTTAATCCTTTACCAAAGAAGAAATTAAGTTAGATATGATAGAAAATATCACAATGGATAATGGTCCAGCTATGTTGTCAAAATTCCAATCTTATTGGAATTTTTAAAAAATAGAGGCATGTCTTTCTGGTGACTTCATATCACTGCAAGATACATGCTAAAAATATTTGAGCTCAGATCTCTGAAACTGACTCCAGAAAAGCCTCACAGATACTATTGTTAAAATTGTTCAGCATATACATGCAAATGCAGTGACTCACAATCAGTTCATGGAAATCCTGACACAATGAATTTAATCTGTGCTCATTCCCAACGTTTGCTTATTAGCCAGAAAGAGTTTTGCAAAGTTGTACTGTGTTGTTAACTCCTATACAAGGTTTCCTTAAAACACAATGAATGCTGCTTACCAAGTACCAGAAATCAAAGGGAAAAAAAGCCAATGTGATTTATATGTTTTCTCAGGGATATCTCACAGTACATGAATAAGATAAATGTGAAACTCAAAGGGGAAAAAAAACATTATTTGTGACTTAGCTAAATATAAGGGCCGGGCGTGGTGGCGCACGCTTGTAATCCCAGCACTTGGGAGGCTGAGATAGGAGGATTGCACAGGTTCGAAGCCAGCCTCAGCTACTTAGGCTCTTAGGAACTTGGTGAGACCCTGTTTCTAAATAAAGTGACCCTGTTTCCAAATAAAGTATATGAATAGGTCTGGGAGTATATCCCGGAGGTAGTAAAGCCCCTGGGTTCCACCCCCAGTACCACCAAAAGAGAGAAGGGTGGGGGAGAAGGATTTATGTAGAAATTGAGACTTTTTATGACATGAATTAATACTAATATATTATAGTTTTCAGTGTGTGTGTGTGTGTGTGTGTGTGGTACTGGGGATTGAACCCAGGGGTATTATCCTCTGAGCTACAACCCCAGCCCTTTTTATTTTTCTGGTTTTTGTTTTTTGAGTCTGTTTGTTTGTTTGCTTGTTTGTTTTTGGTGGTGCTGGGGATTGAATCCAGAGGCATTCTACCTCTGAGCTACACCCCAGAGCCTTTTTTTAATTTTTAAGGCATGCACCACCACACTCAGCTTTATATTTTTCTAGCATAGGTCATATATGTAGGAAAATTTAATTAAAAGCTGTGGCTCTAGGCGTGGGGGTGCACGCTTATAATCCCAGCATTTGGGAGGCTGAGACCAGAGGATTGTGGTTTGTGGACAGCCTCGGCTACTTAGGCCCTCCACAAATTAGCGAAACCCTGCTTCAAAATAAAGAATAAAAAATAGGGCAGGGGATGTAGCTCGGAGGTCAAATGTTCCTGGGTTCCATCCCCAGACCCTCAACAAAGGTAGCTGTGGGAACCCAGAGGGAGTACCAACTGGCAGTGATGGCATAACCATACACAGCTGTGGACACGCATGTATCCCACAGGTCTCAGGTTCTCTTGGTCCCTGCACAGTCATCGGTGCATACACTTTCTGTGTAATAGTGGCTGCACACATCTCGCGCAAGCGCATTGTGTAGAGATGTGCAGTGATGAAGCATGCGCACGTTCCGCTCACTTGAGCATGCGCTGTTTTGTACAGAACCATGGATAAGGATGGAGTCTGCAGAAAAAGATTGATGTTTGATGTTTTTTCTCCTACAGGTGGCGGCTCCACGTGCCTTCTTCCCGCTGGCATCACAGTCCCTGAAACTACAGCTGGCCCCTGACCAGGCCCCTGACAATAGCCTGATGTTAATTGACTGCAAAAACAGTAAGAAAGTGTGAAAGAATGTCTTACTCATATTGATAAAGTTAGAATTGCTTCTTAACTCAGGCTCTCTTTGAATACAATATGAATAATACTGAGCTGACACACATTAACTCACTTAACTTGAACAAACATGATTTGGGAACTGTTGGGAGTAAGAAAAATGTACCGTAAAAGGAAGTGCTCAGAATTAGCGTCAGAATCAGGCATGGCAGCCCATGCTTGCAATCTCAGGCCTTGGGAGGCTGAGACAGATTACAGATTCAAGGCCAGACTCAAGTAACAAACATCTGAAATTGTAGCTACGAGGTAGAATGCCCCGGGGTTCCGTGCCCAGTACCACAAAGAAATGTTTTTTAAAAAGTAGCCTCAGAAGCAAAGTTTCTCTTTGTTCTCCTTCCTTCCTGTCTGTCACTCCTCATTCTCACAGATAGGCCACAGAAACTGCAGCTCCTCTTCCCCAGGGTGGCTCATAGAAACAAGAGGCTTTTTCTCCAAAGTCGGCCACCTCCCCCCCCAAATGATTACTTCTTCACCTTTCTATACAAGAGCTGGCCATAAAGAAATGTTTGATTATAGATCCTAAGACTACAGTCTAGCAAGGGCCCTGCCCCATACCCAGGCAGAAGACAGGGATTAGAAAGAATCTGGACAAACAAGACTTGCTGGGTTCCCCCTCTGTTACCATCTCCTCCAACCCTTCTTGTCCAATCCTAGTTCTCCCTGGCTGTCCCTGCTTCATGGAACCTAAGAATGGATTGTTTACCATAGGTGTGTGTGTGTGTGTGTGTGTGTGTGTGTGTGTGTGTATGTGTGTGTGTTTATTGCTGGGAATTGAACCCAGGGGCATTCTAACTCTGAGCTATACCCCCAATCATATATTTTTTTTAACTTGGAAATAGGGTCTTGTTAAGTTGCTGAGGGCCTCACTAAGTAGCTGAGGCTGTCTATGCACCTGCAATCCTCCTGTCTCAGCCTCCCAAGTACTGGGATTTCAGGTATGTACCACCACACCCGGCCAACCATGGGTTTTTAGCTCTTCAATCTGAAGGTTCCCCTGTTATGTAAAACTGCACATTTGTTATGCTTCCCTCTTGTTAACCTGTATTTTGGAAAAGGGGGCATTGGCCATTACCTTTTATGATGAGCAGGAAAGGGTCACCACACACACACAAAACTGACATTGTTTCGTTTAAAGTCAAAGCAGTTTTTCCACAAAAAGTAATGACTAGGAAGTGAGTGAGTGAGTGTGTGTGTGTACGTGCGTGTGTGTGTGTGTTAATGTAGATTGAACCCAGGGGCATATTACCTCTAAGATATACCCCCAGCTCTGTTTTATTATTTTTATTTTGAAACAGGGTCTCACTAAATTGCTGAAGGCCTCACTAAGTTATTGAGACTAACCTCTTATACTTGGGATTCTCCTGTCTCAGCCTCCCAAGTATTGGGATTACAGGCATGCACCATCATACCCAGCTTAGTTTTGTCAATATGGGTATAAATATTAAAGGAAAACTAGTTTGGTTACTCTATTGAGTTACTAGAAAACTTTTAGGTATATTAAAACAACTCGATCTAGGTGTGGTGGTGCATACCTGTAATTCCAGTACTTCAGAGGCTAAGACAGGAAGATTGCAGGTTTGAGGCCTGCCTGAGGAATTTATTGAGATTCTCAGCAACCTAGTGAGACCCTGTTTCAAAATAAAAAATGAAATAGCTGGGGATATAACTCAGAAGTAATATGCCCCATGTTCAATCCCAGCACCACAAAAAAGAACAGTAACACCAACAACCACTTGAGTATTGTATTTATATTTGTGGTACTAGGGATTAGACTCAGAGTCACTCTATCTCTTAGCTAAACCCTCAGTCCTATTTTATTTTTTTATCTTGAAACAAGGTCTTAATAAGTTATTACACCCTGGCCTCAAACCTGTGATCCTCCAGTCTCAGACCCCAGAGTCTGCACCTGACTCAGTTTGAATATTTAAATCTACCCTTTTTTATACTGTATATTTTTGAAAAGGAAATACAGAGAGCTGGGTGTGGTGGTGCACACTTGTAATTCCAGTACTTGGGAGACTAAGACAGAAGGATCACAGGTTCAAAGCCAGCCTCAGCCACATAATGAGGCTCTCAGCAACTTAGCGAGATTCTGTTTCCAAATAAATAAAATAGGTCCAGGGGTGTACCCCAGAGGTACAAGGCTCCTGGGTTCCACCTAAAGTACCAAAAAATAAGAAATACAGATGATGCACCTTTCATGAAGATATAGCATTCAAAGATATGCTGTAAGTGAAAAATAAATACTGGATTTCAAAGGCATGGGTCGAAAAAGAAAATCTAAAATATCTCACTACTTTTTATGGTACTGGGCATTGAACCCAAGGGCATTCTACTGCTGAGCTACACTCTAAACCTTTTAATTGAACCCTGGGGGATTCTGCCTCTGAGCTACATCCTCAGCCCTAATTTTTTATTTTTATTTTTTGGTACTGGGGATGGAACCCAGGGGCATTCTACCTCAGCACTACACCCTCAGCCTGAATTTTGAAACAGGGTCTCACTAAGTTGGGGAGGGCCTCGCTAAGTAGCCGAGGCTGGCCGTGAACCTGCAATCCTCCTATCTCAGCTTCCCAAGTACTGGGATTACAGGCATATGCTACCATGTCTACTTCATTAATTTTTATATATTGAAAGGATAATATTTTTGGATATGGTAGGTAAAATAATATGCTTTTTTTTTTTGCGGGTCTGGGGATGGAACTCAGGGACATTCAACCTCCGAGCTACTCCCTCTGCCCTATTTTTTATTTTTTTATTTTGAAACAGGTTCTCACTAAGTTGCGGAGGGCTTCACTAAGTAGCTGAAGACTGTCCACGAACTGCGGTCCTCTGGTCTCAGCCTCCTGAATGCTGGGTACAAGTGTGCGCCACCACGCCTGGCTCAACAACATGCATTGTTAACATCAATCTCTCCAGCTTCTTTTCACTTTTTTTTTTTCAATACTGGGGATGGAACCCAGGGGCTTTCTACCTCCGAGCTATGCAGTCCAGCCTTATTTGTGATTCTTTATTTTGAAACAGGGTCTCACCGAGTTGCAAAGGGCCTCACTAAGTAGCCGAGACTTTCCGTGAACCGTGTTCCTCCTGTCTCAGCCTCCCGAATGCTGGGATTACCCGGCTCACTTCTTCTTTTGCCTCCATTGAATCACAGCCAAAAAGCATAGAAGCAATGTTACTTCTTTTTTAATGTGGTACTAGAAAATGTGCGGTGTCATTCGAACAGCGCTGCTCTGGACCAGGCAATGCAGAGGTACTTATTAATATTACTCAAGTATAACACTGAAAGAACAGGGAGTTGCCTTTTGGAGTTGATAAGTCTTATTTCCAAAGTTTACATGATGTTTTTTGTCATTAGTATCTCGTAACACATTGTGCTGTGTATGAGAGCTGCAGAAATGTAGAAGGGTCAGAGCTCCGTGTCCTTGGAGGAGTGCTCAGTTGAACGAGAACAATGAGGACAGGCTGCAAGGACACAGTGACTGCCGGAAGGCACTTCCACTGGCCAAATTCAGGACAGTTAAAGAATCAAAATGAAGCATGGTGAGGTGGCGCACGCCCGTAATCCCACTCCTTGGGAGGCTGAGACAGGAGGATGGCAGGTTCACCGCCAGCCTCAGCAATGTAGCAAGACCTTTAGCAACCTAGGGAGACCCTGTTTCAAAAATCAAAAGGGTTGGGGTATAGTTCCCAGGTAGAATGCCCTGGGTTTAATCACTAATACTGCAGGGGGAAAACATCAGATCATAAAAAGTCTAAGTCACATGTAGCATTTGTTCTTTTTTTTTCTTTTCTTTTCTTTTTTTCCTGTGGTACTGGGGTTCCTGGAAGCCCTTCTACCTCCTGGATACATTCCCACAGACTACACTCCCAGACCTATTTTTTTACCTTTTTATGTGGAAACAGGGTCTCTTACTCCAGCTCGGCTGGCTTCGAACCTGCACGATCCTCCTGTCTCTGCCTTCCAAGCGCAGGGATTAACAAGCGTGCGCCACCACGCCCGGCAGCATTTGTTCTTTATTCTGAAGGCAATTGGTAGCCACTGGAGAGTTCTAGAAAGGGCTTTGTTGCATCACTAGATTTGTATCCCGTGAAGGTAACTATTGAGGCAGGATGGTAGACCGTGAATTGCAGAGAGCCTGTGATACGGTAAATGATAGAAAGAACAAAGGCCAAGTATAGATCATTGGAAAGAGGGGGTGGGGAATGATGATATGGTATTAAGGAAGATTTGGTGACCGCTAAGATGGGGGAAGTAAAGAAACAGAGTCAAGAATGAGTCCGATGTGGTTTGCCCTGTGGGCAGTAGTTGTCTATTTTTATTCACTGCTTACATGCATTTCAATTTTTCATGTTTGAGATTTCACAAGAAAATTGGGCTTGAGGGTGTCCTCAGCAGTAGAAGCGCGGGCTTAGCAACAAGACCCGGGCCTCTCTCCACGCCCACACAAAGACCTATACAAGGTGAACAAGCATCACTGAATGGGGCAAAAGCTCAGTTCTATTGAGGGAAACACACGTGTCTGCGCCAGCTGAGGTTTTCATCCCTTATACTGAGCACTAAGGGAGGAGGACCGGAGGAGGCACGAGGCTAGACAGGCCAAGTGTGGGAGTGTGCAGGGCCAAAGAAAGGAGGGATTGAGAGCGCTATGAGAGAGTGGCTAGGGAAGACCATCAGAGGAAGAGAAGGGAAAGGAGAAATGCCTGACTGATCAAGCGAGGAGGATATGGTGGTCAGGGGACTGAAGGCTTTGATGTGATGATCAAAGTCCGGGCACAGCACACATATTCCAAGTGGCCCCCTGCCCTCTGCATGAGCCCCTCTGGCCGCCACTCCTGCCCCACACACGTATGGAGAAAGACTGAGCTGAAGAGGTCAGGGGTGGCGGTGGGGTGTGGGCTGCGTCGGCCCAGAGATACCCACGCTCCCCCTGGGCCAGAAGCAGGCATAGAGGTCACAGTAGTGTCACAGTTGTCCATCACGGCCGTGTGTGGCCTGGAGAGAGTGATGGGGCTGAGTGCAGCATGAGCCTCCTGAGAGAAGAATGTGTTGAGTTTTTAAGTCAAGTCAGTGAAGAATGGGCCGAAAGTATCAAAAAGGCTACTTCCTGTTTTCTTCAACTCTGCACTTTAAAATGAAGAATGTTTTCTCTCCGTCAAGCTTGCTTGGACTGAGAGATTTCAACGTGTCTTGGGCTCTCTGTGTCATACACACTTTAGGAGGATTGCTTTTTGTTTCTGTAATGTTGTTTATTTTCCTACACAGTAGCCATTTCTGTTAACCTTGAATTTCAATACACACGATCTATTTTCTTTGTGTGTGCATTACTGGGAATAGAACCCAGTATCTCCACCTCCAGGCTATACCCTTACACCTGCTTTTATTTTATTTTATTTTATTTATTTTTTGTGTGTGCTAGTGGGGGTGGAACCCAGGGGCTTTTCTACCTCCAGGCTATATATACTCTCAGACATTTTTTATACTTTATTTTAAAACTAAGGGTCTCACTAAGTTGCAGAGAGCCTCACTAAGTAGCTGAGGCTGGCTTCCAACCTCTGCGTTCCTCCTATCTCAGCCTCCCAAGTGCGGGGATTACAAGCGTGCGCCACCATACCCAACTTATTTTTATTTTAAAATAGGGTGTCTCTAAGTTGCTGAGATCCTCACTAAGTTACTGAGGCTGACTTTGAACCTGTGATCCCCCTGTCTCAGCCTCCCAAGTACTGGGATTACAAGTGTGCACCATCACGCCCAGCTTTACACAGTCTTAAATACATGCATGAGCCAGGTGTGGTAGTGCATGCTTGTAATCTGGTCCTTGGGAGGTTGAGACAGGACAATCTCAGGTTCGAGGCCAGCCTCAGCAAGTTAGGAAGGCCTTCCACAACTTAGGAAGACCCTGATTCAAAATAGTAAAATAGGGGTAGGGGTGTAGCTCAGAGGTAGATTGCCCCTGAGTTTAATACCCAGTATCACAAAAATAAATAAGCAAAATAAATAAATACATACAGTCATGGGAGCGTTCCGAAATTTGTACTGGGAGCTGTGGCAGCACCTGTGCTCCGATCCCCCAAGCATTAGCATTTTGCTCCACTGTCTGTATCAGTCTTTCTCTAGGTTTTTCTTTGCACGTGCATTATTATCTTCCCCCAGTCATGTGAAAGTAAATTGGAGACAAGATGTCCCTGTGCCCAAAATGCTTCAATGTGTCATCTCAAAGAACAAGGACAGTTTTTTATGGTAACCAAAGTACACTGATCAAAGTCAAGAAACATAACATTGATCTGATATTATCATCTAATCAACCCACAGTCTTTGTTCTACTTTGGCCAGTCATCCCAATAATGTCTTTTATATTTTTTTCTTTCCTGGTCTGAGATCCAATTCAGAATCACACAATGTAACTTAGTTCTCTCTCTTTAATCTCTTCATCTGGAACATTACTTTAGCCTTTTTTTTATAGTCCTGGGATTAAACCTAGGGGCATTTGACCTCTGATCTATACCTTCAGTCCTATTTTATGTTTGGAAACAGAGTCTTGCTAAGTTCCCAAGGCTGTCCTTGAATCTGCGATCCTCCTGTCTCAGCCTCCCAAATACTGAGATTACAGGTAGGCACCACCACTCTTGACTCTTAGCCTTTATGTTACTTGGCCTTGCCATTTATTGGAGGAGTCTATTGTGGAAACCCCTCTACTATGCATTTGTCAGATGTTTCATCATGATCAGATTGAAGTTGCGCACTGTTGGCAAGAGGACCACAGAAAGGATGCTGGGCCCTTCTCAGTCTATCACAGCAGGCGGCACGTGATGTCCATTTGGCCCAATTGGCATTCACACCATTGCTTTATTATAGCAAAATTCTTTTGGTTTTACTTTTTCCATTTGGTGGGCATCTTGCACTGCAGTATAATTTTCTTTTTAACACAAGCATTATAACCTGAAGCTTCTAATTATTATTATTATTATTATTACTATTATTATTATTATTATTATTATCATTTGAGATGGGATCTTGCTATGTTGCCTACACTGGACTTGAATTCCTGGAGTAAAGCAATTGTCTTGCCTCAGCCTTATGAGTAGCTGGAACCACAGATGCCTACCACCATTTCTGGCTCTGAGAACTGAACCCAGGGGTGTTCTACCTCCAATGTATACCCTAGCCCTATTTTATTTATTTATTTTTTAATTTTTTGTGGTACTGGGGACTGAACCAAGTACTGTGGTACTTGGACTACTTCCAAGCTACATCCCCAGCCCCCTTTTTTTGCAGTACTGGGGATGGAACCCAGGGACATTCTACCTTCGAGCTACACCCCCAGCCCTATTTTTTATTCTTTATTTTAAAACAGGGTCTTAAGCCAGGTGTGGTGGCGCACGCTTGTAATCCCCACGCTTGGGAGGCTGAGACAGGAGGATTGCGCAGGTTCGAAGCCAGCCTCAGCTGCTTAGTGAGGCTCTCAGCAACTCAGTGAGACCCTGTTTCCAAATAAAATATAGAATGGGTCTGGAAGTATAATCCGGAGGTAGAAAGCCTCTGGGTTCCACCCCCCAGTGCCACCAACAAACAAACAAACAAACAAACAAACAAACAAACAGGGTCTCACTGAGTTGCAAAGGGCCTCACTAAACTAGTAGCTGAGGCTGGCCCCAAACCTGCAATCCTCCTGTCTTAGCCTTCCCAAGTACTAGGATCGCAAGTATGTGCCATCACGCCTGGCTTCTTCCTTTTTATTTTGAAACAGTCTTGCTAAGTGGCTGAAAGTCTCAGTAAAATGCTGAGGCTGCTCTCAAACCTGTGATCCTCCTGTCTCAACTCTTCCGGGTACTGGGATTATAGGAGTGTACCCCCACACCTGGTTAAATAACCAATGAGCTGTCCTCGAACTTGATTCTCCTGTCTCAGCTCCCCAAGTTCTGGGATTTAACTGATAAATTAACCAGTTAGCCTAGATTTTTTTAAGGACTTAAGTTTAAAATAATATACATTTATTCTTACTCATGGAACTTTAATGCCAACGGTTATACTATGAAACAAAATCTATTTTCATACAAAAGTGAGAAAATGACACATTTTCAAATAAGTTTGAAAAACTTTGATTTGAGATTATTAAATGGCAAAGTTCAGGACACCATAACCATCTTATAAAAACATTAATATCAGCCGGGCGTGGTGGCTCACGCTTGTAATCCCAGTACTTGGGAGGCTAAGACAAGAGGATCGCAGGTTCGAGACCAGCCCCAGCAGCCTTGTGAGGCCCTCTGCAACTTAGTGAGACCCCATTTCAAAATAAAAAATAAAATCAGGCTGGGGGTGTAGCTCAGCGGTAGAATGCCCCTGAATTTAATCCTTAGTACCACAAAAAATTACTATAAATATCCCCCTAAAGCTCAAGACTTTTATGATTAACATGGTACCGTGTCAGGCAGTACACCATATAACCAGAAGAGACATACGACTTGAGTTATCGTTGACGGTGGGAATCCTCTAACTGTGGAAGGACTTGGGGCAGATCCTCAGAACCTGACAAAGGGGAATTGTGGGACTGGTTGTGCCAAGGGAAAGAAGTTGAAAAGGGAGCCAAAGAAGATTTAAAAATAAGGATTGTGTCAACACACAGAAATTCCCTTCCTTTGAAGAAGCTGCGATGGGATCCCGGGGGCAGGAAAAGAATATTTATTGTTTTGCTTTTGCATGCCAAAACATAATCTCTCTTTTTCTTCTAGCCTTTCCTTAAAATAACAATTGCCTGCATGTAGAATAAGGAGGTTTGAAATGAGCCATTCAGTGCTTTTTTTTTTTCTGCACTCATTTCCAGTTCTGAGCAGCTACATGACTAGAAATTCTACTGACTTCCAGTCAGTACTGACCCACATGCCAAGCCTTGCTGTGCTACAGGACGGCCTGTGGCCTTCAGCAAGCACCTTCATTTCAGTGTCTATATATTTAAGTGGGGGAATGAACCTAGCTGGGTCAGGAAGATTAGAAATAAAATATTTAAAGCCAGGTGTGGTGGCACATGCCTGTAATCCCAGTACTTGGGAGACTGAGACAGGAGGACTACAAGTTCAAGGCCAGCCTCAGCAACTTAGTGAGGCTGTCTGCAACTTAGTGAAACCCTGTTTCAGACTAAAAAAATTAAAAAAAAAAGACTGGGTGTGTAGCTTATAGGAAGAAAAAGAAAAAAAAAGGAATAAAAGAAATTTTATATATCTGGGCATTATGGTGCACACCTGTAATCCCTGTAATTGGGAGGTTCAGACAGAAGGTCACAGGCTCAGCGACAGCCTCAGTAAGTAGTGAGTCCCTCTGCAATTTGGTGAGATCCTGTTTCAAAATAAAAAAATAAAGCTAGGCATGGTGGTGCATGCTTATAATCCCAGTACTTGGGAGGCTTAGAGGAGGATCGCAGGTTCATGCCAGCCTCAGCTACTTAGGCCCTGTTTTATAAAAAATCAAATAGAGGTGGGGATGTAGCTCAGAGTTAGAATGCCCCTGGCTTCAATCTCCAGTACCACAATAAAGAAAAAGTTAGTGGGCAAGTGATAGAAGAGAAGGGAAGAGACAGGAGAGGGAGGAGAGAGGGAAAGAAAGAGAAACAGAAAGAAAGAAAGAAAGAAAGAAAGAAAGAAAGAAAGAAACAAACAAACAAACAAACAAACAAACAAACTTAGATATGATAGTGCATGTCTGGATTCTCAGCACTTGTGAGGCCAAGACAAGAGGATCACATGTTTGAGAGAGGACTGCCTCAACAATTTAGCAAGACCCTGTTTCAAGATTTTAAAAGAGGGACTGGGAAGCCAGTCATGATGACACACACCTATGATCCTAGTTCTTGGGAGGCTGAGACAGGAAGATTGCAGGTTCGAGTCCAACCTAAACAATTTAGTGAGACCCTATTTTTTTTTTTAAATGAAGCCAGGAATGGTGGTACATGCTTGTAATCCTAGTACTTGGGAGGTTGAGACAGGAGGATCTCAGGTTTGAGGACCTTAGCAAGTAGTGTGACTCTCATCAACCTAGTGAGATAGTCTAAATAAAAATAAAATAAGGTCGAAGGTAGAATGCCCTGAATCCAATCTCCAGTACCAAAAAAATAAAAAATAAAAAACATGGGCTGGGGGGTTATATCTGAAAGGTAGAATGCTTCTGGGTTCAGTCCCCATTACTTCCCTCCCAAAAGGGCTGGGGTATAGTTCAGAGGTAGAGCATCCCTAGATTCAATCCCCAGTACCACACACAGACACACACACACACACACACACACACACACACACACACACCATATGTATAAAGTATTGTGCAAATTTTAGTCCAATAATGGAAGTTAAACAAAAATATATAACAAAAAATTGAGTTTGCCCAGCATTTGGGAGGCTGAGACAGGAGGATCGCGGTTCGCGGACAGCCTCAGCCACTTAGTGAGGCCCTCTAAACTAACTCAGTGGGACCCTGATTCCAAAGAATAAAAAATAGGGCTGGGGTTATAGCTCGGAGGCAGAATGCCTCTGGGTTCCATACCCAGTACAACAACAAAAAATAATGAGTTTAATGAAAAGAGCCCTCGCCTGGGAATCCGGAGATCAGGGTGCTCGTCCTTGATCCTGAGCACTGGGCCTGCCTCTCAAACTTTCTGGACTTAATTCCATGAAGAAGTGTTGGCAAGAAACAGGGCAAGATCCGGGGAAGCTAGCACGCAGCCACTGACAGAAGGTGTGCTGTTCGCTGGGGGCTGACCCCTCTGCTGGGGAGCCCCGGAGGTGAGCACGGGGTGCCACCTGAGCTGTGCCAGGAGTGTTTGTGTGGGATTCTGCCACCGAAGGAGTAGGTTCTGGGGGGAAAGGGGTTTGCTGCCACCCCGCCATCTGGCATCTCCCGCCGGCCCCTGCAGTGCACCTCCTGGACTGCCCTCACTGCTGGCTCTAGTCACATGCATGTTAAATAGGCGGCTCATGTGGGGGCTGTAGGAATGCTTTCGCTCCATTACAGGGAAATGCGACTTACCCAAGAAACCCTTAGTTATTTGTCCATTTGGATTTAGACAAAGGAAACTAACAGTTGTTGAGCCTCAGTCTTAGGTTGTTAATCTTAGGTTACTTTATCTTTCTTTAGGGATTTTTTTCTCTTTTTTTTTTTTTGGTGGTACTGGGGGTGGAACCAAGAGGCTTTCTACCTCTGGACTATACTCCCAGACCTATTTAATTAATTTATTTATTTACTTAATTAATTTATTTATTTATTTGCGGGTCTGGGGATGGGACCCAGGAGCATTCTACCTCCGAGCTACACCCCCTGCCCTATTTTTTATTCTTTATTTTGAAACCGGGTCTCACTGAGTTGCAGAGGGCCTCACTCAGTACCTGAGGCTGTCTGCGAACCACCATCCTCTGGTCTCAGCCTCCCAAATGCGGGGATTACCAGCGTGCGCCACCACACCCGGCTTATTTTTTTTATTTTTTTTATTTGGAAACAGAGTCTCAGTAAGTTGGTGAGAGCCTCGCTAAGGAGCTGAGGCTGGCTTCCAACCTGTGTGATCCTCCTGTCTCAGCCTCCCAAGCGCTTGGATTACAAGCGTGCGCCACCACGCCTGGCCTTAACTCCCACCCAATATTACTTTTTACTTTGAAACAGAATCTCGCTAAATTGTTGAGGGTTTGGCTAAATTGCTGAGGCTAGCCTCTAATTTGTGAACCTTCTATTTGAGTCTCCCAATTACTGGGATTACAGACACGTGCCACCATGCCCAAGCATAAGGGATCAATCTTACAGAAAAAAAATACACACACACACACACACACACACACACACACACACACACACACACACTTATTTTATGTGTTTATTTTGGCACTAGAGGTTAAACCCAGGGGCATTCTACCTCCAACCTACATCCCCAGCCAATTTTATTTTTACTTTGAAACAGTGTCTTGCTACATTGCTGAGTCTCACTACCTGCTGAGGTTATCCTCCTGTCTCAGCCTCCCAAGTACTGAGATTACAAGTGTGTGCCACCACATCCAGCAAAAAAAGTAACTAGCACTAGCAACTGTGAATTTAGTCACATTTTCAAGTACAGCTATAATAAATGCTGCACTCATAGGAAAAGCCAAGGAATTACTCTTCAGTCCACAACAGGCTCTGTTGTTTGCTTTGGTAACAGCTTGGATTGCATCATTATTGGGGCCAAAGCATTTAGGTAATGCACTGCAGCAATTAAGCCTCCCCTTCCCTGGGTGCCATTCTTTGCTTAAAGTGAGAGGAAAAGAGGAAGTGGGGGTGGGTTGGACATCATGAGGCTCAAGCGGAATTTCTCCTATGAAAGGCCAGCTTTATGTTCTGAGTGGTGGTGTCTCTTCTGAGCCAAGGGCTTCAGGCCGGTCTTTCTGGCAGGGAGAGAGCCTGGGGGTACACATGTTATCTCAGGGGAAGCCAGGATAAGGTAAGGATTGGCAGGGGTTAATTACGGTGACACTCCTTGTCCTTCTGTGTGCTGTATTTTTTTCTTTTTGAAATTATTTTAGTGGTGCACTGTGGTCATACATTTTTTTTTTTTTTTACGGTATTGGGGATGGAACCCAGAGGCATTGTACCTCTGAGCTACACCCCCAGCCCAAGTTTTTTAGTCTTTGTTGTTATTATTATTATTATTATTATTATTATTTATTTATTTATTTATTTATTTATTTTTTGCAGTACTGGGGATGGAACCCAGGGGAATTCTACCTCCGAGCTACACCGTCAACCCTACTTCTTATTCTTTATTTTGAAACAGAGTCTCACTGAATTGCAAAGGGCATCACGAAGTAACAGAGGCTGTTCATGAACAGCGATCCTCCTGTCTCAGTGTTCCAAATGCTGGAATTACAAGCATGTGCCACTGTGCCTGGCAAAAATGGTGATTTTTTTTTTTTTTTTTTTTTTTTTGGCGGCGGTACTGGGGATGGAACCCAGGGGCATTGTACCTCTGAGCTACACCCTCAGCCCTATTTTTTTTTATTATTCTTTATTTTGAAACAGGGTCTCACTGAATTGCAAAGGGCCTCACTAAGTAACTGAGGTTGTCCTTGAACCACAATCCTCCCATCTCAGCCTCCCAAATGCTGGGATTACAAATGTGCACCACTGTGCCTGGCACATATGATAATTTTTTTTTTTTTTTGGTGGTACTGGGGATGGAACCCTTCTACCTCTGGGCTACACTCCCAGACCTATTTTTATATTTTTTATTTGGAAACAGGGTCTCTTAAGCCAGCAAGGCTGGCTTTGAACCTGGATGATCCTCCTGTCTCCGCCTCCCAAGTGTGGGGATTACAAGCATGTGCCACCACACCCAGCACAAATGATGATTTTGTTTGGTGCTCAGGGCCCCTTGAAATGTCTCAAGGAGCCAGGCACGGTGGTGCATGCTTATAATCCCAGCATTTGGGAGGCTGAGACTGGAGGATCATGGTTTGTAGACAGCCTCAGCTACTTAGTGAGGCCCTCCTCAACTTAGAGAAATCCTGTTTCAAAATAAAGAATAAAACTACAAGCACCTCATCAGATTTCAAGACACCCACCCCCAGGAATAAATTGTAGAATAAAATTAGATTTAGAATATAAATTAATTTGGGAGGAAAATGACATCTTTATAACATTGAGTGTCCTTAACCAGGAGTATGTTGTGCCTTCCATTTATTCAAAATTTATTTATTTGTTTCTCCCAATTGGTCACTGTCACTTTTTCCACATATATCCTGCATAATTTCTATTAACGTTATTTTATATTTGCATTGCTAATGAAATCTGAGCTGTTGCCCTTATATTTTTAAACTGGTATTGTTAGCATCTATAAAAACTGCTTTAAATGTTCTTTAAATATCTGATTACCTTACAGATCTATTTTTATTATTACTATTACTGTTTTTGTTAATCATTTGGTATAAAGCATAAAGATCATTGTGCCATTTGCAAATAAAGATAATGTCACTTGTTCTAAAAAAGAAAGAAAGAAAGAAAGAATAAAAATTGGGCAGGGGGTATAGCTTAGAGGTAGAATGCCCCTGGGTTCCATCTCTAGACCCACCCCCACACACAAATAAAACCGTGGTCCTCTGGTTTCAGCCTTCCAAGGACTGGGTTACATGTGTGTGCCCTGAACCTGGCTTCAACCCCAGGGCTCCACTGTGAGAGGCCTTTCCTCTGGGGATTTTTGCCACTCACAATAGTGTATGCCTATAATCCTAGGGACTTAGGGGCCTGAGGCAGGAGGATCACAAAGGCAGCCTGAGTACCTTAGCCAGGCCCTGACTCAAAATAAAATAAAAAGGGGACTGAGGTAGAGCTCAGGAAGATATCGCCTTCCCTGTTCAGTTCCCAATGCCACGCATGTACGTGCGCGCGCACACACACACACACACACACAATTTTTTTAACACAAGAATTGATAGGTCAGGTCCCTCCATGTGACCCCGCAGTGGGGAGAGGAGGCGGAATCATGGAAGCTAGAAGTGGAGATATCACAAGAATCCAGGTGCCATGAGGTCCCAGGCATTGCGAAGCTCCAGATGTGGCAAGAGAATTGGCGTGCCCACACTTACCACACTGAACCCACGGACATTCTACCTCTGACTTACACCCCCAGTCTGGTTTTAGTTTTTATGTTGAAACAGGGTCTCACTAAGTTGTTGAGAGGGATCCTCCTGTTTCAGCCTCCCAAGTACTGGCGTTACAAGTGTGGTCACCACAACCGGTGTTCTTCTGATTTTCAACCCCACGTGACGCTCACCAGAAGCCAGTCAGATACGGCCAGGGAAAACCTAAAACACCCTCTAGTTTGATTTTAATTACTTGCTTTTAGTTGATGTGAAGAATCACTGACTTGGGAGGTCACTTGGCTGAGCACTCGCTTCACTGTACACAATGCCTGTGACACTCGAGGCTCGACTTAGAGGCTGCTTTTTGTCGTTGTTATGGGGATGCTGGGGATCGAACCCAGGCATTCTACCTCCTAATTGCATTCCCAGCCCTGTTTATTCTTTACTTTGAAACAGGGCCTCACTAGATTGTTGAAGGTCTCGCTAAGTTGTGGAGGCTGGCCTTGAACCTTCTGTCTCAGCCGCCACTCTACTGGGATTGCAGGTGTGTCACCGTGTCTGGCTAGGAAGGCTTTTTTGTTTTATTTTGTTTTTTGTAGTACCGAGGATTGAACTCGGGCGTTCTGTACCTCTGACGTACACCCCCAGCCCGATTTTTATTTTTTTATATTTAAATAGGTTCTTGCCAAGTTGCTGAGGCTGGTCTTGAACCTGGGATCCTTCTGTCTTAGTCTTCAGAGTACTGGGATCACAAGTGTATGCCACCATGCCTGGCTACATTTATAATTTTGAACACCTATTTTCAATCATATAGTAATTTTCTCATTCTTTTTTCATTTGGAGGTGTTTTGTTTTGGTTTTGTACTAGGAATCCAACCCAGGCGCGTTCTACCACTTAACTACACCCACAGCACTTTTATGTTTTACTTTATTTTATTTATTTGTTTATTTTGCGGGTCTGGGCGTGGAACCCAGGAGCATTCAACCTCCACGCTACACCCCCTGCCCTGTTTTTTATTCTTTATTTTCAAACAGGGTCTCACTAAGTTGCAGAGGGCCTCACTAAGTAGCTGAGGCTGGCCATGAACCGCGATCCTCCCGTCTCAGCCTCCCGAATGCTGGGATTACAAGGGTGCACCACCACGCCCGGCTTAATTTTTATTTTGAGACAGGGTATGGCTAAATTGCCCAGGCTGGCCTCAAACTTGCCATCTTCCTGCCTCGACTTCCCGACTTGCTGGGATGACAGGCATGGGCCACCTTGCCAAGGAGCCAAGAACCTTAAACGTGCTAGGCAAGTGCTCTGCCCCGAGCCTCAGCCCAGCCAACTCACGTAATTCTCTGCCACCTTTGGCAAATAACCGAGCTGTTTTCCCAGCAGCTGCACCATTTTTTATTTCCACTAGCAAAGTACAAACGTTCCAATTTTTCCACATTCTTATGCTGTGATTTTCTAGGTTTCATATTTATTATAGCCATCCTTCCGAACATGGTGCTGTGTCTACTGTGGTACTAACTGCTCTTGGAACGGGCAGTGCCACCGTTAGCTTTACATGGGAACCTCCTGGGTTTTTATTTATTCACTTCTGTTTTGGTGGTACTGGGAATTGAATCCAGGGACATTCTATCTCCAAGCTACACTCCGGCCCTTTTGATTTATTTTTTTATTTTGAAACAAGGTCTTGCTAGGTTGCTGAGCGTCTCACTACGTTGCTGAGGCTGTTCTCAAATCTGCAATCCTCCTGTCTCAGACTCCCAGGTACTGGGAGCAACATATTTTACAATTTTTTTTTGCTTTTTTTTTTTTTTTTTTTTTTGGTACTAGGGGTGGAACCCAGGGGCTTTCTACCTCCGAGCAACACAGCCCAGCCCAGCCCTATTTTTTATTCTTTATTTTGAAACTGGGTCTCACTGAGTTGCAGAGGGCCTCACTAAGTAGCTGAGGCTGTCTGCGAACAGCGGTCCTCCCATCCCAGCCTCCCAAATGCTGGGATTACAAGCGTGCGCCACCATGCCCAGCTAGTTACATACTTTTTAATAAAAAATTAAAGTACTGTAGTGTTCCCATAGCTGGGCGAGTCCCACATTCATCTGGAAAAATGGGGGTGGTGGTGGGAGTGATCTGGACTTTTGTCAGCCATTCTAGCCCTCATAGCTAATGCCAAGTTCTTAAGAGAGGAAGTGATTTCACCACAGCTGCACACAGGAGGCGGGGAGGGGGAATGTCTCGTAGGGTCCCGAGTGAAATGGTAAAAAAGCAAAATCCCAAACAGCCAAACGGGAGCCCACTAGTTTTGATGGGCAGGGCAGCTGCTAGGGGCTGCTCTCCCGCCGCCTTCCCACCCCCCCTTGACCAGGACGGCTTGGGACCGCAGCAGAGCCGCGGCCTCGGTGGCCTAAAGCCTGTGGGTGTTTCCAGTAACCAAAGCTTCCTCTCCCTTGCCGCCATCGTCGCCATCGCCTTCTCCTTTTTATTTTTATTAAAAAAAATGTTTTTGTGGTACTGGGGATGGAACCCAGGGACATTCTACCTCCAAGCTACATCCCCAGCCCTATTTTTTAGTCTTTATTTTGAAACAGGGTCTCACTAAGTAGCTGAGGTTGGTTGTGAACCTGGTTGCCTTCTCCTTTTTATCAAAGGGCACTCTGTTCTTTGACCTTATTCTTCCCAATAGGTAGTTTCTGTGTAGGGCAGTATGCCGCTTCCTCTGGGTTTGTTTATTTCACGGTACTGGGGATGGAACTAGGAGCATTTCTACCTCCAAGCTTCACCCCCCCCCCCACCTGATTTTATTCTTCTATTTGGAAACAGGGTCTTGCTATGTTGTGGAGGGCCTAAGTAGCTGAGGCTGGCCATGAACCCCAAATCCTCCTATCTCAGCCTCCCAAGTACTGGGATGATAAGCATGTGCCACCATGCCTGGCTTTCTCTGGGTTTATAAAAACTCTGTTGCTAGCCGGGCGTGGTAGTGCACACTTGTCATCCCAGCTTTTGGGAGGCTGAGACAGGAGGATCGCAGTTTGAGGACAGCCTCAGTTACTTAGTGAGGCTCTTTGCAACTCAGTGAGAGTTGCATCTGGGTTTAGCTCCAGTACTGCAATAAATAAATAAATAAACAGACAAATAAATAAAAAATTAAAACTCTGTTGCTATGCCTCTGGGTTGTATCCCCAGTAAGAAAAAAAAAAATTGGCCAGGCGTGGTGGTACAGGCCTATTATCCCTGTACTTTGGTGCCTGAGACAGGAGGATCACAGGTTCAAAGCCAGCCATAGCAACTAAGTTAGACCCTGTTTAAAAATTTAAGAAATAATAAAAATAGGGCTGGAGGTGTAGCTAGGAAGTAGAACGTCCATAAGTTCAATCCCTAGCAACACCAAAACAAACAAACAAAAAATTAAAAAACAACTCTGCTGCTGCTGTCCAACTTGGCCTGAAGGCTAATAAGCAGGTAAGTGCGCCCACTTGAAAGCAAGTTTTACGCCAGGCGTGGTGGGCGCGCTTGTCATCCCGTGCTTGGGAGGCGGAGACAGGAGGATCGTGCTGGCTTAAGAGACCCTGTTTCCACATAAAGTAAAAAATAGGTCTGGGAGTGTAGCCCGTGGGGAGTGTAGCCCAGAGGTAGAAGGGCTTCCAGGAACCCCAGTACCACCAAAAAAAAAAAAAAAGAAAGAAAGCAAGTTTTAGGATAGGAGTAATACCTAACACTAAGTAGCATTTTGTTAAGCAACTCACCTATGGTTTCTAGGGGTGTGTGTGTGTGTGTGTGTGTGTGTGTGTGTGTGTGTTACTGAGGATTGAACTCAGGAGCAATGTACCTCTGCGCTATAGCGCTAGCCCTTTTTAAAAATTTTTATTTTGAAACTGAGTCTTGATATGTTGATGAGAATTTCATTACCTGCTGAGGCTGTCCTCAAACCTGTGATCCTCCTGTCTCAGCCTCCCAAGTACTGGGGTTACAGGCGTACATCCTCATGTTTTGCTTGCTTTTTAGCTTTGATGTCATCTGATTGTCTCTATTGTCACTGCCTTCCTGGCACACATTTCAGGAATACACTTGGAGTTAGACAAGCTGACTTCTCTTCTCCTTGTAGGGAGAAGACATAAGAGAGAAACAGAGAGACACAGACAGGGAGAGGGAGAGAGGAGAGAGGAGAGAGAGGAGAGAGGGAAGAGAGAGAAGAGAGAGAGAGAGAAAAGAAGGGTGAATTAGAGGATTTGCATGTGTTTGGGGAAGCCTTCACTGGAGTGGGCGTTGCTGTGGATTGAATGCTGCCAGGGTCCTTCTATGATTGGGTGTCTTTTTGTTGTTGTTGTTACTGGAGATTGACTCATTGAACCCAAGAGTATTCTAACTCTGAGTTACACTCCCAGTTCTTTTTCTTTTCTTTCTTTATTATTATTTTTTATTTTGGTGGTATTGGGGGTGGAAACCAGGGGCTTTTCTACCTCCGGGCTATACTCCCAGACCTATTTTATACTTTATTTGGAAACAGGGTCTCACTAAGTAGCTGAGGCTGGCTTCAAACCTGTGTGAGCCTCCTGTCTCATTCTCCCAAGTGCTGGGATTACGCCACCACACCGGGCTCTTTTTTTTTTTTTTTTTTTTGATACATGATTTTGCTAAGTTGCTGAGGACCTTGCTAAATTGCTCAGATTGGCCTTGAACCTGTGATCCTTGGGTCTTAGTCTCTGTCACCACACCCGGGCCCAGCTGTGAGCACCTCCACAGATCCTGACGACCAAGCCAGGTTCACTTTTTCATTTCTTCCTTTTGACCAGGAGCAGGTGAAGGCGGGTCAGAGGACATGAGTTCATGATAGCCACATTTTCCTTGCTGGCAAAATGGTGTCGATGAGGAGGTTGTTTCCAGAATGCAGGCTTCAGTTGGATCAGGGCAACTGTGTCCTCTGTCTTTGCTTGCAGGATGCGCTGCTGAATCCTCTGATGCGACTGCGGCTGTGCAGTAGCCTTTAACGGATCGACTGTAACACAGTTACCACAAACAAAATGATTATTAGTCTTGAAATAGACCTTGAAGCCCGGGGGCCTCGATTGTAAAAGTCAGGCAATAAGAACATGTTCCAGATTTCAAATGAGTCCTCACAGTCCAGGCAGAGTTGTTTAAAGAGGCCTCGAGCCTTTGATTCCTGTCCATGTCATGGCGTTAACAGTCTTGCCAAGGATTATACCACTAAGGGCATGTGTTGGCAGCATCCTTGCAGTAACCTCTGTCGTGCCCCCAACAATGCTGATTCCATCTTGAGGTCCATCCCTCTTTTTTGTTCTTTTTTGGGGGGTACTGCGGATTGAACACAGGAACATTCTAGCTCTGAGGTACATCCCCAGCTCTTTTGTTTTGGAACAGGGTCTCACAAGCCCATCGTGGTGGCGCTTGCCTATAATCTCAGTACTTGGGAGGCTAAGACAGGAGGATTGCGGGTTCGGGGACAGCTTCTGCAAGTAGTGAGACTCTCCTCAACCTAGAGAGATGCTGTTTCAAATTAAAACTTAAAAAAAAATAGGCCTGGGGTTGTAGCTCAGAGGTAGAATGTCCCTGGGTTCAATCACCAGCATGACAAAAAATAAAAACAAAAAACAAAACAAAAAAACAGAGTTCCACTAGGTTGCTGGGCACTCCTTAAATTGTTCTCAAGTACTGGGATTGCAAGCAGGTCCTTCTGAGTCTAACTAAAACTCCACTTTGTGTGTGTTTGTGCATGTGTGGTACTGAGGATGGAACCCAGGGGCATTCTACCTCCAGTCTACATCCCCAGGCCTATTTTTATTCTATATTTTGAAACAGGATCTCACTGAGTTGCAAAAGGCCTCACCAAGTAGCTGAGGCTGTCCGCGATCCTCTTGTCTCAGCCTCTCATATGCTGGGATTACAAGTGTGCGCCACCGTGTCTGACTAAAACTTAACTTTTCAAATGGCTTATTAGTTAACGGCAAAGCATCTTAAGGCTTCCATCTCTGTATTTTGCATCTCGCGGGAGTGATGGGGAGGCTTGAGGGCCAGGGATTGGGATTCAACCCCGAGGTTGCCTGCACTGCCTGATACCAGCTGCTCAGCAGGACCAGTTGCATGATTTTCAGGTCCTGTGCAAAATGAAAACAGGAAACCCTGTGTTCAAAAATTCTTCTCCTCCTCCTCCTCCTTCTTTTTGAGGTTCTAGGGATGGAATTCAGGGGCATTCTACCTCCCGAGCTACACCTCTAGCCCTGTTTTTAATTCTTCATTTTGAAACCCAGTCTCACTGAACTGCAAAGGGCCTAACTAGGTAGCTGAGGCTGTCCTCGAACTGCAATCCTCAATTCTCAGCCTCCCAAATGCTGGTCTAACAAGCATGTATCACCATGCCCAGCTTCAAAAATTCTTAAGAACTGTAAGATGGCTACAGTAAATAATGAAGTCCAGTGCCCTGCCCTTTTGAGCATGTGGTCCACCCTGGTGCTGGGTGGGAAGAGGCACCTCTAAGGTCTGGGGAAGCCCAGTGTAGTAGTGCCTGTCTGTAATCCCAGTATTTGGGAGGCTGAAACAGGAGGATCACATGTTTGAAGTCAGCCTCAGTAACTTAGTGAGAGCCTGTTTCAAAATAAATTTAAAAAGGGTTTGGGGTGTAGCTCTGAGGTAGAATGTCTCTGGGTTCAATCCTCAGTACAGAAAATTAAAAAAAAAAAAAAAAAGGAGCCGGGTGTGGGTGTGGTGGTACATGCTTGTAATCCCAGCATTTGTGAGTCTGAGATGGGAGGATTGCAGGTTTGGGTCCAGCCTCAGCTACTTAGTGAGGCCCTTGCAACTTAGTGAGACCCTTTTTCAAAATAAAGGATAAAGCCGGGCATGGTGGCGCATGCTTGTAATCCTAGCATTTGGGAGGCTGAGATAGAAGGATTGTGGTTCTGGACAGTCTCAGCTACTTCTTAGTGAGGCCTTTTGCAACTTAGCAAGACACTGTTTCAAAACAAAGAATAAAAAATAGTGCTGGGGTGTAGCTCTGAGGTAGAATGCTCCTGGGTTCCATCCCCAGTACCTCAAAAAACAAAAACAAAAACAAAAAACCTTTCTTCCTGCCCTAGCAACCTACAGGATAAGGACACCTGCATTCTGGTGACCTGTCTCCAGAGGAAAGACAGGAACTCAAGAGGCTGACATAGAGGGACTGAGCATGAGAGTGCAGGATACCCAACAGAATTGAGGATCTTTGCTCCACAGAAGGAAAGAAAACACAGTGCAACACATGGGTGGCCATGGAAAAAAATTAACACGAGTGTTGAAAAGGGCCCTGGGGTCTTAACAGAGGATGAGCTGGGGAAGAATACTTGTGAAGAACCGTCTTCTTATAGGCCCAAGGACTCAGTGAAACGGCCACCGCGGATGTGATGAGTTTAATATCCAGGTTCTCCTTTGGGGGTACAGGAGTTAATGGATGTCGATTTTGGCTAGCAGTTATTACAGCAATTCCTATGGCCCTGAGAGGCACCGGAGCCTGCAGGATGACGGTGGATGTAGTCGCTCAGGGATATTGTCAGTGCAATAAAGGAGGGTTTAGTCCAACACTTCTGCTTTCTCTGCCCTCATTTTGCCAAACATCAGCCATAACCTCCATGTTAGAAATAAGTCCACCGCAAAAGGTCTATTGCCATAAATATAGGCACCAGCAATGGCGGAGTCCTGCCGGAGGAGGAGCTTCCCAATCTGCAATTTCCCAGGCCAACCTTTAGCACCAATGCTCCCGCCTTCCTTGTTTTTCCCTCCTTCCTATTTTTGTGTGAAAATGTAGATTAGTTAAATGCTAAGAGCTTTCTATTCTGTCCTCAAATGCAAAGCAGACCTTCACTACTATTAGTAAACAGAATGGGTTTACCTCTAGCATTTTAAGAAGAGAAAGGCAAGCTATACTTTTAGGCCACAGGGATGGATCCTAGCATTTCATTTTCTTGACTTGGCCGAGAAATAAGGGGCCTTGGCGGCTGGTGGAGGTGTGGTGGTGGTGGGGAGGATGGGTGGGGAAGTCAGCGGGGTGCCCCCCCCCCGGAAGTCTTGCTGCGCTGTTTAAACCTAAGGTGACCTAACGGATGGCGGGAGCGCCGGCCGGCCCCAGCCTCCGCGAAGGGCGCGGCCATGGGTGACGCACGCCAGGGAGCGGGGCGCCCACGTTTCCACCATTAGCGGGGCCGCACACCCCGCGCCGTAGGTTCGGGGCTGGAGGCGGCCCCGCGGCCCCCCTCCCGCCCCCGCGGCGCGGCCCCGCCCCCGCCCCGCCCCCGCGGCCCGGGAGGCTCGGCGCCCCGCCCACCTCCTCCTCTCGGCCTCCCCCGGCGCCGCGCGCTCCCCGCCGGCCGAGCCCGACGCGCCGCGCGGCCCCCAGTCTCCCGCGGCCGCCTCCCCCAGGCATGGCCCAGGGCCTCGCCGCACTATGGCAGCAGCACGGCACAGCACGCTCGACTTCATGCTCGGCGCCAAAGGTGAGGGCGCCGGCCCCCACCTGCCGGCCCGGCGCGGCCGCCCCCGCCGCCCAGCGCGCCGAACAATGCGGGCGGCCCGCGCGGCGTCCCGGGCTGCGGCGCCTCGTGCACCGGCGGCGGCGGAGGCCGCGCCCCTGCGCCCGCCGCGCTCCGTCCCGGCCGCAGTGCGGGGCCCTGCGGGGCCGCCTTCCGGGCCCCGGCCGGGCCCCCGCGCCCCCCGGGGTCCTGGGGACCCCCTGGCGGAGCGGGGCGCGGGAGCGCGGCGGCCGGGCGGGGGGCGTGCGCGGCGCGAGGCCGCCGGCGCCACCTTTGCCCGGGCCCGCGGCGGGCACGTTTCCCCCCGGGGGGCGGGGGCCCCCCTCGCGGGGCGCGAGCGCGGCCACGCAGCGCCGGCAGGATCGGCAGCCGGGGGCCGCGGAGAAGGAAGCGATTCTATTACTGGGGGTGGGGGCAGGAGGTCCAGGCGCGGGAATTAGAACGCCCCCAACGGCATCGCGGAGGCTGGAAGGGCGAGCCGGCCGCGCGGGAGCCGGGGAGCGGGAACGGCGCCGGCGGGCTGCTCTCCTTCGGGCGCCTCTGAGGTGGGGGCGGCGGTGGGGTGGGGGCTTGGGGCTGCCTGCTCTTTCTCTGGTGGCCTTTAAGCCGGGGACGGCTGCACGCTTGCAGCCGCACTTCCTGGACTTGGCGTGTGTCGCCCATACCTGGCGTCTTCGCTATTTTCTCCAGTTGGATGGAGCAGTCTTTTCTGTTACTGTTTTTGACCATTGACTTTCTTTCTGAACTTTGGGGGTTCACTTTGCATTTTCTCCCTCCGACCTAAAGGATTTTAGAGGGCACGAGATCGAATAAAAAAGATCCCTACTTTGTGAGTCTCTACTGTTTTTTTTTTTTTTTTCCCCCCGGTACTGGAGATGGAACCCAGGAGCATTCTACCTCCGAGCTACACCCGAGCCGTAATTTTTGTTCTTTACTTTGAAACAGGGTCTCACTGAATTGCAAAGGGCCTCCTCGCTAAGTAGCCAAGACTGTCCTCAAACCGCGATCCTCCGGTCTCAGCCTCCCAAATGCTGGGATTAAAACCATGCGCCACCGCGCCTCTTGAGTCTACTGTTTCTGATAGGCTCTTTATAATGACCTTTGGGTTTATCTCTCAACCTCCCCGGGCTTTTTGTTGCTTTTTTTTGTGGCAGTGGGGGTTGAGAACGGGGTGGGTACTCTACCTCTGATATACATCCCCAGCTATAGTTCCCTTTAAAAAAATTTTTTTTGAAACAAGGTCTCATTGTACCACGGTGCTGGCCTCTAGCCTGCTATCCTTCAGTCTCAGCCTCCCAAGTACTGGGATTTCAGGCATGTGGGCCACAGCACCGGCTTATCTCACAACCTTTTTGACATCAACTTTTGTATACATAAAAAAGGGACACTGCACAACTCATAAGGCTTTTAATGTTAATAAACTAGCTGTGAACTGTGACTCGGAGAAAATAGAGCAACTTTTAATTCCCAGAGTTATTTTTTCTTTTATTTTGGTACTGGAGATTGAGCCCAGGGGCATTCTACCACTGAGCTACACCCCCCCCCTAGCTCGCTCTTTCTTTCTTTCTTTCTTTCTTTCTTTCTTTCTTTCTTTCTTTCTTTCTTTCTTTCTTTCTGATACTGGGGATTGAATCCAGAGGTATTCTACCTCTGGGCTACACTCCCCAGCCTTATTTTTTTATTCTTTATTTTGAAACAGGGTCTCACTAAGTTGCAGAAGCTTTCGTTCTTTCTTTCTTTCTTTCTCTTTCTTTCTTTCTTTCTTTCTTTCTTTCTTTCCGATACTGGGGATTGAACCCAGAGGTATTCTACCTCTGGGCTACACTCCCCAGTCCTATTTTTTTATTCTTTATTTTGAAACAGGGTCTCACTAAATTTCAGGAGCTTTTGCTTCTCTTTCTTTCTTTCTTTCTTTCTTTCTTTCTTTCTTTCTTTCTTTCTTTCTTTCTTTGCAGTACTGGGGATGGAACCCAGGGGGATTCTACCTCCAAGCTACATCTCCAGCCCTATTTTTTTTTTTTTTCTGTGGTACTGGTGTTCCTGGAAGCCCTTCTACCTCCGGGCTACACTCCCAGACCTATTTTTATATTTTTATTTGGAAACAGGGTCTCTTAAGCCAGCACACGTGGCTAGCTTTGAACCTGTGTGATTCTCCTGTCTCCACCTCCCAAGTGCGAGGATTACAAGCCTGCGCCCCCACGCAAGTTATCACTAATTTGTCAAGGGCATCACCAAGTAGCTGAGACTATCTACTAAGCCTCCAGAGGGCCCACTCTCTCCACCACACCAGGCTCTTTTTCTCAAAAAGGGTCTTGCTAGACCAGTGTGGTGGCACACACTCTTGTAATCCCAACATTAGGGAGGCTGAGACAGGAGGGTCGTGGTGGTTTGCAGACAGCCTCAGCTACTTATCGAGGCCCTTTGCAACTCAGCAAGACTCTGTTTCAGAAGAAAAAAAGACTAAAAAATAGGGCTGGGGGTATAGCTCAAAGGAAGAATGCCTCTGTGTTCCATCCTCAGTACCACGCCAAAAAAAAAAAAAAAAAAAGGTCTTTCTGAGGGTGATTTCAGACCTGCAATCCTCCTGTCTCAGCCTCCCAAGTACTGGGATTACAAGTGTGTACTGCCATGCCTGGCTCCCAGGTTTCTTAGGTGAGGATGCTGGGGAAAATCTGGAGAGAAAATGGTGTTTGGGTTGTGGAGTTGGGGGGGCTTGAGGTAGCTAAGATTTTGCTGAGAATCACCCTGCCCTCTTTATGGCTGAATGGTTAATAGAGGTTCTAGCATACCCCATTTAGTGGTGAGGTGAAGTTGTGCTGAGAAATTGTAAGTGGATCAAGGTCACCCAGCTGGTAAAGGGGATTTTGAGAAGTGTCCTTGGTGTAAGCACCAAGGGAACACTCACCCATAATTGTCCAGCATGGATTTTCTTCTGGGCTTCAGGGAGACTGATCTCAGCATGAGGTCTGAAGCCTGCACTTTGTCTTCACTGGACTTAAACCTCCTAGGTCAGCTTAATTCAGGTGTTACTTTCTGGAATGCTGGCTTCTCAGCAGGCCACTTTCCTGTCTGCCCTGTCCTTGTGTAAGAGGGGGGGGGGGAAACCCTTCACTTACCCGGATCAAGGGAAAAAGAGAAAAAATATCAGCACTTTGAGTTGGTGTTGGCCGGAGAGGGGAACCATGGATGCACAAATTGGAAGGGAAGAGGAAAGAAACTGGCATGTTCTAAGTTGGCAAGTGTGGATATGGCATTGAAATACACTTGTGTAAACTGGGCGTGGTGGCACACGCCTGTAATTCCAGTACTTGGGAGGGTGAGACGGGAGGATTGCAGGTCTGAGACCAGCCTCAGCAACTTAGCTAGACTCTGTTTCAGAAATAAAAAGAAAAAAGGCCGGGTGTGTTAGCACATGCTTGTAATCCCAGCATTCAGGAGGCTGAGACCGGAGGATTGTGGTTCGCAGACAGCCTCAGCTACTTAGCGAGGCACTTTGCAACTCAGATCCTGTTTCAAGAAATAAAAAGACTAAAAAATAGGGCTGAGAGTGTAGCTTGGAGGTAGAATATCCCTGGGTTCCATCCCCAGTACCAAAAAAAAAAAAAACAACTAAATAAAAATAAAAAGAAACAAAGAGGCTGGGGGTATAGCTTGGAAGTAGAATGACCCTGGATTCAATCTCCAGTAAAACAGACAGACAGACACACACGCGCGCACACACACACACACACGAAGTAAATGTGAAGAAAGTAAAGTAAAAAAGACTGAGGATAAAGGGGTGTGTGCTGCACGTGTAAAGCAGGGTAGAAGGCCCTTGGAGGGAAAGATCAAACATTAGCTGTTAATATTTTAATTTCCAGTCTGTTATTAATCAAAGATAAGAAAGCTTTGATGGCAAGGTGAAGAAAATTCTAGGAAATAAATAATACCTTGGGGGAGTGTATATACATATAGATTGATGTCAGATCTTGAGTCCTAAGAAAAACTGTTCTGGGAGGAAAACTCTGACTCCCACCCCCGGCACTTCATGTTATCCTTCTTTTGGAATCCACATTTGGAAAATCAGGGGATCTGGCCAGCCCAGAATCTTCTAAATTCTTTCCTTTTCAGTAAGGGGTACTTGGTGAGAAATCCATGTGTGAGGTCTCCAAAAACATTTATTTTAATTGATGATAATGAGTCAAAAGGCATCACTCTTGGCATGTGAGTATTGGATGTGACTCAAGGGTGAGTCAAATGCCTGTGGAGCCTGGATTCATGTTCTCCCCCTTCCCCCATTTGTCAGTAATCCTTCCTAATGCTGCAGTTCCATGATGTGATTTTAGTGGAATTAAACTTAAACCACTTAGTGAAGCTATTATGTTGGGATTCTATATAACGCAGGTAGGATGCAAGCCAGCTAGTGCCCAGTACACACCAGACCACCAAGAGCAATGGTCGGCTGGCCTGGTGGTGCCGTTGCATGTTCTGGCCAATGAGGTAACCCAGAAAATTAGTTTTGCTTAAGAAAATCTCATCTTTGGTCCTCTTGTAAGTGAAGTAATGGGCTCTGAGGACTCTTGAGCCCAGAGAACATTTTGCAATTTTTCAGCCTGACTTAACAACAACAGAAAACCTTCCTCCCATCTTTTTATAGTTGCGGCATTTCTGGGTTAGTACATAACACATTTTTTTGTTCTGATCCCCTGTGCCCACTAGGGTGCTGGGTTTGCAAAAGTAAGGTGCCCTTTGGAGCAGACAGTTTCAAGGTGGCTAGTTAGCTCTAGAAAAGCCTAGCAGTCTTGCTTGCTTTGTCCATTTTTCTTCCTGGGCATGTCTTTGAAGGCAGAGGGTTTGTATACTGGACGGATCTCTACTACATGGTAAATGTTTGGTAAGTGCTGATAATATTTATTTTTATTATCTATTTTTTGTGGTACTAGCGATTGAACCCAGGGACATTCGGTCTCAAAGCTACATCCCCAGTCCTAATTTTTATTCTTTTCTTGAAGCAGAGTGTCTGTAGATTGATGAGGTTAACCTAAAGTTCTGATTTAAGTGGACCAAATTTAGCTGGCCAAAGTATTGCACGCTTGTAATCCCCATGCTTGGGAGGCTGAGATAGGAGGATTGAAGGTTCAAGGACAGCCTCAGCAGTTGTGAGACTCTCATCACCTAGGGAGACTCTGTTTCAAAACAAATAGTAGCTGGGCGTGGTGGCGCACACTTTTAATCCCTGCGCTTGGGAGGCTGAGACAGGAGGATCGCACAGGTTCGAAGCCAGCCTCAGGTTCTTAGTGAGGCTCTCAGCAACTTAGTGAGACCCTGTTTCCAAAGAAAATAGAAATAGGTCTGGGAGTATAGCCTGGAGGTAGAAAAGCCCCTGAGTTCTACCCCTAGTACCACCAAAAAAAAAACCCCAAAAAACAAAAAAACTAAAAAAGAAGGTTCTAGGGTATAGTTTGGATGTTTGGAGGTAGAATGCTCCTAGGGTTCCATCCCTAGTACAAGAATAAATAAATAAATTAATAAGTAAATGGACCAAATTTATGTTACAGTAAAGATGGGTTTCTCTTTCCCAGCCGTCAGGGGAGGACCAGGCGCAGAGGGGCATGCCTGTAATTCTAGCTCTTGGGAGGCTGAGAGGGGAGGATCACAACTTAGACTTTCAGCAACTCAGTGAGACCCGGTTTCCAAACAAAAAATGAAAAAGGGCTGGGGTATAGCTCAGAGGTAAAATGGCCTTGGCTTCAGTCCCCAGTAAACACACACACACACACACACACACACACACACGCGCGCGCACACACGTGAATGGAGCAGGCTTTGTTGTGAGGGGAGGGGGAGGACTCCCAGGGAGCCAGTAGATTCCATCAGGGGTGTCTGAACTTGGGTGGAAAAAATGTGTGTCCTTATTGAGCATTTTCTCCACTTAACTCTTGGAGACCAAAAACTATGCAATTATCAACAACTCCTGGCTATTATCACCAATGAAACCACTATAGCCGAAATACTGCTTTTGCTCAGTTCTACTTTAAAATGATGTAAGTTATCCGCCCTGTTGCTACATCATGTTATTTCATATGTTAATAAAGAATCACATTATTATCCCACACATTTGGGGATTTTGCATTTTGAAAGTTTTGTCTTAGGTGGGAATGGGGGTGCACACCTAGAGTCCTAGTACTTGGGAGGCTGAGACAGGACTGACTGCAGGTCTGAGGCCAGCTTCAGCAACTTCGTGTTTCAAAATTAAAAAAAAATAGCCGGGCATGGTGGTGCACGCTTGTAATCCCCGGGCTTGGGAGGCTGAGACAGGAGGATCACACAGGTTGGAAGCCAGCTTCAGCTACTTAGTGAGGCTTTCAGCAACTTAGTGAGACCCTGTTTCCAAATAAAATATAAACTAGGTCTGGGAGTATAGCCGACAGGTAGAAAGCCTCTGGGTTCCACCCCCAGTACCACCAAAAATAAAAATAAAAATAATAAATAAATAAATAAATAAATAAATAAATAAATAAAAATGGTTAGGGGTGTAGCTTGGAGAATCTGTTATCCTCCTGTCTCAGCCCCCAGGTACCAGGATTACAGTTGTGCACTAGCACGCCTGGCTCCTATTTTCCCCTAGTGTGTTAGGAGCCCAAGATTTGGTCCACACTTCCTACCTGCCCAGCAGCTTGCTGGAGATGACCCTCCCACCCTGACTCCTGAACCTTCAGTTCATCAGGCCAGCTCCCATTCTCTTGTATATTTGGTGGGCTGCTTTCTGGTGGGAGCATACCTTCTTTGCGTGTTTTAAATAGCTCTGTCTAAATTAAAACCTAGCTGGTCTATTTGATTGCGTTTAGCTTTTCTTGTTCAGTAGTGCAGTGTTCACCACACTCCTTCACTACTCGCCTTATCTCTTCATCCATTATAATTTGCCCTCCATTGTCAAAAACACCCAGGTGTGTGTGTGCGCACTGTAGCTTTAACATTGGTGTCTTGGGGCCTGATGAGTCAGTGGGAAATGCCAGCTCGGGCCCCACTCTAGATTGGGTGAATCATAGTCTGGTACAGGGAATGAATTCCAGGAATTTGTTTATTTTTGGTACCAGGGGTTGAACCCAGGGGCATTCTACCTCTGAGTTATACTCATAGCCCTTTTTACTTTCATGTATGTATGTGTGCATATATATATTTTGGTACTGGGGATTGAACCCAGGGACATTCTTTTTCTTAAATTATTGCCGTACTGCGGATGGATCCCAGAGGCTTTCTACCTGTGAGCTACACCCCCAGCCCTATTTTTTATTCTTTATTTTGAAACAGGGTCTCACTGAGTTGCAAAGGGCCTCAGCTACAAAGTAGATGAGGCTGTCTGAACCACAATCCTCCCGTCTCAGCCTCCCAATGTTCCACCACGCCTGGCCCTAGGGACGTTCTACCTCTGAGCTATGCCCGCAGCCCTTTTTATTTTGAACAGTCTCATCAAGTTGCTCAGGGCCTTTTAAATTGCTGAGACTGAGCCAGGCGTGGTGGCGCACGCTTGTAATCTCAGTATTTGGGAGGCTGAGACCAGGAGGATCGGGGTTCATGGACAGCCTCAGCTACTTTGTGAGGACCTCTGCAACTCAGTGAGACCCTGTTCCAAAGGATTCCATCCCCAGTACTGCAAAATACCGAATAAAAAATCGGGCTGGGGGTGTAGCTCGGTGGTAGAAGGCTCCTGGGCTCCATCCCCAGTATCACACACACACACAAAAAAAAAATTGCTGAGACCGCCCTAGAATTACAGATGTATGCCACCATGCCTGGCTAAGTGCTGTTGATTTCTCCCTGCTGAATGCTCTTAAATTAATTGCTCCTCTGTTTTCTTGGCCATAGCTTCCCACTTGTCTCAGTGTTTTCGGGAAGGCTCCATCATCAGGAACTCAACATGATTCTTGCCCCTTTTCTCATTTTGAAACCCTCTCATGGGACCCCATTGCCTACAGATAAAGTCCAAACTCCACATCAACATATTGAAAATCCATTTCTACCAGGTTCTTCCTCCTCCCCAATACATGCTCTCATTGTGTGCTAGCAAAAAAAAAATTTTTTTTGAGGTACTGGGGATGGAACCAGGGGCATTTTACCTATGTGCTATACCTCCAGCCATTTTTTTTTTTTTAAATTCTCTTTCTTTCTTTCTTTCTTTTCTTTTCTTTTCTTTTCTTTTCTTTTCTTTTCTTTTCTTTTGTGGTACTGGGGTTGAGCCCAGGGGTATTTTACCTCCAAGCTACATCCTTAGCTCAATTTTTTTATTCTTTATTTTGAAACAGTCTCACTGAGTTGCAGAGGGCCTCACTAAGTAGCTGGGGCTGGCTGCCAACTGTGATCCTCCTGTCTCAGCCTCCTAAATGCTGGGATTGCAAGTGTGCGCCACCATGCCTGGCTTATTCTTTATTTTGAAAAAGGGTCTCACTAAGTTGCCAAGGGCCTTATTAAGTGCTGAGGCTGGTGGAGAACCTGTTATCTTCCTGTCTCAGACTCCCAAGTACTGGGATTACAAATGTGCACTACCACGCCCAGCTTATTGTGATTTTTTTTTAAATCAAGCTTTCTTTTCCCAAACTCTATCAAAGATTCTTTTTGGGGTAGGGATGTCTTTTTTTGATACTGAGGATCAAACCCCAGGGTGTTGCCCATGCAAGGTGAGTACTTTGCCATAGAACTATGTCCCAGCCCCTGTGAAGATTCTTTTTTTTTTTTTTTTTTTTGTGGGGTGGAACCCAGAGGCGTCCTACCTCCAAGCTATATTCCCAGACCTATTTTCTATTTTATTTGGAAACAGGGTCTCACTAAGTTGCCGAGAGCCTCACTAAGTAGCTGGGACTGGCTTCGAACCTGTGTGATCCTCCTGTCTCAGCCTCCCAAGCGTGGGGATTACAAGCGTGCGCCACCACGCCTGGCAAAGATTCTTAATTGCATGATCATGCTCCTGATGACTCCAGTCTGCAAAATTAGCCAGTGCTGGGAATTTATTTTGCAGGTTCACCGTCAAACAATTGTATAAACCATAGTAATTCTATGTAGAGTATTGTTCCGATATTATACCCATTTCTTTAAATCCATAGAGGTAGCATATGGTGAAATCAGTTTGTGCTTTTTATCAAGCAGCCTCTTCTAGGGCTCATTGGGTGGTTGGCTCTTTTTTTTTTTTTTTTTTTTGCGGGTCTGGGGATGGAACCCAGGGGCATTTGACCTCTGAGCTACAGCCCCTGCCCTATTTTTTATTCTTTTTATTTTGAAACCGGGTCTCACTGAGTTGCAGAGGGCCTCACTAGCTGAGGCTGTCCGCAAACCACGATCCTCCAGTCTCAGCCTCCCAAATGCTGGGATTACAAGCGTGCGCCACCAAGCCTGGCTTTGGTTGGCTCTTTTTTCTAAAATGCTTTGTGAAGGCCACCTTTTTGTGGTACTGGGTATGGAACCCAGGAACATTCTAACTCTGGGTTATACTCCCAGCTGTATTTGATTTTTTTTTTATTATTTTGAAACAGGATCTCACTCAGCTGTGGAGGACTTCACTAAGTTGCTGAAGTTGGCATTGAGCCTGCATCCTCCTGTCTCAGCCTCCTAAGTACTGCATACCCGAGGATGTTAACTCTACAGCAAGGCCCTGGCAGTGTCTCCCATGCCCTGTCTTTGCTGATAGGGCAGAGATGCTTTTTCAAGTAATCTGAGGCCCCACCTGAGCCATTAAGTAAAGCAGTTTCCAAATGAGTAACTGGTAGACAGTTTGTCTTCTGTGTCCACATGCGTGAGTGTGTCTTATCGGGGATTGAACCCAGTATTCTACCGCTGAGTTATACTCCCAGCCCATTTTAATTTTTTGTTTTGGAACAAGGTCTCGCTAGTTTATTGAGCATCTCACTAAGTTGCTGAATCTGCTTTTGAACCTATGACTCTCTTGTCTCAGACTCCAAGACACTGGGATTACAGGTGGGTGTCACCATACCTGGCACACTTGCACATGTTGTGTATGTGTATCAGTACTGGAGACAACCCTATAGGATTTTACCTCTGAGCTTAACCCCAGTCTGTCTGTCTGTCTTTCTTTCTTTCTCTCTTTCTTTCTTTCTCTCCCCCCCTCTCTTTCTTATGTGGTACTGGGGATGTTACCCAGGGGTATTCTATCTCTGAGCTACATCCCCAGCCCTATTTATTCTTTATTTTGAAATAGGGTCTCACTGAGTTGCAAAGGGTCTCACTGAGTAGCTGAGGCTGTCCGCGAACCATGGTCCTCCTGTCTAAGCCTCCCAAATGCTAGGAGTACAAGCATATACCACCATGCCCAGCTTTATACCCATTTATTTTTTATTTTTTATTTTTTTTTGGTGGTACTGGGGTTCCTGGAAGCCCTTCTACTTCCGGGCTACACTCCCAGACCTATTTTTTATACTTTTTTATTTGGAAACGGTCTCATAAGCCAGCGCGCGCGGCTGGCTTCGAACCTGCGCGATCCTCCTGTCTCTGCCTCCCAAGCGCAGGGATTACAAGCGTGCGCCACCACGCCCAGCTATACCCATTTAAAATGTGTTCAGTAATGCTCTTACTATTTAGTTTTTGAAGCTAGTGCATATTCCCGGCATTTTAACTCAACACCATATCGTTGCAGTTGTAACCCAAGCCGCCTGGTGTGCGTTGCGGCTTCAACCACCATTTCATGGTTGTTTAATTATAGGCTTAGTTCTTTTGAAAAGTTTGGAAACCTCTTCAATTGAATCTGCAAACCAAGTATGTAAACCTTGCACAAATGCTCTTTTAAACCCTTACAACTAGGCACCTTTCCAGATCCCAGGAAAAACGGCTCGAAGCCCTAAGGTGTGGTGGGCCTGGCTTTGAGTAAATTGATGCTGTCACCTCTGTTCTGCCAGGAGCCACCGAGGTAGTGATCGAATGCATTTATGTGCTAAGGCCTGAATTGATAAGGAGCTGGTAAGTGCCAGTAGCGTGTTCTAGATTCTTGCGTTGACTTGACTTTGGGTAGTTTTAATTCCTCCCTGTCCATGAAGATGCTAATGATTCCAGAATCCCACACACTGTGTTACTGGGTGGGATGGCCAATAAAGTGTTTGGAAGAGTGTCAAATGATCTATAAAATACTTATGAGTAATTGCAAGACTTAGGGCCGAGTACTTTGAAATTGTTCCTATGGATAAAGATGTTCTGTTATCAAGAGGTGCGAATTTAATTTACTGAAAGATTTTTGGGAGGGGGATGGCACCAAGCATTGTCTGAATGTATGTCATTTTCAGTATGATCCACATAAAAATAAAAAAATTAAAAGATGCTCTGTTATAAAGAGGTGTGAATTTAACTTACTGAAAGATTTGAAAAGTTCTGGCAAGAGAAAAGGTGAGGAATGATGGTTTGGCTTAGGATCCGAAGGGTGATCTGTTTTATTTGAAGACGAAGCAGAATATGTATTTTTTTGTGCTGGTACTGGGGATTGAATCCAGGGGTATTTTGTCTCTGGGCTACAACCCCAGCCCTATTTTATTTTTGTGGTACTAGGGATGGAACCCAGGGGCATTCTACCTCTGAGTTACACCCAAAACCCTATTTTATTCTTTTTATTTTGGAACAGGGTCTCTAAGTTGCTGAGACTGACCACGAACCTATGGTCCTACTGTCTCAGCCTCTCAAGTACCGGGATTACAGTGTGCGCCACCACACCTGGCTGGAAGCAGAATTTTAAAGGACACTTTGACTTTTAAGGTATCACTTAGATGTTTGTGTTACGTTACTATGTTTTTCCCTAGAATGGGAATTTCTCCAGTGAGAGAATCCCAAGCAATATCTAGGACATTGTTATGTGTAATGCTTAATTCTGTCTCTTAGTAGGATTGCAGATCATAGTGGTTAAACAAGACTGTTACAGGTATTCCAGATTACCAGACTTGGAGCGTAGAGATGAATATAGAATGTTTTTCAAACTTGGTTCAACAAGCAGCCCTTTTTCGTATTTCAGGATCCGTGCTTTGGATCACACTTTGGGAAGTGGTAGTCATGGCTTTTTATGAATTGGGTTTAACATTGAATCTTTGAACTGTATAATTCTGAAGCTAAGTGGCCCAGTCCTGGGGTTTTGAGAAAGGTCTGCACAACAAATATTTGGTGTTCCTAAGTGGGGTTTGCCCAGTTTGGAGCAGGTGGCTTTGGTGTTAGAGGGGAGAAAGAGTTTACCATCAACTCCCTTTGGGATGAGGTGGGAGAATATGATAGGACTTTTTTTTGGCTGAGCTAGGAATTGTACCCAGTACCTCCTTCACACTAAGCAAGTGCTCTACCGCTGAGCTACCTCCCCAGCCCACTGATATGGTTTCTTACCAAAGCATTTTGTGAACTGGCATGTTCCTAAGTATTTGGGAGGCTGAGAAGAGGACCACAAGTTTGAGAGGTCAGTCTCAGAAACTTAGTGAGACCCTATTTCAAAGTTAAAAATAAAATAGGGCTGGGCTCAGGATTAGAATGCTTCTGGGTTCAATCTCTATTATCGCCCCTCCCCCCAAATAGCATTTTGTGACTGTTAAATTGTTAGGGGAAGCCAGGTGTGGTGATGCACACTTGTCATCCCAGTACTTGCGAGGCTTGAAACAGGAGGATCACAGATTCGCAGCCACTAAGTAGCACATTCAGCTACTTAGTGAGGCTCTCCACAACTATTTCAAAATAAAGAATTAAAAAATAGGGCTGGGGGTATAGCTTGGAAGTGGAATGTCCCTGGGTTCAACCCAAGTTCTGCAGAAAAAAAAATTGTTAGTGGAGTTCTGCAATTTTTTTCTTTGAATAAACAATCTAGCATTTCTTAAACAGATTTTAGGAGCTGTTCAGTGCATTTGTGTTTTTTAACATAGTTTTTAAAAAAGGAGTAGACAATATAAAGAGTGAATTCAACTTTGTAATTCTTTTACTAGAAGAGAACTGCTTTAATGTGCGGGGCTGATGGCTTAGTCCTTTTTTTTGTCGTATTGGGGGTTGAACTCAGGAGCATTCTTTCTTCTTTTTTTTTTAATGGTACTACACCCCCCTAGCCTTATTTTTTATTTTGAAACTGAGTCTCACTAAGTTGTTGAGGGCCTTACTGGGTTGCTAAGGTGGGCCACAAACGCGGATCCTCCTGTCTCAGCCTCCCAAGTATGGGGATTACAGTTGTGTCCCACCACACCAGGCTGAGTTCTATTTTTGAGCTATATCCCCTCCCCATCCCTTTAAATTTTTTTTTATGGGTCTGGGGATGGAACTCTGGCATTTGGCCTCTGAGCTAGACCCCCTGCCCTATTTTTTTAATCTTTATTTTGAAACAGGGTCTCACTAAGTTGCAGAGGGCATTACTAAGTAGCTGAGGCTGTCCGCGAACCATGATTCTCCGGTCTCAGCCTCCCGAATGCTGGGATTACAAGTGTGCGCCACCACGCCTGGCCCTTTTGAATTTTTTTAATTTTGAGAAAATCTCGTTAAATTGCTGAGGCTGGCCTCAAATTTGTGATCATCCTGTATCAGTTTTCCAAGTAGTGGCGCTACAGATTGGCGCTACAGATGTGTGCTGTCGTGCCAGCTTTGTTTTTTCTTTTTCCCCCGTGGTACTGGGGATTGAACCCAGGTGTGCTCTACCACTCTACCACTGAGCTACATTCCCAGACCTTTTGTTTTTTTGAGATGGCTTTCACTACATTGTCCAGGCTGGCCTCAAACTTTGTGATCCTCCTGCCTCAGTCTCCTCAGTTGCTGGGATTACAGGTGTATACCACTCTGCCCAGCTGCAGGGTTTCTGTTTTGGTACTATCTTTGTTTGGTTTTGGTATTTTCATAATACCAGCTTTCGAAACTTGATAGGCCTTCCCTCCTCTATTTTTTGAAAGAGGTTATTAGGAATTGCTGTTAATTCTTAGTGTGGTGGCACATGCCATAATCCCAGTACTTGGGAGGCTGAGACAGGAGGACCACAGGTCAAAGTCAGCCTCAGCAACTTAGTGAGGCTCTCAGCAATTTAGTGGAGGGACTGTTTCTTAATAAAAAGAATAAGATAGAGCTGGGTATGTAGCCTAGAGGTAGAAGGCCCCCTGGGTTCCATCTCCAGTACCATCACCACAACAAAAATGTTTGGGAGAGTTCTTCAGCAAAAACATCTGGGCCTCAAGTTTTTTTTAAATTTTGTTTTGTTTTTTTTTGAGTTCTTAAGTTATACATTTAGTTCCTTTATAGTTGTAGGGCTTTTCAAATTGTCTCTTTCATACTTATTGAGTTGTGATAGTTTGTGGTGTTAGAATAAGTGGCTCAATCCATTTATAAGTTGTCAAGTTTGTGTGTGTAGGGTTGTTTGTAGTATTTCTGTATCATTTTGGTACCTATGGGTTCCCTCTGTAACGTGTTTTTCCTACTGTAGGCAATCTGTGTCTCTTCTTTTTGCCAACCTTGCTATTTGTCATTTTATTGGCCCTTTGAAAGAAAGGTGTTTTTTTTTGTAATATTGTGGATTGAACCCAGGAGCATTCTACCTCTGAGCTATATACCCAGCTCTTTTAAATCATGTTTTGAAACAGGATCTCACTAGGCTGCTGCAAGTCTCACTGAGCTGTTAAGGCTGATCTGGAACCTGTGACCCTCCTGTCTCACCATCCTAATTACTGGGATTACAGATGTGCACCATCCTGTCTAGCTTGCTTCATTAATTTTTTCCTGTAGCTTTTTCTGTGTGTGTGTTTGTATAGTACTGAGGATTGAACCCAGAGGTATTCTACCTCTGAGCTACAGCCCCAGACCTATTTTATGTTTTGAAATGGTCTTACTAAGTTGCAGAGGGCTTTGTCAAGTTGCTGAGACCTGCTGCAAACTTGGGATCCTTCTATCTCTGCTTCCCAAGTGCTGAGATTACAGGCATGCATTATCATGCCTGGCTTCCTATAGCGTTTCTGTTTTCAATTTAATAGATTTCTGCTATTCATTTTTTCTTCTTGCTTAGGGTTTATTTTTCTCTTTTCCTGAGTTCTTGAAGTGGGAACATAAATTAGCGGTTTGAGTCTTTTTTTGATATTAGGGATGGCACCCAGGGCTATTCTACCTTCAAGCTACACCCCCAGCTGGACTTGAACCTGATCTTTCTGTCCCAGCCTCTCAAGTACTGGGGTTACAGGCACTGTTTCTTGCTGATTCGAGACTTGAAAATGGAGACTAGCACTTTGTTTGTTTGTATATTTATTTGATGTGGTACCAGGGATTGAACCCAGGAGCAGTCTATCTACCTCTGAGCTCTATCCCTAGCCCTATTTTATTTTTATTTTGAAACAGGGTCCTGCTTAATGAGTCTCACTACTTGGTAAGGCTGTCTTTGAACCCGCAGTCTTCCCATCTCAGCCTCCCAAGTACTGAGATTACAGGCATGTGTCACCATGGCCGGCTGAGATTGCACACTTAAATAGTCTCATTCTCTAATTTTGTTACTTACATATAAGACTTACAAAGCCTGAGTCCTAGTTATATAGGTTATTAGCTGTATTTTTTTTTTTTTTGTAGTGGTACTGGGGTTCCTGGAAGCCCTTCTACCTCCAGGCTACACTCCCAGACCTATTTTTTTATATTTGGAAACAGGGTCTCTTAAGCCAGCGCGGCTGGCTTCGAACCTGCGCAATCCTCCTGTCTCTGCCTCCCAAGCGTGGGGATTACAAGTGTGCGCCACCATGCCCGGCTAGCTGTATTTTTCAACATTTAAAAAGTTGCTAACCTAAATGCAGGAAATATTCCTTATATTATTCTAACCTTGCTTTTTAATAAGTCACTTCTGGAAATTCAGATTATAAGTTAGAGTTTAGTTCCCTTGTTGGTTAGGGATCAGAGCTGAAAAAGATGTGAGACTCAGGAAGCTGAAGCCTTGGGCCAAATTCTGCTCAGCTGGCTGGTTCTTTTTTTTTTTTTTTTTTTTTGTGATACTGGGAGTGGAACCCAGAGGCTCTCTACCTCTGGGCTACATCCCAGACCTATTTTTTCTATTTTTATTTGAAAACAGGGTCTCACTAAGTTGCTGAGAGTCTCACTAAGTAGCTGAGGCTGGCTTTGAACCTGTGCGATTCTCCTGTCTCTACCTTCCATGCGTAGGGATTACAAGTGTGCGCCATCATGCCTGGCATCTGGCTGGTTCTTGTCTGACCTTCCAGCGAAGCATTTTTATAGGGTTGTAAAACACAGGCACAAACACACAGAGAACTTGTGACAGAGACCTCTTTGGCCAGCACAGCCTGAAGACTGGCCCTTCATGGAAAGTTTATCGACTCCTGCCTTTAGACCCTGGAGACCCAGTGATGTTGGCTGCCTGCTTCTGAGTCATCTGGAAAATTTTTATTGTTTTTTTTTTTTTGTGGTAGGACATTCTGTCTTTAAGCTACACCCCCAGCCCTATTTTTTATTATTTATTTTGAAGCAGGGTCTCATTGAGTTGCTGAGGGCCTCACTAAGTAGCTGGAGGCTGCGATCCTCCTGTCTCAGCCTCCCAAATGCTGGGATTACAAGCGTGCACCACCACACCTGGCTTCATCTGGAAAATTTTTGAAGTACAGATTCCCAGCCCCCTCATAGCCTTTTCTTATATGAAAGCCATTATAGCAGATGGCTGGCTCTGTGCGCGTGTGTGTGTGTACGTGTTCCTGGGGATAAAATTCAGAGGCATTCTACTTTCAAGCTACACCCCCAGCCCTTTTTTATTTTTGGTTTTGAAATAGGGTCTTGCTACATTGCTGAAACTGTCCTCAAATCTGTGATCCTCCTGTCTCAGCCACCCAGGTACTGCGATTATAGGCATGCACCACCACGCCTGGCCATGTTTGGGTAGTTTTGACTGGTATCCTTTGCCTTTTATCTTTGAACTCTTCTGTAGCATTTTAAAAAATTGTTTTTGGTGGTACTGGGAGTTGAGTTCAGGAGCACTCTGCCACAGAGATATACCCTGAACTCGATATTATTTTTAATTTTTTTTTGTGGTACTAGAGATGGAGCCCAGGGGCATTCTACCTCTGAGCTACATCCTGAGCCTTGTTTTATTTTTTATTTTAAAACAGGGTCTCAGCCTGGCATGTTGACACACGCTTGTAATCCCAGTATTTGGGAAGCTGAGACAGGAGGATCCCAGTTCGCGGACAGCCTCAGCTACTACCTAGTGAGGCCCTTTGCAACTCAGTGAGACCCTGTTTCAAAATAAAGGTTAAAAAATAAAACTAGGGGTGTAACTTGAAGGTAGAATGCCCCTGGGTTCCATCCCAGTACCGCAAATCTCCATGGGGATCCATTCTGAAGGGGCCCACCAGAAAGTGTGCTTTGCTGATAGTGCTGTAGCAAAGCCAGGCAAAGGGAAGGTAGAGGGGCCTCCTCAGGGCAGTGCTGATAATGTCATCATTGTCATCACAGAGCTCAGAGTCCAAAGTGGTAAACTGCAAATGCTATTTTAATTTTTTTTTTTTTTTGTGGTACTGGGGGTGGAACCCAGAGGCTTTTCTACCTCTGGGCTGTACTTCCAGACCTATTTTTATACTTTATTTGGAAACAGGGTCTCACTAAGTTGCTGAGACCTTCACTAAGTAGCTGAGGCTGGCCGTGAACCACGATCCTCCAGTCTCAGCCTCCCAAGCGCTGGGATTACAAGCGTGCGCCACCACGCCCGGCTTTTCATTGTTCATTTGTAGTCTGATGCCTGCATCCAGACCTGAATTGTTCATAGAAACACAAATGGTAGTAGGTAGGACCTGCTCACTTAAAGTTAGTGGGAAGAAGGCTGAATATTCATGATGGTGAATGCTCAGAAAGCAGATTTTATCTTCTCCCATTAAAAAATGGCAATCTTAAACCTGGCGTGGTGGCACATGCTTGTAATCCCAGCATTAGGGAGGCTGAGACCTGGAGGATCACGGTTCGCGGACAGACTCAGCTACTTAGTGAGGCCCTCTGCAACTCAGTGAGACCCGGTTTCAAAATAAAGAATAAAAAATAGGGCAGGGGGTGTAGCTCGGAGGTCAAATGCCCCTGGGTTCCATCCCCAGACCCGCAAAAAAAAAAAAAAAAAAAAAAATGGCAATCTTAGCCAATCGCAGGTTCGAGGATAGCCTTAGCAACTTAGTGAGGTCCTTGGCAACTTAGACCCTGTTTCCAAATAAATAAGATAAAATAGGGTTAGGGGTGTGTAATTCAGAGGTAGAATGTCCCTGGGTTCAATCCCCAGTAACACACACACACACACACACACACACACACACACTCATATTCACACTCACGTACTTTTATTACCATGTGCCTGAAACTAGGAGGCAGCTAGGGGACCCTCTCTCCACACCTTACAGGGGACTGTGGATGCCAGTATTGAATTAAAGGGAAGGGCTGGCCCTTTGACCTGGCCCAGATGCCTTCTTGCATCTTCTGTCTTGTAACCTCAAGCACTGCAGGCCCTTCTTATGTCATCCTGGTTCTCATTGCCTTGCTGCTGTGCCCAGCCTCACTCACTTCTTTTTGGGTGGTACTAGAGATTGAACCCAGGAAATTTCTACCTCTGAGCTACATCTCTAGCCCTTTTTCTACTTTTTATTTTGATGGGGTTTTATGAAATTGCTGAGGCTGGCCTCCAACCTGCCCTCGCCTCCTACATCACAGGGATTACAGCCTCCCTCCCCCACCTAACTTCTCCTTCCTTTTGGTTGGTAGTTTGACTCTGCCTCCTGTGCTTCTAGCTTCTTTGTGGGGCCTCATCCCTTCTCTAGTCCCCTGCCTTGTCTCTTTCAGAGCTCCAGCCTGGTTTTTTTTTTTTTTTTTTGTGGTACTGGGAATTGAACCCAGAGGCATTCTACCTCTGAGCTACGACCCCAGCCTGTTTTATTTTTTATTTCAAAACCAGGTCTCAGTGAGTTATGGAAGGCCTTGCTAAATTGCTGAGGCTGGCTGTGAACCTGCAATCCTCCCATTTCAGCCTCCCAATACTAGGATTCCAGGCGTGCATCCTATGCCGGGCTCTCCTTCCTCTTCTGAAAACACTTCAAGCCCATGAGGCACACGTTGTATTGTGCTTCACCTTTCGTTCAGGTGATGCCTTTTGGGAGATGTCAAGTGGCTAGCTGCCCACTGTCTCTTAACCAAGTTTCCTTCCCAGTGAGAGGCAGGCGTTAGCATCATCTCCTGTTCCTGTGCCCCCACAGGTAAGTCAGAAGGCTAAGGACGGGGAGGGTTTGGGTGGCTCCGCATCTGTAGCCTGCATGGCGCCACCCTTGTGCCAGTTGAGGCAGTGAGGCTGAATCAAGGCCTGCGGCCTTTCTCTCCTTTGAATACTCTCCCAGTCTGGTGAGGAAAATGGACTTAATTAGTGTCGGTTTCTAAACTTTCAAAGAGGGTTTAGGACTTTTGGTCATAAATCATATTTTTAAGCCCTACTTTAATTTTGTAAGGAAATTGGCTCATGGAAGACCCAAATTAGTTCGTTTAAAGGAGGGAGAGGGCTTCTGCCACTTTGCAAGTAGGTGTAAGGGGAGGGTGACGGGGAGCTGGCCCCATGTGCTCATGGGAAATGCCCCTTTAACTGCTTTCCCTTGTGGTGGGAACAGGAAGGCAGAGCAGTGAAATAATTAGCAACGCGTTCCCATTATGCTATAACTTAGTGCATTGTGAGTTTTAAGAACTAGTCATTGTGGCTGGTACTCAAACATTCCCATCTGGCTTTCCTTAGTGCATGTTCTCATGAAAAGAGCTTGGGTGTTATTTCTTTGTTGATTTTGCATGGCTGTTACCCCAGCTTCAGTAGGCCTTATTTTTCCCTTTCTTTCTGCAGTTATTTTTTTCCTGGTTCGATTGCTCTATTTTATGAATACCAGAAAGCATACTCTTAAATGTAAGCCCTCCAAATTGTTCACTCTGTTGTCCTGTTCTGCATTGTGCAGCTGTACCTCTCAGCGGTGAATGAATAGAGGTCTGGCTGCAGGCTCTTGAGTGGCAGCGCTGTGCAGGAGCCTGGCCTGGCTGACTTTCTTGCTGCATGTGTCTAGTGCCTGGGGCAGGGCCTGCACACAGCAGCCACTTAGATGCATGCTGCCGAGTAATGGGTGGGATGGTAGAGACCGCCACCCCCTGAGGCCCCTTTCCTGGCTGCATGGCATGCGGCTGAGTCTGTGCCTGAAAGGGGCCGTGGTGGAGGAAGGGGGAGCCATCAGCTTCTGAGACTTTTGTCTTGCCTTGCTTACTTCTGAGTAAGTGGGAATCTGAAGACTCAATTCCTTTGTTTGGCTTTTGTGGGGTGCTTTACTGGCTTATGATTCATATGCATACAATTAACTTATTTCAGATGTATAATTTGATGGTTTTCAGTATATGTAAGACCATTACCCCAGTCAATTTTAGAACATATTCTTTGCCTCAAAAGGTAACCCTGTATCCCTTAGCCACCACTCCTATTCCTCTGGGTTCTCCTAACCCATATATTCCTCCCAGGCCCTGGCAACCACTAATCTGCGGCCTCTCTTTGGCCATTTCATATAAATGAATCCATGCACTTTGTGGTCCTCTGTGCTTGGCTTCTTTCAGCATTGTGTTTTCAAGGTTAGTCCATGTCAGATGTAGTGTGCATCACTTATGGCTGCATAACAGCCCATGGTAAGGATAGCCCACATAGATATATATATATATATATATATTTTTTTGTGGTGCTAGGGATGAAATCCAGGGGCCTTCCACCTCTGGACTACACTCCCAGACCTATTTTGTATTTTTATTTGGAAACAGGGACTCACTAAGTAGCTGAGGCTGGCTTCGGACCTGTTTGATCCTCCTGTCTCAGCCTCCCAAGCGCTGGGATTACAAGCGTGCACCACCACGCCCGGCTTGCTTTTCCATTTTTAACTTGATGGATATTTGGGTTGTTTCTGTGTTTTGGCTATAATGAGTCATGCGGCTCTGAACATTCATGTTGGCTTGGGTTTTGGGCAGTGAGATTAATCATGAAGCTGTTGTAAAAAGGACTGAATTTGGGAATATGAAACCAAGCTGATGAAGTAAGGCATGCCCAGGAACCACCTGTTGACCTTCACTTTATTTATTTATTTATTTATTTATTTGCAGTACTGGGCATTGAACCCAGGGACATTCTACCTCCGAGGTGCACCCCTAGCCAGATTTTATTCTTTTATTTTGAAACAGGGGCTCACTAAGTTGCAAAAGGCTTCGCTGAGTAGCTGAGACTGGCTGCGGCCCTGCGATACTCCTGTCTCAGCCTCCCAGGTGCTGGGATTACAGGCGTGTGACACACCTAGCTCGGATTTTCACTTTAATCCTCGGAAATTCATTAGGTTTCTGAGAGTTTGAGTGTGCCTAAACTCCCTGTGCCTGGATTCTTTTTCAAGTTAAGAAGTTGTAAAAATTTTACTATAATTTAAAAATTTCTTAACTGTGAAATATGAAGGCTTTTCCTATATAGATCCCTTAATTTTGGTAATGTGAACTTGTTACCAACTATCAGTCTTCATGTTTCTGATGACATGTAGCATATTCTGAGTTCAAACAGATAGTGTTCATGAGATGGGGTGGTGGCTCACACTTGTAATCCCAGTTTTTGGGAGGCTGAGAGGAGGATCACAGGTTCTCAGCCAGCCTCAGCTACCTAGACCCTCTGCGACTTAGTGAGACCCTGCTTCAAAAGAAAGAATGAAAGGTAGGGCGGGGGGTGTAAATGGAGAGTGTGTGTGTGTGTGTGTGTATGGTACTGGGGGTGGAACCCAGGGGCTTTCTACCTCTGGGCTATACTCTCAGACCTATTTTATATTTTTATTTGGAAAACAGGGTCTCACTAAATTGCTGAGAACCTCACTAAGTAGCTGAGGCTGGTTTCAAACCTGTGTGATTTTCCTGTCTCAGTCTCCCAAGGGCTGGGATTACAAGCGTGCGCCACCACGCCCGGCCCAGCCTATTTTTTTATTATCTATTTTAGAACAGGATCTCACTGAGTTGTAGAGGGCCTCATTAAGTGTAGTAGCTGAGGCTGTCCACGAACCGTGATCCTCCTGTCTCAGCCTCCCAAATGCTGGGATTATAAGCGTGTGCTACAATGCCTGGCTCTGCCCAGCCCTGTTTTATTATTATTTTATTTCTCTGTGTGTGTGTGTGCGTGCGCGCGCGCGTGTGTGTGTAGTGCTGGGGATTAAACCCATGAGCATTTTACCTCTCATACCCCCAGACCTATTTTATTTTTATTTGGAAATAGAATCTTGCTAAATTGCTGACAGCCTCACTAAGTTACTGAGGCTGGTTTCTAACCTGTGATCCTCCTGTCTCAGCCCCTCAAATGCACCATACCCAGATATTATTATTTTATTTTGAAACACAGTTTTGCCACATTGGTGAGGCTGGCCTCAAATCTCCAATCTTCCTGTCCCAGCCTCCCAAGTACTGGTATTACAGGTGTGTACCACCATTCCGAGCTCAGAAAGCTAGTGTATGTGTGAAGGGAAACTGCACAACCTCAGGTTGCCTGACATTAGAGTATAAGGTTTGGTGGGGGAGATGGCTATGTATATTTTTTTCTTTGCACAGGGCTCTAAAGTACATGTAAGTTTAAGGCATGGAGTGCTGGAAATAATTCCAGGTGGGTCTGTGATCTGGCCAGGTCTGTTATGTGGCTTGGCCTTCAGGTGTTAAAGGAGGTGGGCCAGAAACGGAGCTTCTGTCTGGGTCCTCATCCGTTTCAGCCTGACGCAAGGATGGGAATGATTAACCACCCCGGGGAGCTTTAAATAGCTTGAGCTGATTGTGGGAGAGCTCTAAGAGGCAAAGGAATTGGGGGGTTGGGGGGGGTAAGATTTGACATTTCCAGCCTTCATAATTAAAAATGACACTTGGCCCAAATAGGAATTCATCCCCTAATTTCAGAAGCCAGGTGCTGCTTGAATGTGAGAACTGAAGGGAAAGTGAACACAGTGTTTCTGTTCTTCCCCCATCCTTTTCCAGGAGGGACCCTTGCGTATGTGGCCGGCGGCATGGCAGGCCGAGCTGTCCGGGGCCTCACGGCTCTTGGACGTGGCCCTCGCACTTGAGACACTGGGTCCCCCCAGAAAGTGCACGCCGCTGAGCCGAAGACCGTGCAGCCGAGCCACTCCCACCGTCACAAGTGGCCAGGGTTTTCTGGATGCGAGGGAACTGCCAGTTTCCTCAGGGCGGCCTCCAGAAGGGGAAGAAGGACCGGGACTAGAGTGATCATGTGCTTCTGCCTTTTCCCAGGGTACATGGCGTCTTGGGTTTTTAGTCAACGTAAGCTCCCTGGGCCAGGAAAGCTGAGTCTCCGTAGCTAATCTCCATGCAAGCCGGGCTGCTCACCAGACGGCTCTGTGCTTAAAGAGCCTTCCAAGTCCACAGGGGATGGTGGGAACTAACGTTAGTTCTGGGTTCTGTACAGGAACCTTGCAGAGGAATGTCTCCATTTTCTGGTTGAGGAAGTTAGATCAGTAAGTGAGAAGTGTCCGAGCCAGTGAATTGGGGTGGAAAAGAGAAGCTGTGGTAGGGGAGTTGTAGAAAATATTTGTTGGGGGCACCATTTTGAATGATCTTATCTGAAATGCCTGGGACCAAGAAGTGTTTCAGTTTATGATTTATTTTTCAGATTTTGGAATATTTACATATATATGATAAGACTTGGTGATCTGAGCCGAATTTATTTATTAATTTTTATGGTACTGTGGATTGAACCCAGGGGTATTTTTTTTTAACCAATGAACTATGTATCCAGTCCCTTTTTTGTATGTGTGGTACTAAGGATTGAACTTAGGGGTGTTCTGCCTCTGATTTATACTCCTAGCTCTATTTTTTATTTTGAAACAGGGACTCACTAAGTTACCGTGGACCGGCCTTGAACTTGCTGTCCTCCTCTATCAGCCTCCTGAGTATTGGGATTACATATATGCACCACTACACTCAGCCTTTAAAAATAAAAAAATATTATTTTAGCTGGGAGTAGTGACACTACCTGTAACTCCAGTACTTGGGAGGCTGAGATAGGAGGATTGAGGCCAGCCTCAGCAGGTTAAGTGAGGCTGTCAGCAACTTAGCAAGGACCTTCTTTCCAAATAAAGAATAAAAAATCGGTCTGGGGATGTAGCTCAGAGGTAGAATGCCCTTGGGTTCAATCCCTAGTAAGACAAAATAATAATTTGTGTGTGTGTGTGTGTGTGTGTGTGTGTGTGTGTGTGTGTGTGTTTCTGGGGATTGAACCCAGGAGCATTCCACGTCCAAGCTACACCTCCCAGATCTATTTTATTTTATTAATATTATTTTTAAAATTTTGAAACAGGATAGCACTAGGTTGATGAGAATCTCACTAGTACCTAAGGCTGTCCTCAAACCTGTGATCTTCCTGTCTTGGCCTCCCATGTATTGGGATTTCAGGCATGTGCCACCATACTCGGTAATTTATTTTATTTTATTTTATTTATTTATATATTTACTTTGGTGGTACTGGGGTTCCTGGAAGCCCTTCTACCTCCGGGCTACACTTCCAGACCTATTTTATTTTTGGAAACAGGGTCTCTTAAGTCAGTGTGGCTGGCTTCAAACCTGCGCGATCCTCCTGTCTCGGCCTCCCAAGCTTGGGGATTAATTTTTTTTTTAATTATGAAGCAGGGTCTCATAAGTTACCACATACTGGCATTGAACTTGTGATCTTCCTTTTTTAGCCTCCCAAATATTGGGATTGCAGATTTGTGCCCAGCTGGGACCTCAGTTTTTTTTTTTTTTAATGTAGTACTGGGGTACTATTTTTTATTTTAAAACAAGGTCTCACTATGTTGAAGAGGGCTTCACTACATTGCAGAGGCTAGCTTTGCATCTGCGATCCTCCTGTCTTAACCTCCCAAGCACTGGGACTACAGATGTACATCACCATGCTGAGCTGTGGGGCCCAAATTTAAACGTGAAATTCATTTATGTTTCATATACACCGTGTGTGTGTGTGTGTGTGTGTGTGTGTGTGTGTGTGTGTGTGTGTGAGTGAGAGAGAGAGAGAGAGAGAGAGAGAGAGAGAGAGACAGAGACAGACAGACAGACAGACAGACAGACAGACAGACATGTGCGCGCACTGGGAATTGAATCCCCAGGGACACTACCTCTGAGCTAAACCCCCAGACCTGTTTTTCTCTTTTGCTTATTTTTTAATTTATTATTTTGGTGGTACTGGGCGTGGAACCCAGGGGCTTTCTATCTCCGGGCTATTCTCCCAGACCTATTTTTTTATATTTTATTTGGAAATAGGGTCTCACTAAGTTGCTGAGAGCCTCACTAAGTAGCTGAGGCTGACTTCAACCTGTGCGATCCTCCTGTCTCAGCCTCCCAAGCACGGGGATCACAAGCGTGCGCCACCACACCCAGCTTATTTTTATTTTTGAAACAGCGTCTCTCTGGGCTGATAAGAATCTCACTACTTGCTGAGAGTGTCTTTGAACCTGCGATCCTCCTGTCTCAGCCTTGCAAGTACTGGGATTACAGGTGTGTGCTACAATGCCCAGCTCATATATACTTTATGTACATAGGTCGAAGGTAATTATTCAGAATTTTTAGTGCACCTGTGTTTTGACTGCTACTAGTCACATGAAGTCAGGTGTGGAATTTTCTGCTTGTGGTATCATTTGTGTTCAAAAAGCTTCAGATTTTTGAGTATTTCTAATTTTTTTGTCACTGGGGATTTGGCACTCAGTGGCATTCTACCAATTAGTTACACCTCCAGCCTTATGTTTGTTTGTTTGTTTATTTATTTATTTATTTATATATTTTTTGGTGGTACTTGGGTTCCTGGAAACCCTTCTACCTCTGGGCTATTCTCCCAGACCTATTTTTATACTTTTTATTTGGAAACAGAGTCTCTTAAGCCAGCACGGCTGACTTCCCTGCACGATCCTCCTGTCTCCACCTCCCAAGTGTGGGGATTACAAGTGTGCGCCACCACGCCCGGCCTTATTTTTTATTTTTAATTTTACTTGTTTATTTATTTTTTGTGGTACTGGGGATGGAACCCAAGGGCTTTTCACCTTCGGGCTACACTTCCATACCTATTTTATATTTTATTTGGAAACGGGGTCTCACTAAGTAGCTGAGGCTATCCTCCCACCTCAGTCTTCCAAGTACTGGGATTGTAAGGTTGTGCCACCACACCTGGCTCTTATTTTGTATTGTTGTTGAGGCTGGCCATGAACCTACAGTCCTATCTCAGCCTCCTAAGTACAAAATGTAATTTTGGATATTCCAGTTAAGCAGGCTCATCCTGTCTAGCCATCAGTGGGGGAAGACATGTCAGGAGCCTGATTGTGGTCTCAGACTTGTTATGGGAACAGAGCTGTGAGCATTTACAGGATGGAAGATCCAGCTGGATAGGCAGATTCGGGCCTTAGCATCTGGGGCTGGTGTTCAGGGTCAGAGGAATGATATTCTTGAAGAAGCTCCCATAGATGGATCCCAGGGAGATAAGACTGTAGGCCTTAAGTAATTCTCTCTCCTCTCCTGTCTTTATTTCCCTTCTTTTGCCAGTGGTGTATTAATTAGGACCAGTTAATTCTAAGTTATTTTTGAGCAAACAAAGCAGGCAGTGGTCTGGAAACAGGGACAATGCTTTGTTCGGTGGACAAAGCACACATTTTGCCCTGGGAGAGGTCACTGTTTTTGGAGCACTTTGGAAGGCTCTGAGTGATACCCTAGTTATAATACATCTTGCTTGGCCATTGGCACGAGATTTCTAAGAACTTCTGCCAAACAACATTTTATTGGCCTAGTTTAGATTACTGTGCCTACTTGAAAGTGGTGTATTTATCTCTCTTAGCATTTGGCTCTGCTTTCACATTTCTTCTGATTTGTAGGCATTTATGACATTGCAGTCCTGTTTTGTGTTCCAAATTTTGGGTTCTCTTCTGATCCCTGGCTCATTTTCACCACGTACAGAGCACCTACCTAGTAGTTCTCAAGGGACTGTGTTGTCCCCTCTGCCTGTGTGGCACTGGGAGTATTTTTTTTAACCAAAGGGGTATCACTGGCATTTAGTGGGTCCTTCATACCACATTATCAGTTTCCCCTCCAATATTGAGGATGCTGGTAGAACAAGTCTGGTTTATTTGGTTATCGTACCTGTTTTGCACTAGACAGGTAAGTTGAAAATTTCAATAATCGCAAAACATTTTCTGGGGCATTTCACACATTACCTGTTGTTCACTTAGTAAAAAGTTTGAAGTGTGTGTGTGTGTGTGTTTGTGTGTGTTTGTGTGTGTTTGTGTGTGTTTGTGTTTTGAACCAAGGGGCATTCAATTTCCAAGCTACACCCCATATATTCTATTTTTATTTGGAAACAGGGTCTTGTTGGGTTTCTGAGAGTCACTACTTGCTGAGGCTGTCCTTAAGCCTGTGATCCTCCTGTCTTAGCCTTCCAAGTGCTGGGATTACAGGCATGTGCCACCACGTACAGCCTGGATTTTTTAAAACCTTTGAAATTTTGTTGTTTTAAATTTTGTGTTTAAAAGGTTGTTTTAAAGACAGGCGTGGTGGTGCACGCTTGTAATCCCAGCATTTGGGAGGCTGAGACCAGAGGATCGCAGTTCGCGGACAGCCTCAGCTACTTAGTGAGGCCCTCCACAACTCAGTGAGACCCTGTTTCAAAATAAAGAATAAAATATTGGTCACGGGGTGTAGCTCGGAGGTTGAATGCCTCTGGGTTCTATCCCCAGACCTGCTGCAAAAAAAAAAAAAAAAAAAAAAAAAGGTTGTTTTAAAACCTTTTACATTTGTGGGACTCCAGATAATGGAGAGGAAATACCAGCAAAGCTTGAATGGAAAGATAGGAGAGGAGGAAGGCTAAACTTGATTAATGAGGGTCTACATCCGAATATGTGTAAAATTATGAATATGACATGGTTACCCTGGACAACTATTGGTGGGAGGGGGGAAGGGAAAATGGGGGCGGGGGGGAGAGGGCACCAAGTATAGTTTAAATGTATACCATTTATGTTCAATAAAAATTTGTTAAAAAATAAAACCTTTTACATTTTGTTGAATCTTTTCTATGAAAACTTGAGTGTGTTTAATAGAGAGATTATGGAGGGTTTCTTACCATTTTTTTTTGGTGCTAGGGATTGAATTGAGGCCTTTGAATATAAAGCATGTGTTCTGTTGCTGAGCTATATCCCCAGTCCGCTTTTCTTTTTCTTTTTCTTTTTCTTCTTTCTTTCTTTTTTTGTATCGATTGGTTTAACTATGACTGTTCTTGGTCATAGCTGCACAGTTGAATTTCCTAGGAGCTTTAAAAAATATTGATACAAGGGATCCCACCCCCAGATTTTACTTAATTGAGCTTTGCATGTGACTTTGGGATATTCACAACTCCCCAGGTGATTATATGCACAGCTAAGATAGAAAACGACTCGTCTACATATTCTAGAAACTTTAGAGTAGAGTGATATGATGAATTCAGTCAAATGAAAGACCTTTCCATTCACTCATGAGATACTGCATGCTTGAGACCAAAATGACTGAGCAAGCCACCACTTTATTATTTATTTTTGTGGTACTGGGGGTGGGATCCAGGGACTTTTCTACCTCCGGACTATACTCCCAGACCTATTTTATACTTTATTTGGAAACAGGGTCTCACTAAGTTGTTGAGAGCCTCACTAAGTAGCTGAGGCTGGCTTTGAACCTGTGTGATCCTCCTGTCTCAGCCTCCCAAGCGCGGGGATTACAAGCGTGCGCCACCACGCCCAGCTGCAAGCCACCACTTTAAACTTAATGGAACTCATAGCTTTGGCTTCTGTTTTCATTTTAAAGCCCTGATTTCAGAAAGGAGACACTGGAGACTTGTTTCAGCCCCAGTTCTCTTTTTTGGAGTCTTCTCTAAGGCTTAGGATCAACAGGGATGACAGGGGAGGCCCCAGATCAGGAGGAAGGTGATTTGGAAATGGGTGAACAGTGAGCAAAATAGTTTGGTCCCCATAGGTCCTGCAGACACCTTCCTGGCAGAGAGGTACAACCAGACCCCCATGAGGACCAGGGGGCCATTACAAACCCACTGGGTGCATGGGTAAATGAAGAGCTTGCTGCTGCAAATACATTCAGTCTTGGCCAGCTTTCCCTGACCAAGGGGCATAAGTGTAGGAAGAAGTAACTCTCTAATTTAATTGGTTTTCATACCATTCTGTCTTCAATATGAAACCTGGCTGGACGGCTTCCTTTAGCTCACATGGTGCCTTTCTGCTAATTGTGCCAGTGAAAAAAGGGGGGTGGTTGTGATGCTGGGCGTGGCCAGCAGTCAAGGCCTTTGCACAGATCAAAGGCCTTGGCCTAAGGGATGGAGTCCCCCCTTGGCTTAGCCCCCCAGGCCAGGTTCCTCATCCTCTTCAGAGCTTGGTCATTTCCAGACAGGGTGGCCCTGCTTGGATTGTCCCCTTTACCAACATAGGGCTTTGTGTTCTGTTTTAGAATGTGCCAGCACACCCTAGTCTTGGGGCCATTTACCAGGAGTGATGATTTGCTTTATACACTTTCAAAACAGAAAACATCTGGTCTAGCCAGGGAGGGGTTGCATAATCACACAGTGGCTTTCACATGCGGGGCAGTTGTGCTGGGCTGGGTGTACTTTTACCTACTGCCTGGCTCTCAGTCAGTCAGTCACCTGCAGGGCAGGCTGACCTACCTGTTTTCAGGGTAAGACCAAAATGAACAAGGTCAGTTCATGTTCTCAAATTTGAAATCAGAATTTTCTTGTTACAAATGCACAATTGTCTTCAGTGCAGTTCTGGAGACATAATTCAGGCCTTTCCTTTTAATTTGCTGAAACCAATTTCAGAAGAGCAAAGCAAGCCAGATTATTTTCTGCCAAATGAGTTTCCCAAAGGCACAGTTTTGCTAGGAATGAATGAAAATTCAGAGATCTGTTGGCTGCTTCTCGTGTCTGTAGGTGCTTATGCTGTGAAGGGTGTGTGATGGAGATTCTGTGCTTGTAGTCTCTCCCTGACGCGGGCCTTTCCCCTGGAAATGGCCAGTTTCTTCGTTGTGGCCATCATATCACCTACTCCCTGTATCTTCTTTTCTGTCTCTTAGAAGGATACTTGTCATCCACCACCTTGACACTATCTGGCCCTATCCTGGTCCCTACCTCTCCTGTGTGGTTGTAGCAGCGCTCTGGCTCTGGCCCTGCATTCCCAGGAAACCCCCTCTCTGGGAGTCAACCCCTGTTAGTGACTTTTCTGGGTGTGTTCCTCTACATTTCAACCATCTGAAGTCCCTCTGCTTTTCCCCCTCCTTTCATACAATTGCTGCTACCGCACAGGTCTCAGGACTGTGGCCCATTTAATTTACCTACTCCTGTTTTGAAGGTTGGAGGGTACATGCTGTCATCTTGTTTTGTTCTAAATGTTGTCTGCGAAGTTTGGTTTTCTTATCCTAATTGCTCTTTCTTAAGCAATTAAGAAGATTCAAAAATTAAGGTTTCACTGCCATTTTTACCTCTCCGTTAGCTATTGTTTGTTGGGCAAAGTTGAAAATAGGAAATATCAAAGTGGACACTGTGGCATGCTCCTGTAGTTCTAGTTGCTTGGGAAACTGAAGTGGGAGGAATGTGACTTCAAGGCCAGCCCAGGCAACATGGCAAGTCCTTGACTCAAAAACCAAACAGAAATTTGTTTGCTAGGGCTGCTGTAACAGAACAACAAATTGGATGCGACAATCTCACAGTCCCCTATAGGCTCTAGGGTAGAATCCTTCCTTGCATCTTGTAGTTTCTGGTGGTCCCTGGCTTTCCTGGGTTGTGGCCTTTATCACTGCTTTTGTGTTCATATCACCTGTTTCTCTGTCTCCGTGTGTGTGTGTGTGTGTGTGTGTGTGTGTGTGTGTGTGTGTTTTCAGTACTGGGGATGGAACCCAGGGGCATTCTATATCTGAGCTACACCCTCAGCCCTATTTTTTATTCTTTATTTTGGAACAGGGTTTCACTGAGTTGCAAAGGGCCTCACTAAGTAGCTGAGTCTGTCCACGAACTGCGATCCTCCTGTCTCAGATACCCAAATGCTGGGATTACGAGCATGCGCCACCACGCCTGGCTTTCTCCCTGTGTTCTTCTTATTCATAATTCATATTCTCAGGAATTCTACTTCGCAGTGACATTGCAGCCCTTTTTAAGTTTAAACGGGGGTCTCACTAAGTTCTTGGGGATCCTGCTAAGCTGTAGAGGCTGCCCTCTCTAAGTTGTAGAACCTGTGATCCTCCTGTCTCGGCCTCCTATGTACTGGGTGCACTATCACGCCCGGCTTATTTTCATTTTTAAATTTTTTTGTATTGAAGATGGAACCCAGACAGGCATTCTACCTCCAAGTTATATCCACAACCTGATTTTGTTTCTTATTTTGAAACAGGGTCTAAGTTGCTAAGGCTGACTTCAAATACATGATCCTCCTGTCTCAGCTTCTCAAGTACTGGGATTACAAGTATGTGCCACCATGCCTGGTTCCAGCTTAATTTTTATTTTGTATTTTTATTTTTTGTGGCACTGGGGATTGAACCCAGAGGCATTCTACCTCTGAGCTAAACCCCAGCCTGATTCTGATATCCCCAGCCTGATATCCTTCTGTCTGAGCCTTCAAAGTATCTGGGATAACATGTATGTGTCGGCTGAGGCTGATACTTAAATGGCAATGAAATCACATTATTTGAAAAGTCAGTGTAGGCCAAAGTAAGACTCATCTGCTGTCCAATTTGGCTTCTGAATACCCCAGTCCCATCCCATTTGTGGCATGCATTCTTACTGTGCACTAGAAGACCTTAGAGACACAATACTGGAAGTCCCTAGAGATAGTCTTTTTTTTTTTTTTTTTTTTTTTTGCGGGTCTGGGGATGGAACCCAGAGGCATTTGACCTTCAAACTACACCCCCTGCCCAATTTTTTAATTCTTGATTTTGAAACAGGATCTCACTGAGTTGTGGAGGTCCTCACTAAGTAGCTGAGGCTGTCCGTGAACCGCGATCCTCCGGTCTCAGCCTCCCAAATGCTGGAATTACAAGTGTGCGCCACCACGCCCGGTTTAGAGATAGACTCTTTGTGCATAGCTAAAAAGTGCTTGACTTCCAGTTGTGGTACCACTGAGTTTATGGTAAGAATTGTAATGTAATGTAATTTTCTTGGGGAACTCTCCTGCAGTCAGTGGTAAGCCTTTCTGGTTTTTTTTTTTTTTTTTGCCTCAGGGTTCAGGTCACAGGCATGCTTTGTTTTGATGCTTTACAGGCTGTCTTTTTCCCTTTTTTTTTTTTTGGTGGTACTAGAGATTGAACCCAGAGGCATTCTACCTCCAAGCTATACCTCTAGCCTGATTTTTATTTTTTACTTTGAAACAGGGTCTCACTAGGTTGCTGAGACCCTCACTAAATTGTGGAGGCTGCGGTTCTCCTGTCCTCAGCCTCCCAAGTACTGGGATTGCAGGTGTGCTCCCTTTTTGAGGAGTCAGCTTGGGGAGACAGTAAAGAGTACATTCCTTGCTGGCCGTGGTGGCACAGGCTTGTAATCCCAGTACTTGGGAGGTTGAGACAAGAGGATCACAGGTTCAAAACCAGCCTCAGCAAATAAGCAAGACCCTCTGCAACCTAGCAAGACCTTGTTTCAAAACAAAAAATAAAAGTAGGGCTGGGGGCGTAGTTCAGAGTTAGGATGTCCATGGTTTCAAACCTAGTACCAGAAAAAAGAAGAAAAAAAGTAATTCCTCTTTTCACATCTTAGTTTTTTATTTTACCATAATCAGGGAATGGCTGCTTTGTAGATTTAAGTACAGAAAGACAAAATTGCATTTTGTCTGTCTTCGAAGTATTGTTGCGTGTTCTTGAAGATTCTGGCTTCCAAGTGAGCCTACCATGTTACTTGGGGACACAGAGTGTAAACTGGGGGCCAGAGTGTGAAACAGGGCAGGGCAGACGGGTGTGGAGGAAGGAATGCCTATAGCCCCACACGTTGTCCCATATGGAAATGTTCAGTTTCTATCATTTAGAACTAGGTTATTAAGCATTACCATTTAATTTCTTTTGTCAATTTATATAAGCAACACATCCTTTTTGTAAAACAACTGGGAAGTAACACCAAAGAATTTTATGTTATTTATAATATCCATCTTCAGTAGGTGGGCATCCCTTTCTACACCTGTGTATCTTCATTAATTTATTTAACCTGAAGTGGAATCTTACTTGATAGATTTCCATTTCTTTGATTTCTGGTTAGTCTGAGTGTTTTCACATTGTCTGTGGTTAGATTGAATATCTGTGTGTAGCCTCGGTGCAGCTCGTTGTGGTCATTTTGTTGTGCTCTTACTGTGTAATCGGGTGTACTGTGCACCTTTTCCTTGCAGATCCAGAATGTTTCTGGTGACTCTGTTCCCATTTTCTTGTAATGTTCAGTCATCAACCATGTCTCACTACCTTTCCTTCTGAATGTTTCTTCCTGACCATCCTCTTCCTTTTTCTTCCAGCTAATGGCGAGACCATTCTAAAAGGCCTCCAGTCCATTTTCCAGGAGCAGGGGATGGCGGAGTCAGTGCACACCTGGCAGGACCATGGCTACTTAGCAACATACACAAACAAAAATGGCAGGTGAGGAAGCCCGAGAGCTCTTTTTCAGATTTGCGCTTTTAAGGAAAAGAGAGATGGGGACAAAGTGTGGGCTAGGGTGGTATCCAAGTGTTTTTATTTTATTTTTTCCTCCTTTTGACATATTTTAATCCTACGTACACATCAAAACCTTCTAGGAGAGAGCCAGGCGTGGTGGCGCACGCTTGTAATCCCAGCATTTGGGAGGCTGAGACAGGAGGACCTGGGTTTGTGGACAGCCTCAGCTACTTAGTGAGGCCCTCTGCAGCTCAGTGAGACCCTGTTTCAAAAATAAAGAATAAAAATTCAGGCTGGGGGTGTAGTTCAGAGGTAGAATGCCCCTGGGTTCCACCCCCAGCATCATACACACGCACAGAATCTCCCAGAGAGCTTTCACAACATTCCTCTGAATAGGCATTTCCTCCAGACACAGGCCCCTGGGCCTGAACATGTGTATCATTACTGTATGGTCATGGCCAGGAATCCTCAGCTAAGCAGTGTGGCACTGCAGAAAGTGATCTGCAGTGGGTTACAACAGATTCCTAGCCACCCTCCCCCAGAGTTTCTGCTGCAGTAGGTCTGGAACGGACCCCCAGTTGATGTTGCTGCTGATTGGAACACTGTTAAATATGGTTATTAACGTGAACCGTATTAAAATGCAGATAATATCTGCAGATAGCTTGACAGGAAGTTGAGCTAATCCAAGAATTCAAGTCTTTGCTTTTTAAAGAGTTTGTAAGCTGGGCATGGTGGGACAGAAGGATCACAGGTTATAGAGGTAAGCCTCAGCAACTTAGGCCCTGTTTGAAAACATAAAAGAGGGCTGGAGGTTTATTTTGGAAGTAGCATACCCTTGAGTTCTATCCTTAGTACCACAAAAAATTAAATAATTAAATAAATAGAAAATTTTAAAAAAGAAATTAAATGTGATTTAGAGAGCAGAAAGAAAAGCAAAATTAGAAGAAAACCAGTAACAGAAGACACCATGCATTGAATTAAGTATTAAATCTAGATTTATATTATATCTAGTCTGATTTAGTATGCAAAACTATTAAGATTCTTACTAATTTGCTCTACTTATTTTAAAGTATGAACTGCTGGGTATTTTTGATAGTTTTATTCTATTCCCTCAGTGGTTACAAGGTATTAAAGTTCCACATGGTTTCCTTCTCTCTTTTCTCCCTTCATTGTTTTTCTATTAAAAGAAAAAGCAATAAAAAGAAAAAGCAACCACCCCCATGATCCAAGTGCTGTGAGATGAGCCTTCCTGCCCTCCCATTATTCTCTAAGTCTCCAGGGCCCACCCCTGTGGCATTAATTGGTATTCTTTATCCTGAGGCCTCTCAAAGACATGCTAAGCCCAGACTTGTATTCTAACTGTGTGGCCAGCCTCCCTATGTGTGTGGAGCAGATGCCTCACAGGTTTCTAAAATGGTCACTTCTTCCTTACGGGTGGCCCAAGTAAGCAGCCCCACTGAGCCCTCTCTGCCCCCACCCTCCTCCATCGTTTGTTCACAGAGAGGCCGCCAGAAGTAGAGGGGCTGCAGCTGTCCTCTGCCCCCGCAGGCTTGCTCTCAACCCCTCTGGCACTGCCACCTCTTACTGCTTTTACTGTGTGCTGTTTTTGGGGCCACAGCAGACCAGAACTCTGCCACTTTGGGAGGCTCTTCCTTCACTCTCTGATGAAAAGTTCCCTTTCTTACCATCTCCTGAAAGCCTTTGCTTGGCCAAGCCCAGGCTGCTGCAGTTCTTGACGTTTTTCTGCCATAGACACTAATTCCTCTTGTACTTAGAACAGAATTTTTCCCATAAGAGAATTTTTTTGTGTGGTTGTGGTATGGGAGATTGAACCCAGGTGCATTCTATCTGCAAGCTACACCTCCAGCCCTACTCAGTTTTTTTAATTTTTAAAATTATTTATTTATTTATTTTACAGTACTGGGGATATAACCCAGGGGCATTCTACCTTCAAGCTACACCCCAGCTCTATTTTTTATTCTTTATTTTGAAACAGGGTCTCACTAAATAATTGGCATTGACCAAGAACCTGTGATCCTTCTGTCTCAGCCCCCCCAGTACTGGGATTACAAGCCTGTGCCACCGCATATTCATATTCATACTCTTTTTCTTTGTGGTGCTGGGGACGGAACCCAGGGGCATTCTACCTTCGAGCGACATGCTTAGCTCTATTTTTTACTCTGTATTTGGAAACAGGGTCTCACTGAGTTGCAGAGAGCTTCACTAAGTAGCTGAGGCTGTCCGCGAATCATGATCCTCCAGTCTCAGCCTCTGGAATGCTGGGATTACAAGCGTGCATCACCACGCCCGGCTCTGATTTTTTATTATTTAATTATTTATTTATCTGTTTGTTTATTCTTTACAGGTCTGGGGATGGAACCCAGGGGCATTCACCTCCAAGCTATACCCCCTGCCCTATTTTTTTGTTTATTTTGAAACAAGATCACACTAAGTTACGAAGAGCCTCACTAAGTAGCTGAGGCTGTTCGCGAACCGCGATCCTCAGGTCTCAGCCTCCTGAATGCTGGAATTACAAGCGTGCACCACCACGCCCGGCCTATTCTTTATTTTTTGAAACATGGTCTCACTGAGTTGCAAAGGGTCTGACCAAGTAGTTGAGGCTATCTGCGAACCATGATCCTTCTGTCTCAGCCTCCCAAATGCTGGGATTACAAGCATATGCCACCATGCCTGGCTGTATTCTTTTTTAAAAACAACTTTAAAAAAATTTTTGAAATGTGGTCTTACTAGATTGATGAGTCTTGAACCTGCCTTTCTCCTGCATTAACCTCTCAAGTACCAGGATTATAGGCATGTGCCACCATGCCTGGCTTTTAAAAAGAGTCTTTAAATATATAAACCTTTGTTATGTACATGATGTACATTCACAAACATATCAAACTCAATCACTGAGCCAAACATGAGAGGGGGGGAAGGGAATGGGGTGGGAATTGAGTAAGGGCTAATTGATGTTTGCATGTATGCCTCTACCATATTGTACTCCATTAAGATATATGACTACAGTGTACCAATAAAAAATTTTAAAAATGTAAATTCTTCACTTAGAAAGTTAATTAGGAGAACACAATTTGCCCTTTCTTACCCTCCCCTCCTGCTAAGGCTGAGGTTACTAAATCTGACAGCCTCTTGGAAACCTTTTTAAAAATCAGATTCACGGAACTGCCATTAAATGGCTTCCTAGCCCCAAGAACCAGTTTTGTAAATATTAGCATTTGAGGACACCTTCTAAATCTCCCATTGATGATTAATAGCTTGTCCCCTTAAAGAAAGGTACTGAAAAAGAAAGCCAGAGTCAACTGTGTAATTTAGGGAAAATGTTTTTCTCTTAATTGGGGTGGTTTATTTCTTTGGTGTGCCCATACAATTCTTAACTTTAAAATTACATTTTCTTTTGCAGCTTTGCCAATTTGAGGATTTATCCACATGGATTGGTGTTACTGGACCTTCAGAGTTATGACAGTGATGCACAGGGCAAAGAAGAGATCGACAGTGTTGGTTTTTCACTTTTATTTATCTTTTACATTTTATTTTCCTTTGTTCAAGGATCAGGAAATTTGTTTAACTTAATGTTGAGAAAATGATTCTCTGTTTATTCCAGACTTCTCAGTTAACATAATTAAACTTTCCTCGCTCCAGATACGTGGTTTTAGAAGAGGAAATATAGTTGTGTCTTAGTTGGTTTGGGGTTTCAGCTTTTCCTTTTAACCAGAATAGAAGTAATGATATTACTTCCAGCTGAAAAAAGTAGAGACCCTTTCACCAGGATTTTATACCTGCAGCGTCCTTTAGCCTTCTCCTTCCCAATTATTTTGTCGCTAATTTAGAAAGTTTAGGTCAGCAGCACGAGAGTTCATCTGAGTGGGAGTGTGGAGTTGGGCTGGGCTTGAGTCTGCTAGAGGTACGGATGTGTGTGCCATTGTCACACAGCTCTGTCAGCCCTTAGTTTAGTCCTTTGCTTTCTAGTTTAGCTGAAGCTCATTTATTTCTGTCCTTTTAATTGTAGCTTTTGAACAAAGTAGAAGAAAGAATGAAAGAATTGAGTCAGGACAGTACTGGGCGGGTGAAGCGGTAAGTCCTTTGAATGTCCTTTGATATTTGCTTAATTGGTAAAGTAATCAGAATGGCAGTGTTGTCCCTAGTAGTGTCTGCTTACCATGTGAAAAGATCAATGGCAAACCCTGATTCTGGGCCCCTTGCACCAAAACAGGACAAAATGCATGAAAACAAGCACATATGTGGGGCGGATACAATGAGACTTAAAGGTGACCCAGAATAATTCCAAGGAGCTGGAACTGTATAAGAAACCCAGGTAGGGCTGCCACCTTAGCCAAAAGGGAGGTAGGACCCCCTCTCCCCCAAAGAGAGGAAAGAACCTGTATTCTGGCTCCAGAGTAAAAATAAGCAATTATAAGACACTTCAGACAGGGTGGAGGGATAAAAGATTGGCCTGGAAGCTTTCAAGTTACAAAACTTTGGAAGGTGCTAAGAATTGAGAGGCTGGCTAGCCACCACAGGCATGTTGTCCTCAAATGGTAATGGAAACAGTTGAAACTTCTTTCTCTTCCCAATGGGGTAACTACCAAAAAAAAGTGTGTGTGTACGTGTGTGTGTGTGTGTGTGTGTGTGTGTGTGTGTGTGTGTGTGTGTGTTACTGGGGATGGAAAATGGAGACATTCTACCTCTGAGCTACACCCCTGCCCTATTTTATTTTTTATTTTGAAACAGGGTCTAAGTTGTGAAGGGCCTTGCTAAGTTTCTGAGGCTGGGATTCGCAGAAACCTGCGATCAGAAATCAGCGAACCTAAGATCTCCGTATCCATTCTCCCAAGTACTGAGATTACAAGGGTGTGCCACCATACCTGTTTAGTTTTATTTTGGGGGGGATCAAACCCAGGGACTCATGCATGTTAGGCTACTACTCTACCACTCCCAGTGCTGCACGTGACCATATAAGGTTAAAGGTAAACAGTTCGGTTCCTTATTTGCATTAGCCTTTTGTCAATAACCAGTGGCTACCACATTGGACAGTACAGATATAAACCATTTCCATTATCACATGAAGTTCTGTTACACAGCTCTGAAGTGGTACCAGCTTGTGTGTGTGTGTGTGTGTGTGTGTGTGTGTGTGTGTGTGTGGGGTAGTGAGTGGGGATTGAACCCAGGTATATTCTACTTCTGAGCTACACTCCCAGTCCTATTTTATTTTTATTTTGAAACAGGGTCTTGCTAGGTTACTGGGAGTCTCACTACTTGCTGAAGCTGCTCTTGAACCTGCAGTCCTCCTGTCAGTCTCCCAAGCATGCACCACTAATGCCTGGCTAACCTTTTTAAATTTTGAAACATGGTCTTGCCAGACTGCTGAGTCTTTCTAAGTTGCCAAGGCTTGTTTCAAACCTGTGATTCTCCTGTCTCAGTCTCCCAAGTACTGGGATTACAGGAGTGTGCCACCACACCCAGCTAAGTGATGCCAGCTTTTAAAGAACTCTGGCAGATGTAGCATTTTTGACATTTGTTGGAAAGGATAGGGTCTGGTAGGTTATGAGAACTAAGTGCATTGAATTCTCAGCAGTTTGCACTTGCCTTACTTTAGTGGTCCCTAATCAGGCCACAAGGTGTAGGAGGCCTGTCCCTTGCTTCATTGAGTTAATTTCACAAATGTGGAGACAGACAAGAATGGAATTTACAAAGGTCACTGATGGGAACTATCTGAATACTGGTTTCTCCAGTTCATAGCAGTTTCCAGAAGAGGGAATCCTTATTGGCAAGGGCTAGGATGTTTAAAGTACTTAATGACTCACTGTGCTCAGTTTGATCAGCCCATAGAAAAGCTCCTGGGCAGATTTAAGATAACGAGGTAATTGTTTAATCTCTAGTTGGTAGAAAGGGAAGCCGGAAACTAGACTGGATGTAAACAAGACTGGATGTAAAACTTGATCACTTTTTGAAATCTTTGTGAGTACTCAGATTTTTTTATACCCCACCCAAGCTCAGTTTTGGAGTTTTCAGCAATATATCTTTCCCTTTCTCAATCTGTTTTTTCTTTCTCTCAGTACACCGGGTATTGGACTCAGAGACATTCTACCTTGGAGCTATACTCCAGGCCTTTTAATTTTTTTTTTATTATAAGTGAATGAGTTGTAGAAAGAGGCTGAGCAGACAAGTCTGGTCCCTTCAGCAACCAGGCCTGCATATTACATAGTATTCTGAAGGATGCTTGCTAGGTTCCCTTGATTGGGATAGAGGATGCCAGAATGTCATGGCTAGGTCTGGACCAAGTGCTTCACCTGCCTGTCTGACCTTCCCCTTGCTCCAGAGTGGCCTTGAGGGTGTGTGTGTGGGTCTTCTGAGCCTGCAAGGTCGAGAGTCTGCAAAACAATGCCTTTTTTCCAGGCCATCTTCTTCTGTTCAGGCCTCCCTTCCTATATATACAGATCAGAATTCTTCTCACCACAGATCTCCTTTCAGGGTTTTTATGAAGTTTTGGCCTTTTGGTGTTTTTTTTTTTTTTTTTTTTTTTTTTTTTTGGTACTGGGAGTTGAACTCAGGGGCATTCAACCTCCAGGCTACAAACCCAGCCATTTTTAATTTTTGTTTTGAAACAAACAGGGTCTCACTAGATTACTGAGGGTCTCACTATATTGCTGAGGCTGGCCTTGAACCTGTGATCCTCCTGTTTCAGCCTCACAAGTACTGAGATTACAGGTGTGTGCCACCTTACCCTGTTCAGGTTTCCTTTCTGGAGGAAGCATTGCAGATGTCCTACTTCTCCATAGTATACCCTCCAAGTCTTGGCCCTTGCCTCCCTTATTGCAGAGCACTGCTGAAATACTAAATTAAGATTCGTTCTCTCCAGTGTGATCCACAGGCCAAGCTCTGAGTGCTGCAGACCAGCTCCTTCCCTGACTCATACAATAGCTCCATCTTGTGATGTTTTGGAACTGCCACATCTCAAATCCATCTTGTGATCTTCTCTCTGAACCCTGCTTCTTATGCTGAATTCCCTCACTCCATTTTCAGGTTTGCAGGAAAAGCCAGAGGATAGACCTTTACTCCCAACTTTCCCTCGCAGTTGTATCTGATACAGCAGGAGATTTTGTCAGCTTTTTCAGATCTAAGACCTCATCACCCTGTTCGTCCAGCCTCCACTGTGATTCCACCTAGGGCCTTCTGCAGTAGCCTCTTCATCAGCTACCCTGTCTTTGTTCCCTATTCATTTTCCCCTCCAACATGATAGTCTGATACTGGGCAAACTAATCCTATAACTAGACCTCCCTCACTTCACCATCTTCAGTTGCTTTCAGCTATTCAAGTTGTCATTCCAGCAGAAGCTCCATCTTACCCTCTGTTCCTTACAGGCAGACATTCTCAGTTTTCCCATACTTTGGACTCAGTAGTAGGTACAGACCTTTGTATGTGCCAGTCCTGGATGACAGCTGTCATTCATGCCTCATCACTATGGCTGAAACATAGTGTATGGACCCCCACACAAGAATGCCTCTCCTCTAGGCACAGGCCTCACCTGGAGTGAGCTGGGCTTTAGTATTTGGAGGTGGGGGTCATGCTGGAGGAGGGCCCTGAGACACAGCGTGCACCTGAATAGAGCTGTGTGTGCAGTCTGAGCCAGGGAAGAATAAGAGCAACTGGTGTGACCTGGATGGGGACCAGGGCGCCAGAGTCCCAAGAGCAGCCCATGTACCTCCCACTCCCTTTCCCAATCCTAAAAGCAACCACACCCACATCACTTTCTGGACACTTCAGCTTTCTCTGCTTGAATGGTTTGCCTTATCTGCAGCCATTTGAATTGAACCATTCCTGCTGCATGCGAAAATGATTTGGCCGGCATCAACAGTCTCTGATTTTTATCAGGATTGCTTCTAGGAGTGAGGAAATGGATTGCATTTCTGGGCTTCACTATTCATGAGAAGTCTGGTTCTTTATATTTTTGGTATAGGAATTTTCTCAGCAAGACTGGATGGAATCAAACTTTAAATTTTCATTTCACCAGATGTGGTGGTACACACTTGTAATCCCAGTACTTGGGAGGCTAAAACAGGAGGATTGCATATTTGAGACCAACCTCAGCAACTTAGCAAGACCCTGTTTCAAAATAAGAAATAAAATTGGTCTGGGGGTATAACTCAGAGGTAGAACGTCCCTGAGTTCAATCCCCAGAAACACACACACACACACACACACACACACACACACACACACACACACACACAGAGTAAATGTTCATTTAAAAATACCCCATTTTTTCACTGGGTGTGGCGGCGCATGCTTGTAATCCCTGCGCTTGGGAGGCTGAGACAGGAGGATCGCACAGGTTGGAAGCCAGCCTCAGCTACTTAGTGAGACCCTGTTTCCAAATAAAATATAAAATAGGTCTGGGAGTGTAGCCTGGAGGTAGCAAAGCCCCTGGGTTCCACCCCTAGTACCCCCCCCAACACACATACTCCATTTTTGCTTGTCAATGTTTTTATATAAAAAACAAAAGTTATCTTTTCATAATTATTGATTTTAATTTTATTTTAAGTTTATTAATTTAAAAAATCAGGAACTTGAGAAACCTTGTCTTGAGTCTTTTGTTACTGGCTTCAAAAGGACAGGATTGTTAAATTTTTCTGTCTGGGGGTGACATTTCTATATAATAACAGCGAGTTCAGTAACACCTGAAATTCTTATTCCCCTTTGGCTAATGAAGTATATCTGAATTTTTGACTTAGAAGTGAATATTTATTTCTGTATTCTACTTTCAAATGAAAAGGAACAAGAAAATAAGGTAACAAATAAGCTAAGTTTTATTTTTTAAGTGCTGAGGATTTAACCTAGGCCTTTATACATGCTAATGCAAATGTTCTACTGCCAAGCTATACCCCTGCCCAGGTTTATTTAATAGATTTCTTGTAGCTGGACATGGTAGTGCACACTTATATTGCCAGTTCTTGGGAAGTTGAGGTAGGAGGATCACAATTTTGAGGTGAGCCCAACAACTTAATGAGACCCTCAGCAACTTAGCCAGACTGTTTCAAAATAAAAGACAAACGGGGTCGGGGGTATAGCTTGGAGGTAGAATGCCCCTGGGTTCAATCCCTAGTCTCACCCCAAAACACCACAAAGAAAAACAACTTCTTTATATTTACAAAGCATCCTGAGACCAGGACATATTAAGCTTTTGCTTAAAATTTTCAGCAGTGAAAGTTGGAGTTTGGTAGGGCTGAATGGAATCTCCTGGTAACCCATTACAGGGAGATGTGCTTTATGTTAGGTTGAGGACTTCATCAAGGTAATGGCTTTCACATCCTCCTAGAGATCCTGTTGTTTCTTTGCCAGGCTTTAAAAGCCATTTTGTTGCAATGGAGAGAGAGCCCTTCAACTTAACCCAGGGCGCTGTTGACACTTAAGGATGGGCACTGTTTATTTTCAGTGAGTTTGTGTCTAGTTCAGTGTTGCCTATGACTGGATGGCTGGCAATTGGGGTAGGTTTCCTCCCCTGAATGTCCTGACTGTATTTGTCATCTTTCGCCAGTGCCACAAGTAGTTCCCTTTTCCATTTGACAGTATTCCCCACCACCTGCCCTGTTTGCCTGCTTCCTGGGGGTTGTCCTGGCGAGAGCCTCACCTTTTATGAGGCTCTGGTCTGCTTGACATTTGGAAAGCTGAATTTGCTCACTGGAAAGATGAACTAGTTAAAGCAGTGGTTGCTAGAATTAAATGAGAGTTGATGGGAATTTGCTTGGTCTGCCTCAGTGTTCTTTATGATGTATTTTCTCAGAGAAAGTCTTGTTATCTTGGAAGAGGCTCAGGCTATAGTTGGGGGAGTTGGGAGTAGAAAGAGACTCCACAGTTGGACAGAGGTAGTTCCTTCCAGGGTTGTATCTGTGGCTGGACTTCATGCTGTTGTACTTTTGAACACTACTGTGATCGAGAACACAATTTGCACATTCTTGTATTATGTTTGCAGTGTGTTTTTGTTTTCTTTGTGTTTGGGTTAGATTTGCCAAGCTCCTCTCCCAGGTCTGTTATTTCCTGTCACTTAGTGCCCTCTCCTGGTAGTTTCTAGTATATTCACCCTATCAAAACCTATGAATGTTTACAAAAGCATGGAATAAGAGACTCATCATTTTGCAACCATCCCAGTAATGATTGGTTTAGGTCAGAGTCTTTTTTAAGTCAGGTGTGGTGTTGCTTGCCTGTCAACTCAGACTTGCCAGGCTAAGACGGGAGGCTTACAGGTTCAAGTCCAACCTCAGCAAGTTAGCATGCCCCTCAGCTACTTACTGAGATCTTGTTTCAAAATAATAATTAAAAAATAGGGCGGGGAATGTAGCTCAGAGGCAGAACACCCCTGGGTTCAATCCCTAGTAACTACAAAAAAAAAGAATGTGCCAGGTGCCAAAGCCACTGGTAAAGGTTTGTTGGTGGATCAAAACAGTCACTGCTTCAGAGGCCACACCACAGGCTGCTTAGTAACATCAAAAGTTGAAAAGGGAACTTTGCAAATGAGTGATCCAGTGAGTATCACTGTAACCACATAATCACTTCGCGTCGTCACCAGCCATAGCACAGGCACACTTCTTGTCTTCCTGATGGCATGTCTTTGTAACATGTCAACCTGGCTTTGATTAGGAAGAGACCACTTCCCCCTGAAGTAAGGGTTAAAAAGAGGGAGCAAGAAGTTAGCAAAATAAACTGTATAAACCTTTATTCCAAAGCAGAACAGTTTTGAAGGACATAGTTGGGACAACTGGGGATGCTTGAAGATGGGTTCTGTACTGGATACTGGTATTACATCCACATGAACTCGAGGAACTGGGGTAATGGCCATGTGGCTATGTAGGAAGTCTTAAGTGATAGGTACCTGCTGAAATATTTGGGGGTAAAATGTGATGTCTGTAGTGACCATTTATTCCCCCAATTTTTTGTTAGGGAAAATTTAAAGCATGCCAGATGTTTGTAAAAAGTAAACACATGTATAATGGGTGTTAATGTGTGGTGGTGGTGGTGGCCACAATTATATAAAAGCAAATGCCCAAACTTTGGATATGTTTGTTTGTGCTCTTACAGAGTTCGCCTGTAGCATGTAGCCTTTTTTTATACACTCTTCATTCCGGGTTCCCTTGTAAGGCAGTGTTCTAGAAAGGCTCATTTCTCATTTTCTTTCCCTTTTTCCAGATTACCACCCATAGTTCGAGGAGGGGCCATCGACAGATATTGGCCCACTGCTGATGGACGCCTGGTTGAGTATGACATAGATGAAGTGGTATATGATGAAGATTCGCCTTATCAAAACATTAAAATTCTGCACTCAAAGCAGTTTGGAAATATTCTCATCCTTAGTGGGGATGTTAGTAAGTATTCCATTCCAGCTTTGACTGCATAATGTCATGATATGTTAGAAAATGTTATTTTCCTGACAAATACATCACTGTGGTTCCTTTCTCTGAATTTGTATCTGACACTGCTGTCTTTTAAGATGCACTCTGACATTAAATTAACCTGTGGAGTACCTGAGTTTTCATGTACACTTTGTCTTGACATTGCTTTTCCTTGTGATGAATATTTGGGCTGAAATTCAAAAGAAAATGCAATTGCTTATTTTTTAAAAAAGCACTTTGAGTCAAGTGTGGTGGCACATGCCTGTAATCCTAGTACTTGGGAGGCTGATACAGGAGGATCGCAGGTTTGAAGACAGCCTCAGCAAATTAGCTAGGCTCTCAGTAACCTAGCAAGATTCTGTTTCCAAGTAAAAAATAAAATAGGGCTGGGGTATATACGCTCAGAAGCAGAATGTTCCTGAGTTCAATCCTCAGCACCACAAAACCAAATAAAACGAAACACAACAACTTTGAGCCTGTGTGGCACATGCCTATAATCAGTACTTGAGAGGCTGAGACAGGAGAATCTCAAGTTCAAGGCCAGACTCAGTAACATAGTGAGCCCTCGTTTCTTCTCTTTCTCTTTTCCCGTCCCCTTCCTCTCCCCTCCCCTTACTTCTGCTCCCTCCCTCCCTCCCCCTCCCCTTTCTCCCTCTTCCTTCCTTCCTTCCTTCCTTCCTTCCTTCCTTCCTTCCTTCCTTCCTTCCTTCCGTTCTTTCGTTCTTCCGTTCTTCCGTTCTTCCTTTCTTTCTCTTTGGTGGTACTAGGGATTGAACTCAGGTGCATTCTACCTTTAAGCTGGACTCCTAGCCCTTTGATTTTTTGTTTTGAAACGGACTCCCTAGGTTACTGAGCCTTGCTAAGTTGCTGAGGTTGGACACATACATACATACATACATACGTACGTACGTACACACATACATATACACATTTTTAAAAGGCACTTTGTCAGGGAAGAATTTGAATCTTAAGTAGGAAAACTAGTATTCTGACTCCACCTGTACTCACCATCAAGCACCAAGAATTATGAAGCTGGGCATGATGATGTACACTTGTAATCCCAGCATTCTGGAGGCTGAAACAGGAGGACCACAGGCTTGCGGACAGCCTCAGCTACTTAGTGAGACTGTCTGCAACTTAGTGAGACCCTATTTCAAAATAAAGAATAAAAAAATAGGGCTGGGGGTGTAGCTTGGAGGCAGAATGCCTTTGGGTTCAATCCCTAGTACTGCAGGGGGGAAAAAAAGAATTATAAAATGGTTAGCTAGACTCGTTTCACCTAAACCCCAGTCCACCTTGTCTCTGTCATATTATTTTGAAACAACTCCTAGATGTTAAGTCATTTTATCTGTAAAGATGTCATAGCTTTGATTTTTGAACTTATCAGCATGATTCTAAGACCAGAGTGTCTTTTCTCCAGTTTTATGTCCATTTCTGTTAGCTGTCAGATGAACGGGGTTGATGAAAATTCCTCAGTCCATAAAACAAAATAACCTCACACACTAGATAATTTTCCAAATTTGTAAAGTATACGCTTTAGGCTAGATTCTAGCACTTCTAGATTGATGAGTCAGGTGGTTTGTGTAGTTGGGTAGAGTTACTCATTGGATTCTCTGTTTCTTCTCCCTAGATTTGGCAGAGAGTGATCTGGCATATACCCGGGCCATCATGGGCAGTGGCAAAGAAGATTATACCGGCAAAGACGTACTAATTCTGGGAGGTGGAGACGGGGGCATATTATGTGAGATAGTCAAACTGAAACCAAAGATGGTCACTATGGTAGAGATATCCTTTGTTGTATGAGAGGACAAGTGCAGTAGGCTTATTTTGCTTCTCTTCTTTCCTGTTGTTTCTTATGACTCAAGTTCATATCACCATAGACTCGAGAGATAGGTTACATAGACTGCCTTAAAGAAGAAATATTTTTGCCGGGCATGGTGGCGCACGCTTCTTCCCTAGCAGTGCATGGTAATAATCTTATAATCTTGGTACTTGGGAGGCTGAGACAGGAGGATTGCAGGTTTGTGGCCAGCCTCAGCTACTTAGTGAGGCCCTCCACAATTTAGTGAGACCCTATTTCAAATAATAAAGAGTAACAAAATGGCTGGGGATGTAGCTTAGAGGAAGAATGCCCCTGGGTTCAATCCCTATTCTCTCTCACACACACACAATGCCTTCCCTAAGAAATTTCATGAGGAGAACTCTTCCTTTTGAGTATCCTTAGTGCATAAATAAAATCACTATCTCATCAATGCTTTTTAACTTATAATACTCAAATTAGTATTATAAGACTCTCGTGTTTGTCTTAACCTTTAAAAAAAAGTATTACTATTGCAGAATTCTTTGATATGTTCAAATTCTCCTTAACCTTTTTCGAACATTGACCAAATGGTGATTGATGGATGTAAGAAATACATGAGAAAAACATGTGGTGACGTCTTAGACAATCTTAAAGGAGACTGCTATCAGGTAATTTTATGTTTTTCTGATAAAATACTTTTAACTGGTACTAAGTTGACATGTATATGTTATTGATTGGATATGTGCTTAAAACAGCTTTTAAGATAATTGGTTAAGAAAATATATTGTCTCTTTATGTGAGTTCAGTGTATATTTAAATTTAGGGTGGATTGTATAGGTAATAGAACAGAAACCTCCAACTCCTGGTCCTCTGAATTGAATCACATTAATTTTCTCTTTTTTTTTCTGCTGGGGATTGGGTTCAAGGCCTTGCTCATGCTAGGCACACATTCTACCACTGAGCATCAGCCCACATTAATTTTTGTAGAATAGACGTTACGTATCCTTTTTTGATTTTGCCACCACCACTTTTTGTCTTTTTTCGTTCTCTTTGAATATTGGTCTTTCAGAGGGGGGATTCAAGTATTTTGTTGGTAAGTGTAATTGATTAAATGCTGAGGTAAGAGTAATTGCTTATTGCTAAATGCTGCTGCACGTAGAAGCTGACCGATCATAATGTGTAGAGTATATTTTGTGTTGTATTTGAGGGATGTGTATGTTTGGTGTGTATACATACAGGGCTTTGTTAGATCAAGATATGCAAGCAAATACATATCTTAATAGAATCTTAAGTGTGTATCTATATGCATCTAAATTTGATTTCATGGCACATGTGTGATAACTATTTAAATTGAGAGATGAATTCTGTCCACATTAAAATGCAACAGTGATTGTTTCATAGGCAAAGGGAAGAAAGATATAATTTAGCTTATGGTATTTGGAAGGTTAGTAAGGCAGACAGGTGTGGTGATAACCCCAGCTATTGCAGAGGCTGAGGCAGGAGAATTGCAAGTTCTAGGTTAGCTTTAGAAACTTAGTGAGACCCTGCTTCTGAGTAAAGAAATAGTAGTAGTAGAATACTTGCCCAACATGGATGGATCCCTACATTCAATTCCTAGTATTTGGGGTGGGAATGGAGGATAAGGTTCTTCCGTACTGGCCAAATTGTTCACTAGTTCAAAGCTGCCGTTGCTTGCAAATAAAAGCCAGGCCTAGACACTGCGCATGGTGTTTAAGCCTCACATCTGTACACAACAGCTACTATTTTTACATTTGGATGAAAATGAAGCTTAGAGGGTTTTTGTGGTGGTGGTGTTTTTTCTTCTCCCCTTTGGTTCTGGGGATTGAACCCTAGAGCCTTGTATGTGGTGATCAAGCAATCTTACCACTGAACTTAAATCCCCAGTCCACTCTTAGAGAATTTTAAGGAAATTTTTTCAAGGTTTTACAGTAACTTTAAAGGAGTATGGTACCGCCAGGCGTGGTGGCGCACGCTTGTAATCCCCGCACTTGGGAGGCTGAGACGGGAGGATCGTGCAGGTTCGAAGCCAGCCTCAGCTGGCTTAAGAGATCCTGTCTCCAAATAAAATATAAAATAGGTCTGGGAGTGTAGCCCAGAGGTTGAGGGCCTCTGGGTTCTATCCCCAGTACCACAAATAAATAAATAAATAAATAAATAAATAAATAAATAAATAAACAAATAAATAAATTCTTATATGGCTTTCTTATAAAGAGATTAAGGAAATACCAGAAGCACAAACCCAAGGCAAGGCAACAGTATAGTTGAACTGTTGATGTGCGCGCGCACACATGTTCAGTAAGTACATGTTGAAAGCATATATGAATGGGTAGTGTCAGATCCACCAGTTGGAAGTTGAAGGAACCTACAGTGACAAATCACATCTTGTTATTTAAAGTGGTGCTGGAGGGAGTTGGTGCCTCAGTGTATCCTCCTCCTCTTCCTGTCTGGAACAGCACAACCACCAGAGGGAGCCTGGACATTCTTTTGTGGTTGAGAGTTCTGAAGCTCTCAAGGGGTAGGGAGGGATGGGGGCCGGCCTGAGTGAAGGACCTTGTCTGTGTGGAAGGAGAGACCCACCTGAGCACCTTCCCCTAGGGGCAAGTAAACCTCTGGTTCCTTTTATTTATTTATATTTTTTTTGTGGTACTGGGAGTGGAACCTAGAGGCTTTCTACCTCCAGGCTATACTCCAAGACCTATTTTCTATTTTATTTTGAAATGGCCTCACCAAGTTGCTGAGAGCCTCACTAAGTAGCTGAGGCTGGCTATGAACCTGTGTGATCCTCCTGTCTCAGCCTCCCAAGTGTGAGGATTACAAGCATGTGCCACCACACCCTGCTAAACTTACTCTGGTTCTTAACAAGGCTACCAGCAGGACTTTGCAGCTCTTTATCATTTAAAAAATAGACTGTTTCTCTTTAACATTTGTTTAGAAAATAGAAAATGTTCCCAAAGCCCCCCCTTTTGTAGCACTGAATATGGAATTGGGGGAGGGAATTCTACCAATGAGCTACACTTCCAGACTTATTTTGATTTTCATTTTGTATTTATTTTTTTGTGATACTGGGGATTGAGCCCAGGGACATTCTACCTCTGAGCTGTACCCCAATCCCTATTTTTTGTTATTTTTATTTTGAAACAGGGTCTCAATAAGTTGCTGAGGGCCTTGCTAAATAAGTTGCTGAGACTGACCTCGAACCTGTGATCTGACCTGTCTCAGCCTCCCAAATATTGGAATTATAGGTGTATGCCAGCACACCTGCCCCAATCCCTTCTTATAATGAGAATAGCCTTAATACTAAAATAAAGGTAGTATACCAAGAAAACTAAAGATTGATTTTATATATACACAGAATTTTCAAGCAAAATCTATCAACTTAGTTAATGAATTCTATTTATACCCAAGTGGGATTGAGTTCAGGAATATAAAGATGTGAAGCTGAGTATGCTGTTGGCATGCCCTATAATCCCAGTACTTGTGAGGCTGAGTCAGCAGGATTACAAGATCAAGACCAGACTCTGTAACTTAACAAGACACTAGTTGATTTTAGAGGTAGAATGTCTCAAGGTTCAATTCTCAGTACTATGTACACAGAAAGAGAAATGTAGAAATGTGAATTTTAAGAAATCTGTTGACATAATTCACTATATGAATAATATAAAGAAGTCCTTGACAACTTAGTGAGACCCTGTTTCAAAATAAAATAGACCTGGAAGTGTAGCTCAGAGATAGGATGTCCCTGGTTTCAGTCCCTAGTATCAAAAAAAAGGAAAAGAAAAAGAAAAGAAAAGAAAGAAGGTACTTGGTTACCTCAAGGTACTTGAGACTATTGGAGATCGAACTCAAAAGCATTCTATCTCTGAGATATATCCTAACGTTATTTATTTATATTTATTTTATTATTTATTTCTTTATTTTTTGCGGTCTTGGGGATTAAACCCAGGTGTATTCTACCTCCATGCTATACCTGTAGTCCTCTTTTTTATAATTTATTTGGAAATAGGGTCTCACTAAGCTATGGAGGGCCCAAGTAGCTGAGGCTGGCTGTGAGCCTGCGATCCTCCTGTCTCAGTCTCCCAAGTACTGGGATTGTGAGCGTGTGCCACCACACCTGGCTCTATTTTATTTATTTATTTATTTATTTATTTATTTATTTATTTATATAGTTTGGGGGTACTAGTGATTGAACCCAGGGGCATTCTACTGCCAAGGTATACCCTCAGCTCTATTTTTTAAAAGTTTTATTTGGAAGCAGGATCTCGCTAGCTTTAGGAGAGTCTCATTACTTGCTGAGGCTGTCCTTGAACTGTGATCCTCCTGTCTCAGCCTTCCAAGTATTAGAATTACAGGCCTGCGCCACCATGCCTGGCTTAGTATTATTAATAAAAATTCTTTAGGTAAAATAAAATTGAAATAGAGGGAATCAACCAAAACATAATAGAAACTATCCGAAATATAATGGCAAAATTACAGTAAATGACAAAAATCCAAAATACAGTGGCAAATACCATTTCCATTGTAACTAGAAACAGAATTAGGATGCTTATTGCCTGTGTATCAACATTGTTTTTGAGTTATCTAATAAAATAAGATAGAAAGGTGAGCTGGGTATGGTAGCACATGCTTGTAATTCCAGTTCCTTGGAAAGCTGAGACAGGAGGATCATAGGTTCGTGGCTAGCCTCAGCTACTTAGTGAGGCCCTCTACAACTTAGTGATAGGCTCTTTCAAAATAAAGAATAAAAAATGTGGCTTGCTGAGCTTTCCCGTCCATTATCTGGAGTTCGTCTGGTATTCCTAATACTCCCTAGTTTGGGCATAATAGAGAAAACATATGTCCTTCTCTTTCTGTGCTTGGCTGATCTCACTTAACATAATGTTCTCCAGGTCTTTCCACCTTCTTGCGAATGACATGCACCAAGCACAGTCTGCAAGTATGCCATTTTTAATATGATCCACAAAAATAAAAAAAAAAAAATGTGGCTTGGAGGTAGATCTCCGAGGTTCAATCCCCAGCACTGCCAAAAAAAAAAAAAAAAAAGGAAGATGAAATCATTATAGTGAGTAAAATAATTTCAGATGATATAAAATGCTTAGAAAACTTAATTTAGAAAATTAGTTGGATTCATGAGAATTGGATAAAGTAATTAGTAATTTTTTTCTCTGCTAAATGTTGAGCAGTTTGAAAAGATGAGGGGATAAGTGGGTAGGAAATACTATTCAAAGTAATAATCAATTGTTATAAATACCAAGGAATGAAACGAACAAGAGTGATATCCTGAGACTGATCTGAATTATGTTAAAATCTTGTTGAAAGATACCAAATAAAGTCTGAATACACAGAGAGGCCCAGTGCATTTCTTGCATAGAAATAACAGTGTCTGTTTCTTCTGAGTTACAAGTAATTGCAGTTAGAATCCCACCGAAGGAATTTAGAATGGGACTGGCTGATTTTAAAGTTCATTTGCAAAAATAGATATCTAAGAAATAGCCAGGAAAACGTTAGAAAACAATTATAGTGAAGGGAGACTTGTCCTGTTGATTGTTAATTTACTGTAAGGCACAATAATCAAGTGGGAAGTAAGACCAAGAATAGACAAATAGTGGAGTGGCATGTTACACGAACTTACATGTTCTACACACACTGCCAAGAGGCATTCCAGCTCACTTGGGAAAAAAGGTTTAGTTGCTTTAATAAGTGATGGCAGTGTAATGGACTCCTGTATGAGGCTGACTGAGGCCAGAAGCAGAAAGCAAGCAGGAGGAGAGAACCATATATAATCTCCAAGGTGCTACAACCCCAGGGACCAGCCCTTAGCAACCAAAGCCATCTTCTAACATTACTACCTTGTTTCTGTGAGGAGGGCTGGGGAACATTCTAAATCCACTCCACTATACATGCATTGCTGATTGGAGCATGAATTTTAAAATCCTTAAAACACACATGGCTTTTCCCTGGTTAACTCAGTTTTCAAGTACACAGCCCACAGTGAAAGGCATCAGGGCCAGAACATTTATTACGACTGTGCTCAGAGAGACCAAGGCTTGGTAACAACAGGAATAGAATGTTTTTAGTTGGCCGTGGTGGCACATGCTCGTAATCCCAGTACTTAGGAGGCTGAGACAGGAAGATCCGGGTTCACAGCCAGCCTCAGCTGCTTAGTGAGGCCCTGTTTCAAAATAACAAAAATTAGGCTGGGAGTATAGCTTGGACATAGAATGTCCCTGAGTTCCATCCCCAGTACTGAAAGAGAGAGGGAGAGGGAGAGGGAGAGGGAGAGGGGAGAGGGAGGGAGGGAGGGAGGGAGGGGAGGGAGGGAGGGAGAGAGAGAGAGAGAGAGAGAGAGAGAGAGAGAGAGAGAGAGAGAGAGAGAGAGAAAGAGAAAGAAACATGTTTAGTAGAATGGTATAATCTTACACTCATTACCTAGAGTAATGTTTGGTTTAAATGTCCAAATTCAGGATTATGGAATCATTTAAGTTTCATGAAAAAGAACACATTTGTATTTATGTGTGAATATGGGGGTATGAGTCTCTATGGGCATGTGCAAAAATTAATGGTCATTTCAAATGGGAATGATATGTGAATTATAGGCAGGTGAGGTCATTAATACTTCATCTTTGTCTAGTTGAACTTCTATGACAGTTATAAGACAGGACATTAAAATTCTTCTAAAAATTATGACTGATAAAAACCACAGTAAGCCAGGTGTAGTGGTGTACAACCATAATTCCAGTACTTGGGAGGCTGAGGCAGAAGAACTGCAAATTCAAGCCAGCCTTGGCAATGTAGCAAGACCTTGTTTCAAAATAAAAATAAAAAGGAGTCAGGGTGTAGCTTTGAGTTAGAATGTCCATAGGTTCAGTCCCTAGTACCAAAAACCAAATAAAAACCCCACACAGGATAAATTGTCCTAGGGAATTATGGTAGACTTGCTTTCAGACTGTTGTATGTGATTTTTTTGTAGTTTGAAAAACAAAAGATAAGAATAACTCCTGTCTCACTTAGCGTTTTGCTTAGTCATGTAACTTCCCCAGCATAAAGCTTCAATACTTCAAAGATGAGGCACACGTCAAACTTTTTTCCTGTACAGTAGTCCTCCCTTATCCTCAAGCAATAGGTTCCCACACTTCTCGTGGATGCCTGAAACTGGATAGTACCAGCTTCTGTATATGCCATGATTTCCCCCTATACATACATACCTGTGATATGGTTGAATTGGTAAGTTATTCACAGTAAGAGATTAATAACAATACTCCTAATGTAATAGAACTGTAATAATAATATAATAAAACGGTCAGCATCACTACTCTTGTGCTTTGGGGCCATTATTAAGTAAAATAAGGGTTTCCTTAACATAAGTGCTATGATTCTGCAACAGTCTGATAGCTGAGAAGGCTAAGTGGCTACCAAGTGACTTATGGACTAGTAATGTGTATAGTGTGGGTATTATGGATGATTTATAGCCTGCATGGGGTGGTATGAGATTTCAGCATGCTATTCAGAAAGCATACAGTTTCAAACTTACTAATTTTTCCTGGAAATTCTTATTTCAGACTGAGGTTTTTTATTTAATACATTTGTATCTTGGTTGGCCGAGGGTAGCTAACACCACGGATACCGAAGCTGCAAGTAAGGGCGAGTCTACTGTATTTATTATGTAGGCTGTGTATGAGAATCTCCACCCTTAACTGCTGTCCTCCACTCTGATAACTCTTCTATCATAGAAGCTGGTACTTATGACCTGACTTTTACTATCAGTGGTACTCAGTATTTGAAAAACCGTAGGTTGACAGTTTAATATGCAAATATCAATAAGCAATGAAGTCATTCGATGCTTGGTATAAAAATAGAAAATACAGATAGTGCTTAGGAGAGGCAGTCGAGATCAGAGTTAAAATGGACTTTGCTGGGCGTGGTGGCATACGCTTATAATCCCAGTGAGGCTGAGACAGGAGGATCACAGGTTCACAGCCAGCCTCAGCTACTAAGCGAGACCCTCCACAACTTAGTGAGACCCTGTTTCAAAATAAAAGAATAAAAATAGGGATGGGGTGTAGCTTGGAGGTAGAATGTCCCTGGGTTTAATCCCTGGTACCACCAAAAAAAAAAAAAGTATGAACTTTGCTTGAAGGTGATTCTTAGTATACTTCGTCTTTGGGCAAGCTAAGTAAGTTTCTCCATAGGTAAATGGGGATAAAATAGTACCTGTGGAGTTGTTGAGATGAAATGAGAAGGCATATAAGACATACAGTGGACACTTACTTTTTACCATTACAGACATGTATGAAGGTCTAAGCCTCAGCTCCTTTTTTCCTTTTTAAGTGTTATTTAACTGTGTCCGCATGTGTTGGCTCACTTGTATAATCCTCTTGTCTCTGGAAGGTTCTAATAGAAGACTGTATTCCAGTGCTGAAGAGGTATGCCAAAGAAGGGAGAGTGTTTGATTATGTGATTAATGACTTGACAGCTGTTCCAATCTCCACATCTCCAGAAGAAGGTAGATTCTTTTTTGTTTTACCCAAGATAATTGTTCATGAAAATGTTTCTCTTGGTACCATATGAAGGTAAAAGTTCTTTTTAGAGATTGTCTAGTTCTCTCTTTTTTCTGTGGTACTGGGGATAAAACCCAGGGGCATTCTACCTCCAAGCTACACTCCAGCCCTATTTTTTAATCTTTATTTTTGAAACAGGGTCTCACTGAGTTGCGGAGGGCCTCGCTAAGTAGATGGATGCTGGCTGCCAACCTGCAATCCTCCTGTCTCAGCCTCCCAAGTACTGGAATTATGTGTGCCACCATGCCCGGCTTAGTTCTCTCATTTTTTAAAGGGAATTAAGCTGCAGCCCATGGTAGAAAAATGGCTGGATTTAGATTGGGCTTTAATTTCTGTTCCTGCCATTAAATAAGTGAATTCATGCCATCATTTGAAACAAACATGAAGTAAAATGGTTTATAAATATCATTGAAATGTTAAATTGATAGTTTCTTTAAATTACTTGATTTTTGCCTCCAGGGGGACAGACTGATGATGTTGTAAGCGGTGACAGACTATTTCCCCTTTTCAAATCATGTGCTTTAAGTCACTATACATTTGACTTCTTTTTGAGTTTGCAAAATGGGGCTACAATCTGATGACCCTTGCGGGAGTGTCTCCCGGGACGTCGCTGCTTTGCCCCTTGAAGTCTTTTTTGAGATTTCAACAAGCACCTTTGTGTCAAATCTATTTTGTAGGGGCAAGGTGTTGAGATGCAACCCAGAGCCTGATGCCTTCTAGGCAAGTGCTCTACCCCCAAACCCCTAGTCAAATCTTAACTGACACCCAGGGAAGCATCTAAGTGGACATACGTTTGTTTTTACCTTGGCATTAGTGTGGAGCATGCATGCGAGACACCAGCTGTGACTGTACCTTATTGTTTATCAGCAGGCTCTCAAGCTTTTTCTTCCTTTTTTGTGGATTGTTGAGTTACAGTGAATATTTGATGTTAGGTGTTTTGATGCATACTTATACAACGTAACATTTTTTATCATTTAGATTCCACATGGGAGTTTCTCAGGCTGATTCTTGACCTCTCAATGAAAGTATTGAAACAGGATGGGAAATATTTTACACAGGTAAGCTACTCAAGGTTTTTCATCTCTCCTAAGACTATGAATAAGAATTTTTATTTTAAATTTTGGATGCATTTCTTGTAACTCATGTTTTTTACAGCATGATTGGATTATATTCTGTCAGGTAGTATCTAAATAGCTAACCTGGCATCTCTTGGTAACTAATGAGTTCCTAGCAGGACCCAAGGTTTATCCTCATTTGTCCTTCCTAGTCTTTGACTGTAATATGAACTTCTGCCACCAGATGGAGACACAGAACGCGTTTTTCTTTAGCCACCTCATCCTCTAGGAAAGTGTTCTTAGAAAAGCTTATTTAAGCAACATACACTTAACAATTTAGCGGTGCCACCACATGGAAGCAAACTGGTGCTTTTCTCATTCTCTAGGGATTTTTAATTTTCAAAGAAAGTTTGAAGGCATATATCATGATATTTACACCAAATATCTATATTACAGTATATTAAAATCTTTAATAAAATTCCAAACAGGACAGCAGAGGCAACCAATCTCTAATCCAGTCTTTTTACTTGATATAAAAATTCCTTGACTCATAAGTAAAAGGTCAGCACTTAAAATAGATAGTATTGTACTCTGATGTTACAGGAAAATCCCTCTACCTTGACCATAGACCATATATATATGAGGTTTATTATTTAAGTAGTGGATTTGCAAACTTTACTGGTGCCTTTTCAGAAAAAAATATATCCCCCTCCCCGTGCTTCCACCACCCCCTTATTTTTATTCAGTGCCTCCAATTTATCTTCTCCTCCTTCTTTTCCTTTGCCTCTTCATCCTCCTCTTCCTCTTCCTTCTCTGAGGATTGAACCAAGAGGCGTTCTACCTCTGAGCTTACACTCCCAGCTCTATTTTACTTTTATTTTTTGGTATGTGTGGTATTGGAGATTGAGCCCAGGGCATTCTACTACCAAGCTACAACTTTGCCCTATTTTCTATTTTTATTTTGAAATAGAGTCTCACTAGGTTGATGAGAGTTTCCTACTACCTGAGGCTGTCCTCGAACCTACAATCCTGTTTCAGTTGCCCAGCAAATAACCCCTAAATTCACCTGAGGCTACTATCACCCCCGCCCCCAGCGTCCCTGGGGCAGTATTGTAAACTGTGGGAATCTTATGATGTAGAGCATTAACAGTTCCATAAGCAGTATTCCATAGTCTTTCATATGTAATCCTAATCATATAAGAGGCTCTATGTAGGTGAAGAACTTTACAAAGTAATAATATATTGTAGAAATTCATTTTATTAAATGCATATTTTGTTAAGTAATATATTCTAGCTTTAAAATTTTAAATTCGTTTTTTACAAAGTATACAAAATTTTAGAATTGTACATATTAGTGAGATACCATGTGATATTTTGATATATAGTATATATATTGTGCTATGTTGACTAAAGGTAAGCCTATCTGTCCTTATTTTATGGCAAATACCATACAGAATCCTTTCTTTTAACCTAATCGTTATCCATAGTATCCCTGCTGTGTGGTAGCAGATCAAAACTTCTGACTCCTAACTACAACTTAGCACCCATTGATAACTGCTTTTTCAAACATTGTCACTGGGCGTGGTGGTGCATGCTTGTAATCCCAGCACTTGGGAGTCTGAGACAGGAGAATCCCGGTTCATGGCTGGCCTCAGCTACTACTTAGTGAGGCCCTCTGCAGTTCAGTGAGACCCTGTTTCAAAATAGAGAATAAAAAATAGGGCAGGGGGTATAGCTTGGAGGTAGAATGCCCCTGGGTTCCATCTCCAGTACCACAGAAAAAAATACTCATGCAGAAGCTAGGGAGTCATCTGGATACAAGAGGGACTTTAGATAATGGAGGAGAAAGCCTAGTGGAGCGATGGAGGGGGTTCAGGGGAGTGAGGGCTGATGAAGGAAACACACTGATGTCAGTGCCAATCTTGCTGTCTTGGGTGGGTAAGAGAGGGAGCGGGGAAGAACATGCGGGTGCCGTGTGCACGTATGTCCCTATCACTCTATTATGATGTGAGATTATAATGTACCAATAAAAGTATATTGAAATAAATAAAAAGAAAATTAAGAAAAGAGGGGAAAAATAAACATTGTTAAGCCAGGAGTGGTGGTGCATGCTTTGTAATCTCAGGACTTGGGAGACTGAGACAGGAGAATCCAAGATTGGAGGACAGCCTCAGCAATTAGTGAGGCTCTCATCGACTTAGACCCTGCTTCCAAATAAAAGTAAAATAGGTGTGAGGATATAACTCAGAGGTAGAATGTCCCAGGATTAAATCCCTGTACTAATAAATAAATAAATAATAAATAAATTATTGTTAATATATTTCATTGTCAAGAACAGGTAGAGGGCTGGATATGGTGGTGCACGCCTACAATTCTAGTACTTGACAAGCTAAGGCAGAAGAATCACAGTTTCAAGGCCAGCCATAGCAACTTAGTGAGACCCTGTTTAAAAAAAAATTGGGCTGAGTGTGTTCCACAGAGGTAAACTGCCTCTGGTTTTAATCCCCAGTACTACAAAAAAAAAAAAGAGAGAGAGAGAACATGGAGGAAGTCTTAACTTTTTTTTCCCCCTGAGGCAGCTCTTGCCAACAGACCCTACCCTGCCCTGGACATTTTCTGAGATCCGAGATGACTAATGCTGAAAACAACTTAGCAACTCGGAGACACCTTGACTCAGACTCTAGCTTCTTCTCTTTTCCGCCTCTGCCCACGTGTGCAAGACCTGCAGGCACGTGGTGACTCATTCTGGACCTTGCGCTTGGTGAAAGTGTGGTGAAGCTTCGAGGAGAGCAAACAGCTCTATGAGTGAATATTTTCCTCCTGATATTTAGAAATGTATTTTTAACACATTGTGGACTTGGTTCTGTTTACAGCAGGGGTCTCTGAACTACAGGCCAAATGTGGCCTCCTGTTTTTGTAGTTTTCTTGGCCACACCATGCCCATTCATTGCATAGTGTTGATGGCTGCTTTCGTGCTACAGCAGCAGCAAAGAATGGTTGTGGGAGAGGCCAGATGATCAGCACAGGCTAATATATTCTCTCCCTGGCCCTTCACAGAGGAAGCTTGCTGACCCCTGTTTTATAGGATATCTGCAGTGAAATATGCTCAAATAAAAGTTTCTTACTATAAAAGCAACCAGATCCAGCGAGTTGGGAATTTTCCAAGTGGGTATTTCTGAAGTAGAGCATATTTATAACAATTTTTTCTTCCAAGTTTCTGCAAATATAAGGGAATCTCATGCAGGTTAAGTCAAGGAAGATTACGAGGTTCGAGGATCTTTAACTAAACGGAGACTAAGACAAGACCAGGCCCAGTTGGACAAGCCTATAATCCAGTTACTTTCGGAGACTCAGGGAAGAGAATCGCAAATTTGAGGCCAGCCTGGGCAACATATCAAGACATGATCTAGAGGGTGGGGAGGGGAGGGCGATTGTAGTAGGTAGTTGGTATTAGAAAGTGTGACTCTTCTTTTGTATTGAATATTTGCCTGATAGACTGTCTCCTAAAGGCAACTGGTATCTTAGTATGAAGACTAATATAAATACTTGGAATACTATCGCAGCCCAATCGTAAGTATTACTGACGCAGGCTTGTGTAGCTTTCCTCGGCCAACTGACTCATGCCAAAAACAAAAAGTAATACATGCGTAAGGCTGTATTGTTTTCCAGGAATTATCTAAAAGATATAACATGTTTTCTTTCCCCACGTTCATTACATTTGGCAGTACAAATGATCTCATTTTGTGATTTCACTTTGGGCGATCCTGCTGTACATTCCGTGATTGAATGTGTCACATGGTGAGATTCACATGGTTGAAGGAGTGTAGGCTTTTCAGGAAGCTCTGGTCAGAAGCAGGGTGGTCTGACTCAGGAGGCATTTGTATGGTTACTACAGTGTGGTTTTGGGGGGTAGGTGCTGGGGATGGAACCCGGGGCCTTGTGCGTGCTAGGTAGGGCTGGGTTTATACCCTCATCCCCTCAGTTTTTAACTGTCATGCAATATGCTCGGGATGCACCCTCAATTACTGCTATTTCCACTCCCCCCCCCCCCTTGCTGCACACTTTAGCAAGGATGGGGTAAAGCTGGGCATGGTGGCACACACCTGTAATCCCAGTACTTGGGAAGCTGAGACAGGTGGATTGCAGGTTCAAGGCCAGCACCAGAAATTTAAGAAGACCTCGATTAGAAAAAAAAATAGGGCTGGGGGTATAGCTTGGAGGTGGAATGTGCTAATTAGTTTCTGCCCAAAATGGCTCTCATCACAGTGTCAAGTCTGTGATGTAACTGGTGGTGTCAGAAAGCCAGGGAATGTTGTAGAACTCCTGGGAATTGAGCTGGCCTGGTGGAGTTCAAATTGGAGAGGAATGACTCTTCTGGGACTAGAAGGCATGTCCTGGGACTTGAAGCCCTTCTTTCTTTCCCTTGCACACTTCTTAAAAAAATGGTAAGCTATTTGATGCATATAAAGTATGTATAAAACATGCATGTAAGTTATGATGCTACATAATTACCAACTTCTCACCACTCCCACCTTTAATTGGCATAATTAGTTGTGTGTGTATTTGTGTGTGTGTGTGTGTGTGTGTTACTATGGATGGAACCCAGGGGCATTCTACCTTTGAGCTATACCCCCAGCCCAATTTTATTTTTTATTTTGAAACAGGGTCTCACCAAGTTGTGGACGGCCTCATTAAGTTGCTGAAGCTGACCACAAACCTGGGACTCTCCTGTTTCAGCCTCCCAAGTATTGGGCTTATAGACTTGCGCCACTACACCTGGCTCTCAGTACTCTTGATATATATTTCTGCCTAATACCTGCTGCTTTCTAGAAGTAACCCATCCTTAGTGGCTTTTTGTTATTGGTGGTGGTGTACTGGGGATTAAAGCCAAGGGGGTAGTCTTTTGCTGTGCTATACCCCAGCCCCCCCTTTTTTTTTTGGTGGTACTGGGGTTCCTTGGAAGCCCTTCTCCCTCCAGGCTACACTCCCAGACCTTTTTTTATTTATTTGGAAACAGGGTCTCTTAAGCCAGCGAGGCTGACTACGAACCTGCGCGATCCTCCTGTCTCTGCCTCCCAAGCGCGGGGATTACAAGCGTGTGCCACCACGCCCAGCTATTTTTTATTTTGAAACAGGTATTCACTAAGTTACCACACTGGCCTCAAACCTGCAATTTTTCTGTCTTACTTTTCCAATTACCAGGATCACAGCTGTGTGGAACTGTATTGGCCTGCTTGCCTGCCTGCCTGCCTGCCTTCTCCCTCCCTCCCTCCCTCTTTTCTTTTCTCTTCCTTCCTTCTTTCTTTCTGTCTGTCTGTCTGTCTGTCTGTCTGTCTGTCTGTCTGTCTGGGGAGGGAACCCAGGGACATTTGACCTCCGAGCTATACCCCCTGCCTTATTTTTCTTTATTTTGAAACAGGGTCTCACTGAGTTGCTGAGGGCCTCACTAAGTAGCTGAGGCTGTTTGTGAACTGCGATCCTCTGGTCTCAACCTCCCGAATGCTGGGATTACAAACGTGTGCCACCACACCCGGCTTTGTTTCATTTTTTTAATAAAAAACATCCTGTGCTCTGTGTGTGTGTGTGTGTGTGTCTTAAAGAGAAAGACTCATACATAAGGGATTGAACACTCAGGAGCATTCTACCTCTGAGCTGCACCCCTAGTTCTATTTTTTTTTTTTCATTTTGAAACAGGGTCTTGCTAAGTTGCAGAGAACTTTGCTAAGTTGCTAAGGCCAGCCTCAAACCTGCAATCCTCCTGTCTTAGTTTCCCAAATACGGAGATTATAGGCGGGCACCATTATGTCCAGCAGTTAGCTTGCTTTTGAAATTTATTTTAAAATAAAGGTGTTCAGGGCATTTCTGTACCTTTTTTTTTCGCTTCCTTTTTCTTTACTTCTTTTTGTGGTGCTGGGGATTGAACTCGGGGCTTTCTACCTCTGAGCTCCATCTCCAGCTCTATTTTTTATTCTTAAATTTACAAGGTCTCATTAAGTTGTGGAGGGCTTCGCTAAGTAGCTGATACTGGCCATGAACCTGCGATCCTCCTGTCTCAGCCTCCCAAGTACTGAGATTATAAGTGTGCGCCACCATGCCCAGCTTTCTGTACCCATTTTTTTGTTTTTACATTACAAAGATAATACATGTTAGGTAGCTTATGTTTAAAAGGTATAAACAACATAGAAATCTATAAAGTAAAAAAAGCAAGTATCTAACATGGGGCAAGGAGAACTTTCTGGAACTAAAGCTGCTGAATTCAGATTTAGACCCTAGTTGTGCTCCCATTTCTGTCCCATTGATTCCTCTTATCCTTCATGTATGATTAATTCTTTGCTATTAGATTTTTTGTTTTTATGCCTGATGTTTTTATCTTGAAAACAAAAAGTTCCGTTGGTAAACAGCAAAATGAATGTATCACATTACTTTTTTTGGGTACATATCTATTTGTGGAGACTTTCTTCTGTTTTTAAAAAAGTGCTTCTTGGCATTGGTGGGAAAGAACAAATTGAAGCTTTTCCGTTTCCTTCCCACATTCTATAAGAAGGTCCTCCCATTGGCCTCTCTAGAGAGTGTAGTGTCAATTTTAAGATGTCAAGGAAGACCATTCGCCTGTACACCTTGGTGGCATTTCCATTCTATAGCTTCCCCAGTGGCGATGCATTCTAAAAAAACCCGGTAGTGTTTTCTATTTATGAATCCTAAATTACACGTGTGGTGTTTATATGCTCTCATGGTGAACTTGATGTTGAAACCAAATTATATGCTGGCAAAGGGCACTTTGGCCAAATCCCACTGTAGGACCCTAGATGATGGGTTATTAAACAGGCTGGCACTGAAGGACGACGTCATGTTAAGCAAATGTGCTAAGTTAAAACCATCAAGGCCAACTCTTGGAATAGTTCTAACCTCTTATCCGTGGCTGGCTAGACAATTTTGAAATGCCATTCTCAGAAACTCTTACATCTCAGAGGTTCTTACATCACAGGCTGTTTTTATTTATAAATGATTTTCACCTTACATTGTACTTGGCTAATATGAGGCAAATTAATAAGTTAATAAAGGGTTTTTTTGGGTACTGAGGATTGAACCCAGAGGCATTCTGTGTCTGAGCAGTCCTTTTGTATTTTGAAATGGTGTCTTGCTAAGTTGCTAGGGTGACCTCAAACAGGCCATCTTCCTGTTTCAGCCTACCGAGTACTGGGGTTACAAACACCACCATGCCTGACTAAAAGTTTTTAAGATGAAATAGTCAACAAAACCCAAAGATTCAGTAATCTTCTGAATGTTAAGAACTTAAGTGGTTAAAAAGAAATAGGTAATAGCTGAGTGTGGTCAGACACACCTGTAATCCCAGGGTTTGGGCAACTTAGACAGGAGGATCGCAAGTTTGAGGACAACCTCAGTAACTTGGCAAGACCTTGTTTTAAAATAATAAATTAAAAGGGGCTGGAGATATGTCTAAGGTAGAATACCCATGGGTTCAATCCCCAGTCAACCCCCCTCCCCCCGAAACACACAAGTAAATAAATAGAAATAGGCGGTATTAATACCCATCTTGTTTCCAAAAGGAAAAAATCTAGAAGATTGTGCTTAAAGTAATGACAAACCTTAACCCCACACCTAGTCAATTAAAATCTGCATTTTAATAAGAACCCCTGTAACTCATGCACATTAAAGATTGAGAAGCTCTAGAGCTAGGCATATACTACACTCATTTAGCAGCTCTACTTCATTCTAGCCAGCATTTCTGATTCTCTACCCTTTTTTCCTCCTGGGCACAGGATTGCTGCTGTAGCTCCAAATGTCACATTCTGGTTATAGGCTGAAAGAGAACTGAAGGGGAAGACAACTATCCTAGATTGTTCAGAATTGAAAGCTTTCCTCACAGTCCTAGTAGGACTCCTTGACCACCCCTAACTGCTTGGGAAGTAAAAAAGTGACCAAAAAGGGAGAAAAGTCATGACAAATGAGTTCCAGAGGAAGTGTTTTGTTTTGTTTTTTGCAGTACTGGGGATGGAACCCAGGGGCATTCTACCTCTGAGCTACAAGTCCAGCCCTTTTTTTATTCTTTATTTTGAAACAGGATCTCACTGAGTTGCAGAGGGCCTCACTAAGTAGCCGAGGCTGGCCTCAAATCGCCATCCTCCTGGCTCAGAGGAAGTTTTTGATGAAGAGTACAATTGAGGATGTATCCTTAGCATAAACCCTGAGTAAATTTCTGTTGTGCCTTCAGAGCAATCACAGATTTTCAGTAAAGCATGCAATAGGATAATTCCCTGACAACCATTTTAGATTCATAGGGTTGTAGTTTAAACCATTCTTGAAACCAAGAACATTATTCTTTTTTTGATACTTCATTTCCAACACAGTGGTGACCATTATCGGAAAAAAGTTACTTTGAACGAATGGGCCATGTGTCTGAATCTTTGCTAAGTTGCATGGGGGTGCATAGAATGAACTGTGCTCGGGAGAAATTGGTCCCATGGCTTTCTATTACTTCATACTCTAATAATTTGAAATAGCTTGGTAAATGAGGTAGAAGGAGAATGCGCTAATATACTTATAAATAGAATTCAATATAACTTGTGATGGTGCAGAGGCCTTATCTCGATTTTAATGATGAACTTTTATCTCAGACAAGAATTGTTCTCCTTTATTAGAGACATTCAAATGAGTGGGGCTCAAGAATCCCGTCGTTTGCTTTTCTCTTTGATTTAGGGGAACTGCGTCAATTTGACGGAAGCCTTGTCGCTCTATGAAGAACAGCTTGGGCGCCTCTACTGTCCTGTGGAGTTTTCGAAGGAGATCGTCTGTGTTCCTTCATACTTGGAATTGTATCCTTTGGCCATAACATCATGTTAGATCAGAATGCCTGAATGAATCTTGTGCCAGTTCAGCGTTTTTAATCCTAGTAATGAACAGAAATAGTTGTGTAGTCTATAACACCCCAGTTATCGACGCTCTGAGAACTTTAAAAAACTGGTTTCTGGGCCCCACTCAGAGACTCTGGGCTGTGGCTTGACAGTCTTTAGGGACTTTAAATTAATCAGGTATCATTGGTCCAAAAAAGTAGTTCTCCAAGGCACTTGCAGAGCTGCTGCATCACCTAGGAACTAGCTACATTCGCAGATTCTCAAGTCTCACCCTGACCTGTTGTCCAATCAGAGATGCTGGAGGTGGGGATGCCAGCCCCTCCAGGGAACTTTCATCCAGCCGAGGTACTTGAGATGCCCTCATGGAAAATATCCCACCCGTGCAAGTAAAAACTACAGCAACACTCACTTCAGTCATATCGAAATTACCTGCTTTAATGTTAGTTCCTATGCTTGATGCTCCTTTGTGGTAGAAATCAAGAACTAAAATAATGTGGACCACGAAACCAGTGCCGGTGTTCCCCATTATTTCCACTTAGCCCACTGAAAAAGGACAGGACACATTGAAAAACTGAAATGAGAGAGAGAGCATCATAAATTTGTACCACCTTTCCTTCTAAAAGCTAGGCAGGCCGTCTGCAGTCAGTAGCTTCCTTCTCTGCAGCGGTGGAGCCCAGGTTCCTATAACAGCACTCTCCATTGCTGAGGCAAGAGGCGAGAAGAACGCGAGGTCTTCTCTGCTTGCCTGGCAGCTGTGCCCTTTCACAGCCTGTGGAGAGATTTAGCATCTCCCACTGTCCTCCTTCATTCAGGGCTCCCTTCAGAGTGTTTTTGTACAGTCTCATCTGTCTTCACATATTTGCATTCTTGAGAAATCAGTTTATAACATTGGGATGAGGTTCCTCTCTGGTTCCTCTCCTCCCTTTCCGCCCTTTTTTGCCCTCTCTTCCTCCCTCCTATTCCTCCCCACCACCAAGTCCCTTTTGGAAGACTTGGGAGCGGTAGTGCGGTGGTGTGCGTTCCTGTGACCTTCTGTCTTCCCAGTGCCCCCTTCGGGTGTCGCAGGCTGCAGAGTGGCCTTGTTCAAAGGCCTTCGTCATTACCTGGGTGCTCTGAGCAGTGAAGCTTTTCATCTGGCTTGCAGTTTGCAGGCCAGCACACACGTGTTAAGTGATGCCTGTTCTTCCATGACTTGCCAGCTTTCTTTCCTTGACTCCCTGCCCAGGTGGGTATTTTACACTGTTTGGAAGAAAGCTAAGCCTTGAAGAGGAATGTCCCCTTTCATGTGTGCTGCAGCTAGCCTTTCCTGACCTCCACATGCTGTACATGACATCGAAACCAGTTAGGCAATTGATTGTGAATTCCTTCAAGTTTTCTTTTTTAATTATTATTTTTAATTTAAAAATCAAATGGAAAATGTATATTTTGATGAGCTAGGGTGTTTATTTTGAAATTCAGCTGAAGGGCAGTTAGACAGTACAGCAAAGACTGCAAAATGCACTGACCCCCTAGAATGTGATTTTTATTATTTTTTAGTTCTGTTTGTTTTTTTTTTTTGTTTTTGTTTTTGTTTTGTTCATTTTGGTTTCAGTAGACCTTAAATTTGGATGTTTGGAGGAATGAACATCATTGTTTTGTTCTAGAGGGCAGTTCTTGATGGTGATTCTTTCCCCCAGAATTGACTTAGAGATTAAATTTTGGTGCTTTTAAAAGAGAGTTAAATTGAATTAGTAATGCTTCAATTAAAATTTCAAAAGAGACTATCATGTGTTTGGTTGTTTTATTTCAGCCTAGTCCCCTTCATCCCCCTCTGATGGCATAGAGCAAAGGTATCTCCTGGACTGTTTACTTGTTGTAGCACTCAGTATCGTTTATCTCTTTATAATAGGATAGCCTTGGGGCCTTTTGTGAACAGTAGTAATGGCTTCAAATACCACTGTGGTAAATGATACACAGCCTATTACATTCACCACTTCTCATTATAAAGTTGACTTGAGGACAGCAAAAGATTTTTCCCGACTATAAAGTTGAAGGTCAAAAGATTCTTTCTCTTCCCACTTTGACTGGTATATGAGATGTGGAAATAAAGACCATTTTGGTAGCTGCTCTGAAACTTTTTGAGAAGATTCTTGGATGCACAGATACACAATAGAGTTTGTGGAGAATCCTATGTCAAAAAGAACAACTTAAAAACTCCCAAGCAAGTACCTATAACTAATAGCATCTTTTTGTATTATGGGTAAAGGTCCACATCAAAGGGGAGCTTGTACTGACTTGGATTGTTAGAGAGATGTCACTAGGTTATCCTGTTATTTTTATAAAAGGTTTATACTTTGTCAATTGAGTCACTTAGAGTGAATTGACAGTAAGTACAATGTTAAAAATGGCCGGCATGGTGGCGCACGCTTGTAATCCCCGTGCTTGGGAGGCAGAGACAGGAGGATCGCGCAGGTTCAAAGCCAGCCGCACTGGCTTAAGAGACCCTGTTTCCAAATAACAAAAAGTATAAAATAGGTCTGGGAGTGTAGCCCGGAGGTAAAAGGGCTTCCAGGAACCCCAGTACCCCCCCCCCCCACACGTTAAAAATGAAATGTCCTCTGTGCATTTTGAGATAGAATTATTGCCACTACAGAACATGCTTCCTCCAGGGTAGAAACAAATAATATGGTATGTTCTTTAGAAATGATTGCAGGCCTGCTTTTTCCCCCATTTTTATTGGGTTGATGTGGAAGAAGAAATAAAATAGAATAAAAAGGTAAAAAGGAGTCAGAGTCATGATGAAAGTATGATAAACATACTTTCCTTGGGCAGGTATAGGTTCAAAACAGAACTGGTAGACATTCTCCCCATCCTTCCACACTCTTCTGCAATGCTTTGTAAGGTTCTCTGTGCCGTGTGATTTAAATGGATGGTACTGTTACTGTTACAGCACTGTTGAGGTCAACAGAATTTTTTTTCCATTTTAGAAAAGAAACCAAGTAGAGCTGCTGTTCGGATACGGTGTTATTAGTGTGTGGGCAGAACCTTGTACTTAAAGACTAGCTTGAGGCCCAGGCAGCAGATCCCCAGTAAGCCTGGGGATACAGGTTCTGCTCAGAACCTGCTCAGAGGAGGTAGTAAAGTAGATCAGGGGGTGCCAGGAAGATACATTTGGGAGAAAATGAGGGGAGGGGAGTGGTATGAGGGAAAAAGAAATGGAAAGATAGGTATTTTCTTTTGGATGGTAATGGTGAATTCTGACCCTGCTCTTTTTTTTTGTATTGGAAACAGGATGGTGTCTGTTTTCTTTTTGCTTTAAACAAAAGCATGCAAACTGAACTCTAATAACTAAAACCAACTTTGCTTTTGCTGCCTTTTAAAAAATGTTAAAAGATCTAGCACTGTTATTTTACATTAATGGCCATAGTGTTTTATAGTGTTAAAGTGTCTTTTATAATGGCATGTATTGTAGTGTTCTATAGCTGTTTTTAATGAAAGACAAGACAAATAAGGCTATAGTTTAAATTCTGTTCAGCACATCAGCAGATATCAAGAATTGATTTATATAAAAATGAAATGCTGTTTTCTGTTAGAATTGTGATTGAATATTTATAAAACTTGATTAATGGTGATCCAACTGGGGTGGAGGAAGGCTCGGTTGATGATGTTTTTAATGGGCCAGAGCACTGCTGATGTCAAAATAAAAATGCGCTTTTCTTCCTTGTGCACTTTGAATAGTCATGTCCTTGCTTGTCTTAACTATCACTGACACACGAGTTTGTATTTCTCTCTACCACCTGTCTGTCAATAAATCGATTCTTTTCCTTTGTTCCCTTGACTCTTGAGAGAGGGCAGGAATCATGTGTGAGGGTGCTGTGTCCTATGTCGTTGACCTCCATTCGAAGCACTAGAGCACTTTGTAGTCTAAGTACTTTATTTCAGCTGAACTTTTTCCTCATGATAAGACTTTCTTAGCAAGGCAGCAACTTTGTGATGATGGCACCTGCTTTTTACCATGTCTTACAGGGGTCAGAACTGGAGTTTGAACTCAGGGTTGCTCCACCTTGGGCTATATCCGCTCTGTCCTTTTATTTTATTTTGAAATGGTCCCACTTCTCACTGTCTCACTAGATTGCCAAGGTTGGCTTCAAACTTTCTATCTTCCTGCCTCAGCCTCCCAAGCAGCTGGGATTACAGGTATGGGCCACCACCCTGGCTCCTTACCATGTCTTTTAGTGTGTGTGTGTGTGTGTGTGTGTGTGTGTGTGTGTGTGTGTGTGTGTGTGTGTATTTTTTTTTCCAGTACTGGGGATTGAGCTCAGGGGCATTCTACTTCTGAGCTATACCCTCAGCCCTATTTTTTATTCTTTATTTTGAAACAGGGTCTCACTACATTGCAGAGGGCCTTACTAAGCTGAGGCTGGCCACAAGCGAGCGCCACCACACCCGGCTAGATGCCTGTGTTTTAGATAGGAGCTGTTATGTGACCTTGAAGAAACAAAGGCTTGATCTATTCCATTTTATTTTCTTTTATTTTCGGTGCTCAAGATTGAAGCCAAGAGTATGCTACCTCCAAACTATACTTGCAGCCTTTTTATTTATTTTTGTTTTGAAACTGGGTCTTGTTAGGCTAACAGCTATGTTGCCTAGGCAGTCTTCGGACCTGCAATCCTCCTATCTTAGCTTCCCAAGTACTGGGAGTGTAGTCTTTTGTCACCATGCTTGACCTGTTGTGCTTTTTTGTTAATAAACCAAATTCACTTATGTTATCTTGCCCAGTCTTCAAACAGCTTTGTGATGGATGTTAATATTACCGAGTAGGCCAGCAGTCCAAGTGTGAAATGTGCCTGAGGGTCCCATGGCAGTCACAGCTTAAATGGAGCTTCTAGCCTTCTCAGTTTCCAGTGTGGAATCCTGAAGCAAGCGTTCTTAACCTTTTATGTACTTGGGATTCCTTCAGGAACTGCCTGGCAAACCTCTGAGCTCTTTCTCAGTGGTGCACACCTGTAATCCCAGTACTTGGAAGGCTGAAATAGGAGGGTAATAGGTTGAGGACAACCTCAGCAAGTAATGAGACTCTTAACCTAGCCAAGACCTTATTTCCAAAAAATAAAATAGAGCTGGCCCTTGGGTTCAAATCCTAGTAACACAATAGATAGATATAAATAGATAATAAACAAGTATGTGTGTGTGGTACTGGGGATTGAACCCAGGGACATTCTGCCTCTAACTACCCCACCCTATTGTATGTATGTATGTATGTGTGTATGTATGTATGTATATATATATTTGTGGTACTGGGGATGGAACCCAGGGGTATCCTACCTCTGAGCTACACCCTCAGCCCTATTTTTTAGTTTTTATTTTGAAACAGGATCTCACTGAGTTGCAAAGGGCCTCACTAAGTAGCTGAGGCTGTCCTTGAACTGTGATCCTCCTGTCTCAGCCTCCCAAATGCTGGGATTACAAGCATGTGTCACCACGCCTGGCTCCGTATTTTATTTTAATTTTGAAGTGGTCTCAGTAAACTTCAAAGCAGTGATCCTCCTGTCTCAGCCTCTCAAGTACTGGGATTACAGGTGTGAGTGCACTACCACACCTGGCTCAGAAATGTTTTTAGATCCATAAAATGGTATGATTCCAAGGAAAAGAGTGTTATAAAATTTATGGCTTAATATCTGGGCTCCTTTCTTGTGGTGGGTCAAATGTCCTAACTTTGAAGTAGTAATAAGCGTAAGAGCTGTAGCAACTGGCATGTGACAAGGTGTCACTAGCATTAACATGGTTTGTCACCCATCGTCATGCTTGAAGGCAATGCTGAATTTCAGTGAGGGGTTAGGGAAGTGTGAGCTGCCAATGTTTTTGCCTGTTTGTGGATGCGCAGAATTCCTTCCAGACCAGACCCGAGGTTAAGGACCCCTGACCTTTGTGCTTTCGTTATTTATTGAGTTTGGGTAGTGGGGAAGGTGGTTGGGGCCCTTTAGCCTTGTGTCAGAACCTCAAATCAACTCTGGCAGATCAGTTCTCATCAGCCAGAACTATTTAAAATCTCAATTACCTGGTGTAGTCATTCCACTGATTTTTGCTTTACTCATTATTTCGAAAAATGAGAAATAGAACATGAGCAAGAAATAGCCCAGTGCTTTTGGAAAGCTCTGAATACTCTTGAATGTGATTTCCCTAGGAAATGGGATGATTAATGCGACTGGACAGGTAGACTCATCTCTTGCATCTGGGGGTCCCAGGGACACCCAGGCCTGCTCATTAATGCAGACAGTTTTCCTGCGCAGCAGCCAGCCATGTGATCGTTGTAGTGAGCAGTCCTTCATGATGAAGCATTCGGGAATAGGCCCCTTTCTCTGCAGCTTTGCACAGGAATGTAGCAGTCACTCAGGAGCTCTCCTGGGTAAAGTGGCAGGCTCTTTTTGACAGAGACCTCCAGGATTCAGAGGAGGAGGTTTGGAGGGTTGTGCCACCCTATTTACTGGCTAAGGAAAGCCCAACAGAGTAAAGACTTGTAAGGGGCAGGTCTCTGTATAGATGTTGACTTTGATGTTAGAGTTAATCTCATTGGGGATCATTCCGAGTTACCGGATCCCTTTTTCTTGACTCTGTTCTCAAGTACATTGGTATCATGGTTACTGATTGTGGTTGCTGACGCCCATGCTCTGTGATCCTTTCTATACACACAGCCCCGCAAGATTTCATGTCCTCTCATGGCCTTCTTAATGTCTCAGTCCAATATGCTACCTGCAGGGAGCTGTCAGCATATCTCATCATTGCCTGGACTCTTCATACTCTGTGTTTCGAGCTTTCTTCAGTCTTTTTACATTAGCCTCACCCCATACCTATTGTTGAAGTGTCTCATGCCTGTAGAGATGGTGTGTCTTCTTGGGAAAGAATAGACATTCTCAATCAGAGTTCTTCCTCTGCCACAGGAGAGCAGGAGGTTTTTAACCAAAGTGTGATGGGGCAGGAGAAGGAAGTTCAACCCAAGTAGTCCAGATGGAATTGGCTAGCATGTAAGCTCTGAAGGCAACCCTCTTCCTGGCCTTCCTTTGTGCAGGTAGTAGGCATTTAGGAAATAATTTCTAACCTCTGGAGGTTGAAGTATATTGTAGAGGGCGAAATGAGCATGAAGGAAGCAGACTGTCTTCAATTACTCAGGGTTGGGTTTGCTCAAGAAGAAAAACAGTTTATTCGGGTAAAGTATCTATTTAGTTCAATTGCTCATTTTTTTTCTTTTTCTACACTTTAAGTCTTTTTTTTATTGATGCATTGTAGTCATACCTTTTGTGTGTGTGTGTGGTACTGGGGATGGAACCCAGAGACATTCTACCTTCAAGCTACACTCCCAGCCCTATTTTTACTTTATTTTGAAACAGGGTCTTACTGAATTGGCCTCACTAAATAGCTGAGGCTCTCTACAAACTGTGATCTTCCTGTCTCAGCCTCCCAAATGCTGGGATTACAATGTGTGCCACCATGCCCGCTTTGTACTCATACATATTAATGGGGTACAAGATGGTAGAGGCATACATACATACATTATTTATTTATTGTCCTGTAATTTTCTTCAGGCTTTTATAATTTGGGTTTAGTTTCAAGGTGATACTGGCTTCCTAGATGATCTTGGGAGTATTCTATCTCTTTTCTATTTCCTGAAATCATTTGTAGAGCACTGGACTTGGTTCCTTTCTAAAGGGCTTATAGAATTCAGCTGGAAATTTGTCTGGTTTTGGGCTTTTCTTTGTTGAAGGCTTTTTATTCTTCAAGCTCTTGTTATTGGTCTGTTTAGGTTTTCTTGGTTCAATTTAGATAGGTTGTATGTATCAAGAAATTTATCCATTTCTTTTAGATTTTCTGACTTATTAGAATAAAAGTTTTCAAAGTAATTCTTAATGGTACTCTGGATTTTTCTGCTATTTTGGTTATATCTTTTTCATCTCTTATTTTAGTAATATGGGTCATTTCTCTTTCTTTGGTTACTCTGGCTAAGGCTTTATCAATCTTGTTTATCTTCTCAAAAAACCAACTTGTGAAAGCCAGGCATAGCTCGGAAGTAGAACCCCAGGTTCAATCCCCAGTACCACACAAAAAATTCTTTTGTTTGATTAGTCTTTTGTATTTTTATTCTGTTTCCTTAATTTCTGCTGTTTAATTTACTTCCTGCCTTTTACTGGCTTTGGGGATAGTTTGTTCCTATTTTTCTAAGGCCTTGAGATGTATCATTAAGGTATTTCTTTGGATTTTTAAAAATGTCATTCAATACTATAAACTTTCCTACTTTTTGTGGTACTGGGGATTGAACATGGAATTATTATCTATGAGTTACACCTCAAGCCCTATATGATTTTTTATTTTGAAGCAGCGTCTCACAACTGTGCTGCTGGCCTCGAACCCACAATCCTCCTTCCTCAGCCTCCCAAGTACTGGAAGTACAGGTATGAACCATCACACCCAGCAACTTTCCTCTTAAAACTGCCATTGATTTTGCTAAGTTGTTTCCTCATTTTTATGTGATTCTAAGAATTGTTTAATTTTCCCCTTATTTCTTCTATGCCCTTATTCATCAACAGTGTACTGTTCAAATACATGGCATTGGTGTAATTTTTTTTCTTTCTTTTGTGGTACTGAGGATTGAACCCAGAGGCATTTTTTTCTCTGAGTTACATCCCCAGCCCTACTATTTTATTTTTTATTTGGAATCAAGAGTCTCACTCAGTTGTGGAGGGCCTCAGTAAGGCTGAGGCTGGCTGCGAATCTGCAGTCATCCTGTCTCAGCCTCCCAAGTACTGGCATGACAAGCGTGTGCCACCACATCTGGCTCTTGCTGTTCATTTCTAATATCAACCCATCATGATCGAGAGCCCCTAGGTTTTCACAGCCCTCTCCTCAGCCCTTTTTATTTAGTTTTTGAAAAAGGTCTTGATAAGTTACTGTACCATGGCCTCAAACCTGCAATCCTCCTGTCTTAGCCTCCCAAGTACTGGGATTACAATGTATGCTAGGTGCACCACCACACCTAGCTAAGAAAATTTGAAATCATGAGTAGGTGTGACAATATAGAAATAAATGAGGGACACAAATACATAAATAGATAAACCTCTTTCTTCCTGTAGAATGCTGAGCATCAAGTGGTTAAGGTGGAAGAGGTACCAAAGGTGAAATATTAGTGCTCTATAATCAGCAAAGACTGAGTCAGGCAAGAATCATCCATTGGCATTAAATCAAATGGGAAATTTTAACAAGGATTTGATTTATGTGGCTTTAAAATGCTTCCTGCAGATTGTTTATAAGTGTGTGTCAGTTTCTTATTGACCTTTTAACAAATTGCTGTAAATTTAATTCCTTAAAATAACAGTTCTGGGGCTCAAAAGTGTGCAGTGCGTCTTACAGAGCGAAAGGCACTGGCGTGACTGGTTCCTTCTGGAGGTTCTGGGGAGGAATCTGGTTTTTTTTTTTTTTTGCCTTCTTTCATTCAGAGACTGCCTGCTTTCTTTGGTTCTTGTTTCCTTCCCGCTGTTTCAAAGAGACCTGCATAATAGCTTCAAGCCTCTGGCTGTCTTTCTGACTCCTGTGTCTGTCTTGTGAGGCTGCCTGTGATTACAGTGAGCCCCACCTGGTTGATCCAGGAAACTCCCCACTTCCCATATCTGCCAAAGACCCTTTTGCACATAAAATAATATTGCATGAGGTTCCAGGGATTAGAATACGGACATCCGTTTTTAGGGGGAGAGTATTTGTTTATCCTATTACACATTGAAAGGAAAAGCAACCAGGTGACCAAAATCAATACCCCCCCAAGGGACAGGTGGGCATCCTGTGCCTCTCGATATGACAATTTGACGAGTCCTTCACCTCCTAGCAGTGCTTTATCTGAATGTAGGCATGAGGAGGCTGTAGACCTCAAGTGAGAAAGAGTGCATTAAGAAAAAGGCCAGCCAGCCTGGTGGCATACCAGGATCCTCCTGTCTCAGCCACTTCAGTACTTGGGAGGCTGACACAGGAAAAGCACAGCTTCCAGGACAGACCCAGCAACTTAGCAGGACCCTCAACAACCTAGTGAAACACTGTTTCAAAATAAAGAGGGGGAGCCTGGTGTGGTGGCGCACACTTGTAATCCCAGCATTTGGGAGGCTGAGACCAGAGGATCGCAGTTCGCGGACAGCCTCAGTTACTAAGTGAGGCCGTCTGCAACTCAGTGAGACCCGGTTTAAAATAATGAATTAAAAAAATAGGGCAGGGGGTGTAGCTCGGAGGTCGAATGCCCCTGGTTTCCATCCCCAGACCCGCAAAAAATAAATAAAAATTAAAAAAAAATAAAGAAGGGGGCTAAAGGTACACCTCAGAGGTAGAATACCCATGAGTTTAATCCCCAGTACCAAAAGAAAGAAGAAAAAGGCCTAGTGCACACTTTAAAAGACTTTTTTTTTCTAGTGCTGGGATTGAACCCAGGGCCTTGTGCATATGAGACGACCATTTTATCACTGAGCTACATCCAGCCCCTTTAAAAGTATTTCAGTCAAAATGGCTATGAGTATTGCTTCTCTGCCTTTTGGCTTATATCAGGTAGAGTATTTGTTCTTATCAGTTTAAAAGGGCTGTGAAAAGCTTTATGATGAAGGGAAGCTAAAGGGACATGACAACTTGATGTCATTCCTATCTGACCCTAAATGAAGCCCTATATTGGAGAAAAAAATGACTTAAGAGACATGGTTGTCAGTTGATAAACTAGAATATGGGAAGTTGTTTGGATGTAGGTATCATATCAGCGCTGAATTTACTGACATTCTTACTGCCACGTTTTGAGTATTTTTCCAAATAACAAAGTATTAAACATTAAACAGGAGGAGGGACACTCTTGGCACAATTGTGTTTCCATGTGCTTGAGGGATATGGCAGCAAGAGTCTTGGGCAGAAAATTAGAAGCCTAATAGGCATGAGGTTCGAGGGACCTGCACGGCACCAAAGAAGCACGCTGCTACTCCTGGCTCTAGCAGAGGAGACTGTGATGGCCTCTTCCTGAGGGCACAAGTACTAGTGGCCGCTCTGTGTCTCTGAGGCTCTGTAACTCTTGCTGTACAAAGGAGAAAGCAAGGGCCCCCGCCAGAGATGGCGAAGGTTGGCGGAGCAGGGCTCTGCCACTGGTGCCTGTGGTAGGAGAAGCGAACGGGGAAACCCAGCAAGAGGACAGTGCTACAGATGGCCTGCCAGCCACTCTCCGGCTTCACACACTCCACTGGTTTTATTTTTGTTGTTTTTTGGTACTGGGGATTGAACCCAGGGGCATTCTACCTCTGAGCTCCACCCCCAGCCCTATTTTTTTGTTAAATTTTAAAACAGGGTCTTGCTAGGTTGATTAGAGTTTCATCATTTGCTGAGGCTGTGCTTGAACCTGCAATCCTCCTATCTCAGCCTCCCAAGTACTGAAATTACAAGCGTGCGCCACTACACTCAGCCACTATTTCTTCTGTTAGATGTTTGTGCCTGAGACTGGTCTACTGCAGATACTGCTGAGCATGAAGACCTACCTTCCTTCTTCCTTTCCCTCATGTACTTGGGACAGTGAGGAATGAAGAGTGACTGGGGGGGGGGAGGGGTCTGAAGACTTGACCTAAGGCACGGAGTTCCATATTGTAGTATGTCAAATTGGGAAATAGGATCCCATTAAAAGTCTTGGCTTCACGAGAAAAGTGGCTGAGGACTTGGACATGTTCTGTTGGAACAGAAGTCATCATGCCATCTAGAAACAGGAAGCTAAAACCCAGGACAGGGCTTCTTCAACTTCAGGGTGCATTCAAATTACTTGAGGATCTTGTTCAGATAGGAGTCTGATTTGGTAGGGCTGGGGCAGGGCTCAGCAGCCTGCATATCTCACCATCTACTCTGCACATATTGATGTGGCCAGTGCACCATACTTTGAGTGCTGGTCACTGAAGAATGGGTCACAATGCAGAAAGGTGTGGCATGAAACACTGTCAGATTTAACTTTTAAATATCAACATATAAGCTGGGTGCAGTTATACATACTTGTAATCTCAGTAATTGGAGAGACTGAGACAGGAGGATTTCAGGTTCAAGGCTGGCCTCAGCTACTTAGGGAGGCCCTCTGCAACTTAGTGAGACTTTAAAAAACAAACAATTTAATAAAATAGGGCTGAGGTTCTATTCAGAGGCAGAATGCCCCTGCATTTGATTCCCAGTTAAAAAATAAATATCAACATGTAGTTAATAGGGGCCTCAAAGGCCATAGGTGTCGCCATCGTTGATTTATAAGGGTTAGAAATGTTCTTATAGATTATACGGACAGGGCATGAGCCGGGCACAGTGGTACATGCCTGTAATCCTAATACTTGGTATGCCATCAGGAAAATTTCAGGTTTGAAGCCAGCCTCAACAACTTAGGGAGACCCTGTTTCAGTGTAGCTCAGAGGTAGAATACCTTTGGGTTCTATCCCCAGTACTACCAAGAAAAAAGAGGCGAGACGGGTTGTAGCTCAGTGTCAGAGTACTTGCTTAGCATGTGCAAGGACCCGTTCCATCCTAGGCACCTTGAAATTTTTTCTTTTGATATACCATCAGTTTAGGGGTCAGAAAGCTTGGAAAATTACAAACAATGGTGGCCGATAGAGTCCCTTTTGTAAAGGCTTTGAAGCAATGAGCAGTGCGTTTTCAAGTCCCCGAGATTCGGAAAGGATGTGGAGACCCTGCTCAGTGTACAGACATTGCACCCTGAGGGTCTAAGCACAGGAGAAGGGATTATACTCTTTACTCAACTAAGCTTTGATTTCACTGGCTTAGGTAAGTTTGTTTATTTCTGTGGAGAGCAAAAACCAGAACAAATTTCAGTGGGTGCTTGGGTGTTTGGCAGGTTTGTTGAAAATACAAAGAATAATAGGGGAAGGATAAGAGGTTACACGATTCCATTTTGACAGACTAGAGCAGCTCTCGGCAGCACTTGCGGTCTACTTTTGCTGCAGCCTCTGTGGGGGTGGAGGACACAAGGTCTGGGATGGATTCAGGGCAGCGCTTTCAAGAGCAAAGAAATATAAACACGAAACACCAGCTCCAGCTGGGCGCGGTGGCACATGCTTAGAATCTCAGTGCCTGGGAGGCCGAGACAGGAGGATGGCAGGTTTCAGGACAGCCTTAGAAACCTAGTAAGACCCTGTTTCAAAATTAAACATAGCCATATGTGGTGGCGCGCACTTGTAATCCCAGTACTTGGGAGGCTGAGACAGTTGCAGGTTTGCGGCTAGCCTCAGCAACTTGTGAGGCCCTCTGCAACTTAGTGAGACCCTGTTTCAATATAAAAATTAAAAAATGGCTGGGGGTATAGCTTAGAGGTGGAATGCCCCTGGGTTCTATCCCCAGTTACACGCACACACACACACACACACACACACCCCACACACACACAAATTAAAAACTGGGGGTCTAGCTCAGAGGTAAAACTACCCTGGGTTCAATCTCCAGTGTGTGTATATGTGTGTGTGTCTCTCTGTCAAGGGTCCTGGAAATAGAAGCATTAGGGGAAGCGTAGACTTAACAAGGTGAAGGCTCAAAAATATGCACATATAGCCTGGCACAGTCACCTACACCTGTAATCTCAGTTCTTGGGAGGCTGAGGTAGAAGGATTGCAGTTTGGAATCCAGCCTCAACAACTGCAAGAATCTCAATGACTTAGTAAGACCCTGTTTGAAAACAAAAAATAAAAAGGGCTGGGATGTAGCTCAGAGATAGAATACCCCCTCCCCTGTACCGTGTTATACAGGTGTGGTGACCAGTGCCTCTAATCCCAGTACTTGGGACACTGAGACAAGACCCTAGGTTCAAGGCTAGTCTTGGTTACTTAGGCCCTGTTTTAAAATAAAAGGATAGAAATGGCAGGGGTGTGGCTCAGACATAGAATGCCCTTGGGTTCAACCCCCCAGGATCAAAAAAGAAATAAAAAGCATTTGTATTGTAGTTTAAGAGATAGGGATTGAAGTGATTTACTACAAGTACTACAAGTTAGAAAACTCATTGATTTCCCATTAATCAAAAAAGCCATCAGGCCCATTCAGTCTCATTTTGTCCCCAACCCCCAGAAAAATATCTGGCCTGGTGTTAATGGGATGTGGGCCTCCCTCCCATTGTGTTGGAGTCCTAACCCTCAGTACCTGTGAATTTGAATTTATCTGGAAATAGTGTCTTCACAGGTGATAAATTACAATCCTTAGGTTGAACCATTATTTGATATGGCTCGTCCTTATAAAAAGGGAAAATTTAACAGATATGTATGTAGGGAAGACCATGTGGAGACAGGATGCCGTCTGTAAGCTAAGGAATGCCTGGAGCTGGGAGAGGGGCAGGGAACCAATTCTTCCTCACAGCCCTCAAGAAATCAACCTTGCCATCACTTTGACTTTGAATTTCTGGCCCCCAGAACTATGAAACAATACATTTCTATTGTTTAGGCTACACACCATATGGTGCTTTGTTACAGCATCCCCAGAAAGCTATTAGTCTTCAGAATAATTACATAGCCTGCTATGGTCCATGTGTTCAAGGATTGGCTAGCAGAGCAACATTGGAAGATGCTATGGACCTTTGAGAGGTGGAGCTTAGGTCCTCGGGTCACTAGGGGACATGTCCTCTAAAGGGATTATGGGAACCTAGGCAGCCCTGTCTTTCTGATTCCTGACTCATGATATCAGTGTATGCTGGCCATGTACTCCTGTCGTGGTGCTCCGTCCACATCACAGGCCTAGAGGAATGGGGCCACCCACTCTGGGATTAGCGTTTCCAGAACTATGAGCCCAAAGAAATTTTTTTCTCTTATAAGTTAATTGCCTCGAGTATTTTGTCATAGTAATGTAAAGCTGACTAGCATTTGGAAGAGGGTTTATGTATCATCTATTACCACAGTAGCACTGTACAACAAAGAGACTTGAAATTTCAGCAGTTCACAACAGCATGTGATTTCTCTCTTACCCATTCATGGGTTGGGCTGGAGTTCAGCTGATCTAGGCTGGGCTCTTCCCTAAGCTGTTGTGTCTGCTCCATAAGACTCATCCTTCTTGGACCTGTGGCTACCTGAGACATGTTCTGGTGAAAGGCAGGTGTGTGAGAAGATGTTTGCCATGTCTGCTCGTGTCCCCCTGGCTAAAGCACATTGCATGGCTAAACCTGAAGCCAAGAGACAGGGAAGTCTCTGCCAGTCAGGAGGCCATGGTCAGGAGATGGATGATGGGGGAGTCAAAAATTGGGATACAAGAATTCAGTCTTCCACATTTTACCCAGAATTTAAAATCCAGGGAGTTTTTAATTACCCTAATTTAAAATTAATAGTGTTTAAGGAAATAAGGACAATTTCTTTCTCAGAGATAGCAGCAGTCTAGTTTGACAAATGGAGGGAAGACTGACTCTTAGAACCCTGCATCCGACGTTAAGCAAAATATTCAATAGATGACCTCTTATTAGCAAAATATGTTTAAAATTTTGAAAGAAAAACACCAACAGGTACCTCGTATGTAAAACAGTACTGCAAAATGCACATGCATCTATGCCTGCACGAGACACCCACATTTGTGATTTTCTGGGAGGCTGAGACAGGAGGACCATAGGGAGACAACAATGTAGTAAGCAATGTAGTAAGCAATGTAGTAAGACTCTCAGCAACGTAGCAAGACCTTATCTCAAAACAAAAAGTTAAGAAAAAGCTGGACATGGTGGAGCATGCTTGTAATCCCAGTACTTTGGAGGCTGAGAAAGGAGGATTGCAGGTTCACGGTCAGCCTCAGCTACTTAGGTCCTCCACAACTTAGTAAGACCGACCCCATTTCAAAATAAATGATAAAAAATAGGGCTGGGAATGTAGGTCGGAGATAGACTGCCCCTGGGTTCCATCCTCAGTACCGTAAAAAAAAAGGGGGGGGGGGCTGGGTTAGCCATAAAGTATAACAAAATCGTACCATTGTAGGCAAATGGATGGAACCAAGAATATTGTGCTAAGTAAGTACATCCAATCCCAAAGAGCAAGTAGATGTATGTTCTGTCTTATATGTGGAAGTTAGATATTTGTCAATAAGGGCAATGTCAGGTAGATGAGCAGAGACTCCAGGGGAATAACAGAGTGATTAGGGGAAGAGGATGGGGTTAAAGTCAGAGAAAGCTACTCTTTACAACAGTTCCAATCTCAGGAGTGTAGGGTGAAGGCTGGGGGGACCTGGTAGGCAGAGCAACAAGAGTATGTGAAGATATAATGCACCCAATAAGGAACTAAAGGGTGTGTAGGTCTGGGGTAGAATGTCTCTGGGTTCAATCCCCGTAACACACACGCACATGCACACACACACACAAAATCAGCATCTTTCTGAAAAATACTAATAGTAATACCCTCTTCAGTCTTCATACTCACTAACCTGTTACTTTCATGTCTTCAGATGCTCCGTGTTTTCCTTCCGTTTCTCCATGTGCCTCCCAGGTAACTGGCTATGTTAAATGATAATTAAGTGAGCATAATAAAAGCTGTCAGGTGTTCTTGATGTGTCCTGAAAGGACATAGTTAAGGACACCATGAGTGAGCTTCCATGTGTGTGTTAAAATTGTTTAAGGTAGCCAGGCGTGGTGGCGCACGCTTGTAATCCCAGCATTTGGGAGACTGAGACAGGAGGATCGTGGTTTGTGAACAGCTTGAGCTACTTAGTGAGGCCCTTTGCAACTCAGTGAGACCCTGTTTCAAAAAAAAAAAAATAGCTGGGCGTGGTGGCGCACGCTTGTAAACCCAGCATTTGGGAGGTTGAGACAGGAGCATCATGGTTCGTGGCCAGCCTCAGCTACTTAGTGAGGCCCTTTGCAACTCAGTGAGACCCTGTTTCAAAATAAAGAATAAAAAAATAGGGCTGAGGGTGTAGCTCGGAGGTAGAATGCCCCTGGGTTCCATCCCCAGTACCACACACAAAAAATAAATAAATAAAAATAAATAAAAATAAAACTGGGTCTCACTAGGTTGATGAGAGTTTCACTACTTGCTGAGGCTTTTTTTAAACCTGTGATCCTCCTTTCTCAGCCTCCCAAGTACTGGGACTACAGACATGTGCTACCAGGCCTGGCTGGAAAAATAAATTTTAAAAATTTAAAAATAAATCCAGGCATGGTGGCACATGCTTGAATCCCAGCATTCGGGAGGCTGAGACAGTAGGATCGTGGTTCGTGGCCAGCCTCAGCTACTTAGTGAGGTCCTCTGCAACTCAGTGATACCCGGTTTCAAAATAAAGAATAAAAAATAGGATTGTTGGTATAGTTTGGAGGTAGAATGCCCCTGGATTCCATCCCAAGCACTGCAAAAAAAGTTTTTTTTAATGAAGAAAAAGCAACAGACTGAGGATATGCTTAATATTAAAAGCAAAAATGATTATCCTGAACATTTAAAGCACAACTGATCAATAATAAAATAAAAACCAATTAGCTTGTAAAAATGTACATTAGTAGTCAGGTAAGTGAAAATTAGGCCATAAGAAATACCCATTTCAGGCCGGGTGTGGTGGCGCACGCTTGTAATCCCCGCGCTGGGGAGGCAGAGACAGGAGGATCGCGCAGGTTCGAAGCCAGCCCCGCGCTGGTTTAGGAGACCCTGTTTCCAAATAAAAATATAAAAATAGGTCTGGGACTGTAGCTCAGAGGTAGAAGGGTTTCCAGGAACCCCAGTACCACACACACGGAAAAAAAAATACCCATTTCAGGCTGGGCATGTTGGTGCACACCTGCAATCCCAGTATTTAGGAGGCTGAGACATGAGGTTACAGGTTCAGGACCAACCTCAGCAACGTAGTGAGACCCTGTTTCAAAATAAAGAATTAAATTGGGCTAGGGGTATAGCTCAGAGCTAAAACATTGCCCCTGGGTTCAATCTCCAGTACCACTAAATCAATCAATCAATAAATCATAGGGCTGTGGGTGTAGCTCAGATGTAGAGTGCCTCTGGGTTCAATATCCAGGTCCACCAAAAAAGAAAAAGTAAAAGAAAAAGAAAAAGAAAGCAAAGAAATGACCTTTTTTTTTTTTTTTTTGCGGTACTGAGGATGGAGCCTAGAGGCATTCTACCTCTGAGATACACCCCCAGCCCGATTTTTTATTCTTTATTTTTTGAAACAAGGTCTCACTGAGTTGCAAGGGACCTCACTAAGCAGATGAAGCTGGCTGCGAATTGTGATCCTTCTGTCTCAACCTCCCACATGCTGGAATTACAAGTGTGTGTCACCACGCCCGGCTAGAAATCACCATTTTGTACCTCCAGACTGGCAAAAGAACTTGAAGTCTAACAATGCCTAGTATTGGCCGTAGAGAAACCTCAATTCTTATACTCAGATCAGAATTTATTTAAATTGATAGACATTTAGCAGCATCTAATAAATGCTGAAGTCTGAAAGAACAGAGCAAAACAGCAGGAAAAGAACCTCTGCTGAGTTTTGCCTTTGTGTGGTTGTTTTTTTTTTTTTTCTTCTTTGATATTGGGCATTGAAACCAGGGTCATTCCACCTCTTAGCTATGCCCCCGAGCCACATTATATTTTTTTTTTTTTTTTTTGCGGGTCTGGAGATGGAACCCAGGGGCATTTTACTTGAGCTACACCCACAGCCCTATTTTTTATTCTTTTTTTTATTCTTTATTTGGAAACAGGTTCTCACTGAGCTGCAAAGGACCTCACTAAGTAGTTGAGGCAGGCCACGAACTGTGATCCTCCTGTCTCAGCCTCCCAAGTACTAGGATTACAAGCGTGTGCCACCACGCCCGGCTTTTTGTTCTGTATTTGAAATAGGGTCTCGCTAAGTTGCAGAGGCTGTTCTCCAAACTGTGATCCTCCTGTTTCAGCCTCCAAAGTACTAAGATCACAGGTGAGTGCCACCATGCCTGGCTCCAGGTGATTTTTATCATTTCTTCCCATGCGGTGACTTCAGTGGCTGGCACATAACAAACATCCATAGTAAGAGACTATTTTCAAACATCTCCATTGCTTTTTTTTCTAATAACATTGTTGTAGAATTTTCACTCTGTTGACATTAGTCTTCCAAATTCAAAGGACTGAATACATTTAGGCCTGATTAAGTACATTTGTTCCATAAAAAAGAAAGCTGCTAGGCAGGCATGGTGGTGCACACTTGTAATCCCAGCATTCGGGAGGCTGAGACAGGAGGATCACTGTTCATGGACAGCCTCAGCTACTTAGTGAGGCCCTCCGCAACTCAGAGAAACTGTTTCAAAAATAAAGAATAAAAAATAGGGCAGGGGGTGTAGCTCGGAGGTTGGATGCCCCTGGGGTCCACCCCCCAGACCCGCAAAAAAAAAAAAAAAAGCTGCTCATCTTTTGCTTGTTCATAGCATTCTGTCAGTGCCCCGTTGAAACATAAATTACTGAACATTTCTTACATGAGGTTGACTGGGTCTTCCAGTCAAACCACCAGATATGTCAACTTTGTGATGATTTGCATTTCACTGTTTTTGATCATTTATATTTATTTCACTTTATTGGGCAATAATTGTGTTTGCAAATCCTGGAACAACCCGAAGCTCAATAGGGCATGCCCCCTACCACTCAAGAGCTTACAGAGCTTTTTATTTATTTTTATTTTTTATTTTTTTTATTGGTGCACTGTATTCATACATCATAGTAGGATACATACTTTTGTAGACATACATGCACACTTTTCCCAGTCAGCCCCCACCCGATCCCCACCCCATTCTCTCCCTATCCCTCCCTCCCATGCTTGGCTTAGTGGTTGACATCTAGTATTATGGCAATTTATCTAAAATTAAAAATGATAATCTCACATAACAGTTTCATTTGTCTGATACCAAGCTTTTGATGACTTAAAGATAACATTTCAATATTTCTTTTTGCTTTCTTTCTTACCAGAGAATATTTTTTTCTATTTTTTAGGTGAAACTATCATATATTTATATATTTATTTTTCAGAAAAAAATCTATCCTAATATGGAATATGGACTCTAGGTACCCAAAACGATCTTGAAAAAGAACAAAGCTAGAAGATATATATTTTCTGATTTCAAACCATATAAAGCTACAATAATTGAAACAGTGTAGTACTATTCTAAAGGCAGATATATAAACCATTGGAGTTAAATAAAAGCCTAGAGCTAAATTCTTCCCTATATTATCAAGTTATTTTTGACAAGGTTTCCACGAACATTTGGTGGTGGAAATATTAATCTTTTAACTAAATATTGTTAAAAAATAATAATTACATGGAAAAGAATAAAATTGGACCCTTACCTAATCCCATATACAAATATTAACTCAAAATAGATAATAGACCTAAATATAAATCTTAAAACTATAAACTTTTAGGAGAAAATCTGGGTCATAAAACCTCACAACATTGAAATTGGCAGTGATTTCTTGGTTATGATTTCAGAGCTTTTTAACATAATATTTAACCTTAGACAATTTGTGTGTGTGGTGGTACTGGGGATGGAACCCAGAAGCATTCTACCTCTGAGCTACAACCCCAGCCCAGCCCTATTTTTTTTATTCTTTATTTTGAAACAGGGTCTCACTGAATTGCAAAGGGCCTCACTAAGTAGCTGAGGCTGGCCACGAACCGCAATCCTCCTGTCTCAGTCTCCCAAATGCTGGGATTACAAGTGTGCGCCACCACGCCCGGCGTGAGACCCAGTTTTAAAAAATAAAAATAAGGCTGTGGGTAGCTCAGAGAATGAATGCACCTGGGTGCAATCCTCAGTACCATTTTTTTTCTTTTTTATTGGTGCATTGTAATTTAATATGAGAGTGAAAGTCAAAATGATACATCCATATATATGCACAACATCTCTTTTTTTGTAGCACTGAGGATTGAATTCAGAGGCATTTTACCTCCAAGCTACACCCTCAGCCCAATTTTCTTTCTTATTTCTAAAGAGGGTCTCAATAGATTGCTGAGAGCCTTGCTAAGTTGCCAAGGCTGGCTTTGAACCCACGATCCTCCTGCCTCAGCCTCAAATACCTGGATAACAAGCATGTGCCACCACACCGGCTGACATCTTGCTTCATGTGTTTCCATTCTAAACTCATCCTGCTCTCCTCTTGTTTAATTTTTCAATGGTATCTTTGGGTGCATATAAGTTTTTAATGTTTTGTTTATCTGGCACTGGGGATGGAACCCAGGAGCAATCTACCTTCGAGCTGCACCCCCAGCCCTGTTTTACTCTTTATTTGGAAACTGGGTCTCATGGAGTTGCAAAGGGCCTCACTAAGTAGCTGAGGCTGGCCGCGAACTGCAGTCCTCCTGTGTCAGCCTCCCAAATGCTGGGATTACGAGCGTGTGCCACCACGCACTGGCCAAGTTTTGAATTTTTAATGTAGTAAAAATTGTTACTCTTTCTTTTACAGTTTGTATTTATTGGGTCTTGTGTCTTGTTTTAGAAACCCTCCCCTTGCCTGGACATTTTCTCTCTCTCTCTCTCTCTCTCTCTCTCTCTCTCTCTCTCTCTCTCTCTCTGAACACAAAACCTATTCAGTGTTTTAAACTTTGGGTTTTTATAATTTCATTTATCTGGTATTCCCTTTTGATTTTTTCAGTAGGATGTGAGCAAAGATTTTATTGCTGTTTTTGCAGGCTGTGTGCCGAGTCATAAGAATATTCTTTTTTGTTGTGGTCAAGACATGCCCCAGTGCCCGTAATTAAATTAACCATTAGTTCTCCAATGACTGAAATGTATGTGTCCTATATCAAATTATTTACTTACTCATGAACATGGATTTTGATCTAATAGCTTTTGGGGACTTTAAGAAAGAAAGAGTTGATGGGTCTATGCTAAAAATGTGCTTTAAGAAAGATACACAGATGGCTCCAGAATGCTAATGGGCAATATTTATCATAGAATGTCACAAAAAGGGGAAAAAGATGCTGCTCACATTCTGATATTATTTCTTCTAATTGCCACTGTATAATTTATTTTTAATCATTAACTTAAAATATTTGAACACTTAAATTTGTAGCTAAATTTCATGGCATCATTTATCTTAGGCTCAATCGTTGCATTATAACAAATTACTGGAGATGCTATGAATAAAGTAGTTTATGGAATGTGATAAAATATCTAAGATTATTAAGCTGGTGGTTAGAGAACTTTAGCACATACAATTCACCAAAATAAAACCATATCCTAGGAACAATTCAAGTATTAGTGGATGTGTGCTATGGTTTGAGTGTGCTTTGTTCCCCCAAAGTCTTTTTTTATTAGAAGCTTGGTCTCTAGTGTGGTAAAGTTGGATTACTGGAACTATTTATTTATTTATTTGCCCTGGGGATTGAACGCAGGGGTACTCTCCCTCTAAGCTACATTCCCAGCCTTATTTTATTTTTATTTTTATTTTTTTGCAGTACTGGGGATGGAACCCAGGGGCATTCTACCTCCGAGCTACACCCCCAGCCCAATTTTGTATACTTTATTTTGGAATAGGGTCTCACTAAGTTGTGAAGGGCCTAAGTAGCTGAGGCTGGCTATGAGCCTGTGATCCTCTTGTCTCAGCTTCCTAAGAACCAGGATTACAAGCGTGAACCACCATGCCCAGCTCCTATTTTATTTTTTATTTTGAAACAGGGTCTTACTAAGTTGTGGAGGGCCTCATGAGGTTGCTGAGGCTGGCCTTGAACCTACAATCCTCCCGTCTCAGCCTTCCAAGTACAGGGATTACAAGTGTGTGCCACCATGCCCTGCTGTAAGAGGAGCCTTTAAAGTGGTGAGGCCTAGTGAGAGGTGATCAAATCATGGAGAGTATTGGGCTTAGAAGGTATTAGTGTTAGTCTCATGGAATGAGTTAATTCCCAAGACAATGGGTTGTTATAAAAGAGTGAGCCTGACCCTTAAATCATTCTGCCTTCTGATGTCTCGCTTACGCTCCCACTAGGATGTCATGTTGTCACATAGCTATAAGATGCTCACCAGAGCCAAGCAGAAGCCATCACCATGCTCTTGAATCTCCAAGATTGTAAGCTAAATAAACATCTTTTCTATCTAAAGTACCCAGCCTCAGGTAGTTGGTTATGGCAGTAGAAAATGGATTAATACACTGTGTTAAGCCAGGCCCCATGGATCACCTTAAAAGAGAAATGCTACTCGTTTTTCTTAATGACCACCTAATTGTGCTTAGGTAAGCAATGGAATGCATGTGGTTATCTCTCTCTATTCGTATTTTATAACTCTCTACTCCCCAAAGCGATCAGGGGCAGCTCGCAGCATTAAAGCACACTTGAGAGAGGATAGCTGAAAGCAGAACAAAACAACACACTGACAGCCACGTTGTTGATTACTTAGTCCAACCCCATTCTGAATGATTCCCTTCTAAACATCTAGAATCTGATACGTTTTTCATTTTACCTTTAAAGAATAACCTTGAATTAAATGTAGCGTTGTACCATTTTTCAAAACACAGCCAAGGCTAGTCTCCTGATGATTATAAAATGTAATTAGAACAAAGTGCATCTTAAAGAGATTTCCCAAGGGCATGCTTTGTCAGTCTCGTCTTTGCCACTGAGTTCTGCAACTTCTTTGTATCCCATTCGCTACCCTGTGGGATTTGGATATCTTATAGCTGAAATATCTGATTCTCAGATCCAAACATTTATAAAGGGCCGGGCGTGGTGGCGCACGCTTGTAATCCCAGCATTCGGGAGGCTGAGACCGGAGGATCATGGTTCGTGGCCAGCCTCAGCTACTTAGTGAGGCCCTCTGCAACTCAGTGAGACCCTGTTTCAAAATAAAGAATAAAAATAGGGCAGGGGGGTGAAGCTCGGAGGTCAGATGCCCCTGGGTTCTATCCCTAAATCCGCAAAAAAAAAAAAAAAAGTTTTTTAAAGGTAGTGCACTGAGTTATTCACTGCTATGATGCATAGACTTGGATATTATTTTTCTCGTGTGTGTGTGTGTGTGTGTGTGTGTGTGTGTGTGTGTGTGTGCGCGCGCGCGCTTTTCTGGGAATTGAACCCAGGACCATTCATTCTACCTTTGATCTACATACCTAGGCCTTTTAATCGATTTTTTAACTTTGAAATGGTCTCGCTAGGTTGTGAAGAGTCTCACTAAGTTTCTGAGGTTCTCCTCAGTCCTGCAATCCTCCTGTCTCAGCCTCCCAAGTACTGAGATTACAGGCACGCACCATCGCACCTGGCTGACTGGTATTCTTTATACAAGAGTGACTCTCGTGCAGTCTGAGTATGTAAAATTCTTGGAACCAGTAACGCTTCACACTTGGGATTTTTTAGATTTTGGATGTGATTTTGGAATATCAGCATATCTATATTGAGATAGCTGTGGATGAAACCCAAGTCATTTACTCATAACCTGAAGTGATTTTATACAATATTTTTAGCACATCTGTGTTTTGACTGCAACCTGTCTTGTGAGTCCAGGTGTGGCATTTCCCTGTAGGGTCATGTCAGTGCTCAAAAAGTTTGAACTTTAGAGTTGGATTTCTGGTTTGGGGATGTGGGATGTTCAACCTGTGTTCCGAAGTTCACAGGGACAACAAGATGAGCATATGTTTACTCAATAACATCCTGGGTACTTTCTTTCTGTCAGGTCCTGATAAAGGACGAAGATGACTAAAGACCGTCATGAACATCACCCAGACTGCTGGGGGAGACTGACTCACAGGCGTAAAACCATGGGCTGGGGTTTCGTGATCCTGAGGGCACTTAAAGGAAAACCAGGAAAAATCTAAAATGGCCAAAAGGGACAGAGGAAGAAGAGGCTTGTGAGTGTTTTTAAGCACTGGAATGGAAACTCTGGTGGTTAGGTGGGAGATAGTGTCAAGGGATAGCTGTATATTTCCCAGGTTTCTTTTTTCTTTTTTTATTCATCATCATTTTAGATAGAAATGTTTAAGGGAAACAGCAGGGAAGGGCTGCCAGGAACATAGCAATTTGGTTTACCAAGATCATTATATTTAGTACTTTAATGTCTAGCTTTTGAGGTGGGGGTGAAGGGTGTTGAATTTAAGAAAAAGTAAACAGTTGTTCTTAATTATACCATACCATGGGACTTGGTGTGCTAGTTTCAAACAGAAATAAGACAGCATTTTCACCATTACAGGCACATCAGTGATTAAACAGAATCGATCAGCCGAGTGTTTAGGATTGAGAGTTATTACAGTTAAATAATGCTAAGCTTTTGAGACGAGCAGTAAACGCCAAATGGAATTCATGGCTAATAATATCAGCAAAGCAGTCTATTGTATAATGTAGGATTTAGCACCTCCTTAGGAAGACAAATGATCTTTCCTATTTGTATAATGCATTATGGTTCTGAAATTCATATATCATGTGATGTGTTTTATATAATAATAACACAATAAACCGTTCCTAGAATTTGACATGTTGAAAAAACATTGTCTCCTTAAAGAAATGAACTTGCATAAATTACATTTTTAGGAACCCAGAGTTGAAGTCTTTTTCTATTTGTTTTAGCTGTCAAAGCCCGCAGTTGCAGTGGGTAGCTCATCTCTAATACCAGCAATCTAAATGTCTCTGCTTAAAAAAACAACCCTTGGGCCGGGCGTGGTGATACATACCTGTAATCCTGGTACTTAGGAAGCTGAAACAGGAGGATGGCAGGTTTGAGGCCTGTCTCAGCGATTTATTGAGACCCTTCGCAACTTAGACCATATTTCAAAATAAAATAGGGCTGGTGGTTTAGCTTAGAGATAGAATGCCTCTGAGTTCAGTCCCCAGTACACACCCCCCCCCCACACACACACTCCTAAAGTTTAAATCTATTTGGGTAGGTTGGATGAGAAGGGACTTAACATTATAAGCTGTGTTAAAAGGAGGGCCCTTAGCCCAGAGCGAGAGAGGCCTGCCCTGGGTCCTGACTTGAAGAGGGCTCCACACTGGCTCTCCTCAAGCCATAACCCTTGCTATAGGGCAAAGTGTCTTCAAATGCCAAAAGGATGCACCTGTGCGCCTAAAACACAGTTTATATCCTCAAGACTCAAAATTTCCTACCTAAGCTGGGCGTGGTGGCGCACGCTTATAATCCCAGTGCTTGGGAGGCTGAGACAGGAAGATCGCATAGGTTTGAAGCCACTCTCAGCTACTTAGTGAGGCTCTCAGCAACTTAGTGAGACCCTGTTTCCAAATAAAGTATAAAATAGGTCCTGGAGTATAGCCCAGAGATAGAAAGCCCCAGGGTTTCACCCTCAGTACCACACAAAAAATTTTTTCTTCCCCAAACTTACTCGGAACCCTCTTCCAGGGCCCATGGGAGGATCTCTTTCTTAGCCTATTATCCCATCTTCCTGAGGGAAGACTGTGCCTAGGCTGGTGGAGGAACATGAACAGAGAAAGGGGTGGCCAAGGACCAGGGCCAGCTCCCCAACACCTTTCTGCCTAGAATTCTACGAAGTCTCATAACTGAGTTGCAACCTGACCTTCCATGCAGGGGGTATATTTGCAAGGTAGGAGGAGAGAATGTATTTGATTTAATAACATATAGCCTGATTTAAAACTCAAAATGATATTTGAGCCGGTGTGTTGGCACATACTTGCAATCCTAGTATCTGTGAGGCGGAGACAGGAGGATTACAGGTTCAAGGTCAGCCTCAGCAAGTGGTGAAACTCATCTACCTAGCGAGACACTGTTTCAAAATAAAAATAAAAAATAGGGCTGGGGGTGTAGCACAGAGGTAGAATGCCTCTGAGTTTAATCCGCAGTACCCCAAACAAGAGATATTTGACTGAACCTCTATTTGTACTCTTGGACTCTGATATTTGGAGCGGAGGCTCAATGAACTATATTTTAGGGTTTAAAATTATGGATGGGTCAGGCGTGGTGGTGCACGCTTATAATCCCAGCATTTGGGAGGTAGAGACTGGAGGATTGCGGTTCATGGACAGCCTCAGCTACTTAGTGAGATTCTTTGCAACTCACTGAGACCAGTTCCAAAAATAAAAAGAATAAAAAAATAGGGCTGGGGGTGTAGCTTGGAGGTATAATGTCCCTGAGTTCCATCCCCAGTACTGCAAAAATTAAAATAAAATAAAAATATGGACAATATTAGGTTTGATCTCTGGTGCATAAAAAAATGTGAGCCAGGCATGGTGGTACACATCTATAATCCCAAGTGCTTGGGAGGCTGAGATAGGAGGATCACAGGTTGGAGGATAGCCTCAGCGACTTAGCAAGGCCCTCTGCAACTTAGTGAGACTCTGTTTCCAAATGAAAAGTGAAATAGGGCTGAGGGTGTAGCTCAGAGGTACAATGCCCCTAAGTTCAATCTTTAGCACCATACACACATATAAAAATTGTAGACAGCAAGTACTCACTAAGCTATACTTGGAATAGTGGCAATTTTATATTATGTCAAGCCAGCTGATTTAGAGTATAAAATTCAAATGCATAATAAAATTCAAAATAATCAGTAATAGTCTGGTATAGTGGTGCACACCTGTCTTTCCAGTACTTAGGAGGCCAAGACAGGAGGATTGCAGGTTTGAAGCCAGCCTCAGCAACTTAGCCAGACCTTTAGCAACTTAGGGAAACCCTGTTTCCAAAAAAATAAAATAAAATAGGGCTGGGGGTACCTTGACGGTAAAATGCCCCTGGGTTCATTTCCCAGTATCAAAAATAAGATAAAATAATCAGTTGAAATTGGAAAATATTATCTGAGTTCCCTTCCCCCATTTGTAGATGACGCCTTATTTTAATATCCATTCGTCCTTTTTTTTTTTTTTTCCCTTTTCCACTAAGTATTCTGGGCATAAAGTAGAGGAGGGATTTGTCTTGACTGATAAAAACCAGGCTGGGTACACCAGAGAGCACCTGGCATTAAGGAATTCAAAGGTAAGTTGTTATGGCAACCCACCAGAGGGGCGAGCAGCATTCCGTGACCATGATTGTGAAAGAAACCTTCTCCTTTTTGTCCTTGGCACTGACTATACCTTAAGAAAAAGGCTTTGGTCTCATTCTTCTCTACTCCTTTCTCTTCATTTCAGCTACAAAAATAATAATAATAATAATCCCTTTCTTACCGTGGCCTTTACGTGCCGAATTCTGCCGTCTCATGGAGATTTCACTTGCATTCATCCGGCAACACTAAGTACCTTCCCCGTCAGGCCCCCAGGGTCTCAATGTCCAAATCATGGTCCCAACCCTCACGTGGCTTGAAAGCTGGAGGAAAAAGATGAGCGTGTGCTCACACCTGGCTGTCCTCGACTACCATTAGGAACAGAACCAAGTAGGATCAGAGGCTGACCAGGGAGGGTCACAGTGAAGCGCAGGAGAAGGGACCAGAGACGAGGTGATCTTTAAAAACTTAGCATGGTAAAAAACAAAAAACAAAACAAAACAAAAAAAAAACTCCCTCCCCTCCTCTCCTGTTGTTTCCAATTTTCTTTTCATTCCTCTTCTCCTCCATCAAATCTGCACTGAATACCTCCCACAGGCATTGGCATCCTGAATAAGAATGAAAAGCAAATGACAGGAAACATCTACACATAAACTTATGGGTAATAAAACACGAAATAAGAAGCACAGCATGCCTGTAATCCCAGTACATGGGAGGCTAAGACAAGAGGATTGTGGGTTCAAGGCCAGCCTCGGCAATTTGGTAAGGCCCTCCCCAACTTAGACCCTGTGTCCAAATAAAATATGGCTGAGGATGTAGCACAGTGGTAGAACATTCCTGGGTCCCCCCTCCAAAAAGAAGAGAAAAGAAGCGGGGCACTATTTAAGCCCTTCATCTTACAATAACTGTATTAGATAGACTATTGCTATCTCCCTTGTCAGATGGCCGACCTGGGATGGTGGAAAAATAGGCCGTTTTCTTAAGGTCACACAGCAGTAAGTAGCAATGCTAGGAATTCCCCATGCCACGGGGAACTTGAAGAAATTAGAATACCTGGTGCGTAAGGTGTAAACAAAAGTGCTATCCTCAAATGAGCTTGGAGAATTGCTTGGGTTCAATCATATAAGAACATTGTGAAACATTCTGACATTTTCCCTAAAAGCAGACAGTAGCCACTGAAAGGTTTAAAACACTATCAAAATTCTATTTGAGTCTGACTTGGTGGCGCACGTTTGTAATCCCGTTACTTGGGGAACTGAAACAAGAGGATCACAGGTTCACGCCAGCCTCAGCTACTTAGTGAGGCCCTCCATGACATAGTAAGACCCTGTTTCAAAGTAAAGAATAAAAAATAGGGCTGAAGGTGTAGCTCAGAGGTACAATGGTCCTGGGTTCAATCCCCAGTATTGCAAAAACAAAATTTATTTGAAATTTGAATAAGGACTACAGTTCAGTTGGTTCCACAGTGTGGCTAAGGCTTTTGTTAAATATTAAAAATACCCCGCTACTAGCTTGCAGAGCTGTTGCTCAGGACCCCCTGTCACCTCATTCACCTGAGTGCCTCTCCTGGGATTTTCCAGATCTAGCAACCAACAGGTAGTACCTGACACATAGGGGCCACTGAAACTGGCTCTGGTCCCCTGATGTGTTAGTCAGCTTTCCATTGCTATAATAAAATACCTGAGATGATAAACTTAAAAAGAGGAAAGGTTTGTTTGGGCTTATGATTTCAAGGATTTCAGTCCATGATTAATTGTCCCTGTTTCTTTGGGCCTGTGGCGAGACAGTACATTATGGTAGGGAACACATGGGGAAACTGTTCATCTCGTGTCCAGGATACAAAAAGGGAGACAGGGTCCCCATACCTTTCAAGGTCACTCTTCCAATGACTAGAAAGCCCACTAGGCCCCACCTCCTAAAAGTCTCACCACCTCCCAATAGCACCATGGGCTGAGAACCAAGCCTTCAACACATGGGCCTTTGGGGGCATTTATCTGAACCATAGCACCAGTCAGTGCCATGCCATACTGATGTTAGGTGTCTGGAATGTGATCACTGGTTTCATTATGTCCCTTTAATGTTTATTTATTTATGTTGTGGTAATGGGGATTAAACCCAGGGGCATTCTCCTTCTAAGCTACACCCCCAGCCCTATTTTTAATTTTTTATTTCGAAACTGGATCTCACTAAGTTGCTGAGGGTCTGGCTGAGGTGCCGAGGCTGGCCTTGAACCTGCAATACTCCCGTCTCAGCTTCCCAAGTACTGGGATCGCAGGCGCACACATCTATGTTCAGCTTAATGTTTAGTTTTGTTGGTTCTTTAGTCTACTTTACTACAGTGGAAAGAGGTTGAGTGGTGGCTCTAAGCTAGTGGTTCCCCAAAACGTGGTCTCCATCAGCATCATGTATGAGGTGGCTGGAAACGCAAATCTCAGCCCATCTCAGACCCACCAAGTCATGAACTCTAAGGCTAACAGTCTATGTTTGAACCAGCCTTCCTGGCAATTCTGGGGCCCACTCAAATTTGAGAATCACTTCTGGCAGCCTCTGCCTTTCATAAATGTCTGAGTAAGCCCTCCTGGAACAATTGGCCGTTATTAACCCCAGATATAAAAACTTCTTTTTTTTTTTTTGGTGGTACTGGGGTTCCTGGAAGCCCTTCTACCTCCGGGCTACACTCCCAGACCTATTTTTACATTTTTATTTGGAAACAGGGTCTCCTAAGCCAGCGCGCGCGCGGCTGGCTTCGAACCTGCGCGATCCTCCTGTCTCTGCCTCCCAAGCGCGGGGATTACAAGCGTGCGCCACCACGCCCGGCTTAAAAACTTCTTTAGTAGTCTAAGAGAGAGGTCAGAGTGGATCTGATGAGTCTGAGGATAGAGCAAAGGTGCTAGCGGATGAATAGTTATTTACTTATTTACTTGGGGGGCACTGGGGATTGAACCCAGGGACATTCTATCTCTAAACTACACAGCCCTATTTTTTATTCTTTATTTGAAACAGAGTCTCACTAAGTTGCAGAGGACCTCACTAATTGCTGATCATAAACCTGTGATCCTGTCTCAGCCTCTCAAGTACTGGGATTACAAGTGTGTGTCACCATCCCTGGCTGGATGAATAGTTATTATATTTTATTTTTATTTTTGTACTGATGATTGAGCCTAAGGCATTCTACCTCTGAGCTATACCTCCAGCTATTTTTATTTTTGTTTTGAAACAGGGCCTTGCTAAGTTGTCAAGGCTGCCCTTGTACCTGAGCCACTCCTGTGTCAAACTCTCAAGTACTGAGATGACAGGTGTCCACCACAGTATCTAGCTGTTATTAATTTTTAAAAAGTTATTAATTTAAAAAAGTGTTAGAGCCAGGCATGGTGGCGCACACTTGCAATCCCAGCATTTGAGAGGCTGAGATAGGAGGATCCTGGTTCGCGGACAGCCTCAGCTACTTAGTGAGGGCCTCTGCAACTCAGTGAGACCTGTTTCAAAATAAAGAATAAAAAATATGGCCGGGGGTATAGCTTGGAGGTGGAATGTTCCTGGGTTCCATCCCCAGTACCTAAAAGAAATAAACAAGTAAATAAATAATAAAAAACTGTTAGGCACAGCCAGGTGCAGTGGCGCAGGCTTGCAATCCTGGTACCTGGGAAACTGAGACAGGAAGATCGCAGGTTCAAGGTCAGCCTGAGCAATTTTTGTGTGTGTGTGTGGTACTGGGGTTCCTGGAAGCCCTTCTACCTCCGCGCTATACTCCCAGACCTATTTTTATATTTTTACTTGGAAATGGGGTCTCTTAAGCCAGCAAAGTTGGCTTTGAACCTGCACGATCCTCCTGTCTACGCCTCCCAAGTGCGGGGATTACAAGTGTGCGCCACCACGCCCGGCCAGCCTCACCAATTTAGTATGGTATTTTTGTTGTTGTTGTTGTTGTTGTTGTACTGGTGGGTAGAACCCAGGGGCTTTCTACCTTCAGGCTACACCCCAGCCCTATTTTATATTTTATTTGGAAACAGGGTCTCACTAAGTTGCTGAGAGCCTTACTAAGTAGCTGAGGCTGGCTTTGAACCTGTGCGATCCTCCTGTCTCAGCCTCTCAAGTGCTGGGATTACAAGTGTATACCACCACACCCAGCTATGACCTTTATTTTTGGTGCTGGGGGTTGAGCCCAGGGGCATTTTACCTCTGAGCTATACCCCCAACCCTTTTAAATTTTTATTTAAAAATAGGATCTCTCTCACCATGTGTTGTTATACTACGAACTACATTATGATGTGAGACTAAAATGTACCAATAAAAGCATAAAAATAAAATAAAACAGAGTCTGTCTAAGCTGCTGAGGCTGCCCTCAAACTTGTGATCTTGCCAGGCATGGTGACGTACGCTTGTAATCCCAGTACTTGGGAGGCTGAGACAGGAGGATCGTGGTTCGTGGCCAGCTTCAGCTACTTAGTGAGGCCCTGTTTCAAAATAAAGAATAAAGGCTGGGCATGGTGGCGCACGCTTGTAATCCCAGCTTTCAGGAGGCTGAGACAGGAGGATGGCTGTTTGTGGCCAGCCTCAGCCACTTAATGAGGCCCTTTGCAATTCAGTGAGACCCTGTTTCAAAATAAAGACTAAAAAATAGGGCTAGGGATGTAGCTCAGAGGTCAAATTCCCTGGGTTCTGTCCCCAGACCTCCCCCCCCAAAAAAAAAATCACAGTCATGGCTTTTGCCTGTGTTTCTTCCTCAGGCCTTTGGCCTTCTGGCTAACCCGGCGCATTGCCATGTGACCCTGTGCGGCATAGCATGCTCCCTCTTCTAGGAGGCTAGCAAACTCTTTTTTTAATTTTTTTTTTCAGTACTAGGGATGGAACCCAGGGGCATTGTTCCTCAAAGCTACACACCCAGCCCTGTTTTTTAGTCTTTATTTTGAAACAAGGTCTCGCTCAGTTGCAGAGGGCCTAAGTAGCTGAGGCTGTCCTCGAACCACGATCCTCCAGTCTCAGCCTCCTGAATGCTGGGATTACAAGCCATGCCTAGCCTACAAATTTTTTTTCAAAGGCTGTCCTTGTATATCATATCATACCACACCCAATGAAAACAAATTCCAAGTACTTCCTGTCTTTCTTTTTTTCCTTCTTTTTTTTCTCCCTGGAGTGGTGCTGGGAAATGGAACCCAGGGCCTCCTGTCTGCTAGGCAAGTGCCTAAGCACTGAGCCACATCCCCAGTTCACCCTCCCTACCTTATTTGTGTTGGGGATCAAACCTGCCATCCTCATGTCTCAGCCTCCCACAGGCATGTCTACCAAGCCCAGCTGGATCCTATTTTGAAAAGGATCCTATTTTGAAAAGTACTTGGGTGAGGTGTGGTGTCATATGCCTGTAATCCTAGTACTTGGAAGGCTGAGACAGACTGAAACCTGAGGATGGCAGATTGGAGGCCATCCTCAGCAACTTAGTGAGACACTGTTTCATAATAAAAACTAAAATAGGGCTGGGGGTGTAGTTCAGAGGTAGAATGCCCCTAGATTCAATCACCAGTGCCACAAACAAACACACAAGATCCACACAGAGTTGAGTTCCAGCTGGGCTCTGTCTTTTCCCCATCATAGGAACCATGCGGATATTGCTTAGTCTCAGCCAGCTTTAGCATCCTTCTCGGACTAATGATAATACACATAGAATGAGCAAGGCCCAGAGAAATAGCATATACGGCCAAGGAGGTGAGAAAATCAAGGACTAATATCCCCATTCGTCTCAAAAATGAACAAGTGCAACACATAGATTGCTGGCTTTTCAGATTTATATATCCTTCCTAATGTTCAGTTATCAGCAGCACCAAAGAAGGAGGATATCGCACATACTGCTGTTTTGGTTCCTTAACTGAAAAATTTCTTTCCTCCATATTAAATGATGGCTGCTGTCCCAGTTAAGGAAATAAAGCATGATAATTAGTCTTGTCAATAAGAGAATGAAAGGAAGCACAGTTTATCACTTTTCCTCTGCTACTGTCATTTTTGACATGGTACACCTACCTTCACTAATTACCCGATAAGCAAACTGATCCAGGAACTAGGTAGAGAGAATTCCAGACCATTCCTGCCTTAAGACAAACAAGGGCCCTGTGACCTTCAGCAAATCACTTAATAGTTCCAAACTTCAGCTTCCTTATCTGTAAAAGGAGATAAGAACACCTACCAGAGAAAGATGTTTAAAAGGATCAGATATAAGGTAAGTAATGTGTCTCATTAGTGGAAGGTCTGCGATTTGAACCCCACTAGTCTGAAGGGCTTAGCCAATAAATAACAAAGCCCTACCACAGCCCCCAGATTGGAGATTACACCAGGTATTTCTCCCTTCCCTACGCCCTTTCTTCCAGTGGCTGGATGGAAACATTTGTCAGGATTCGTATCATTTCCTTCTTTCTCCTTGAAATTATAGCCCATCTGAGAGTTTACTGCTTGAAACAGAAGACCCTGCGCATCCAGATGAACTCATGTCTACCACGAGACTCAGCTCTACGCACCTCTGGCTGTTGTCCCAGCCAGTTAGCAGCTGGGGCTGAAGTTGCTGGATTCACTGATGTCGGGACAAATAATCTTACCTGTGAGTCCTACAGGGAGAGGGGTGGATGCCTAGGCAAGTCTTTTTTTTGTTTTTTTTTTTTTTTTTTTTTAGGTACTAGGGATGGAACCTAGGACATTCAACTTCTTTTTTTTTGGGGGGGGGTTGGGGGTTTTTTTTTGTGTGTGTGTGGTGGTACTGGGGGTGGAACCCAGAGGCTTTCTACCTCCGGGCTATACTCCCAGACCCATTTTATATTTTATTTGGAAACAGGGTCTCACTAAGTTGCTGAGAGCCTCACTAAGTAGCTGAGGCTGGCTTTGAACCTGCGCGATCCTCCTGTCTCAGCCTCCCAAGCGCGGGGATTACAAGCGTGCACCACCACGCCCAGCTGACATTCTACTTCTGAGCTATGCCCCCAGCCCTATTTTTTTTTATTCTTTATTTTGAAACAGGGCGTTACTGAGTTGCGAAGGGCCTCACTAAGTAGCTGAGGCTGACTGCAAACCATGATTCTCCTGTCTCAGCCTCTCAACTTCTAGGATTACAAGCGTGCGCCACCACGCCCGGCTTCTACAAGTCTTTTTCTCTGCCCTCAAGCTCTCGTTCGTGCAGGCTCTCCTTCTGAAAGTTTTCTTAACAAATCCACCACTGGGCTTTCTGTTTCTCTGGATGGCCACTGCCCTCATGGCCTGGCCTGTGTGCTATAGTGTCCCATGGGCGAGGTACCAAGAGTTCACATATTTTTGTGCATGGGTTCTTGGATTTTCCCTCACAGGACTTTGTACAGGGCCACGTACCTGAGAAACAGCCAAGAAACTTCTGTTCATTCCCTGATTGACTCCAGGGAAGGCTTATAATGGTCCTGGCAGCTCAGTTGAAAAACTTGAGTGGGTGCAGATACATCAACAGACATTTCTGTTAATTTATTTTCATAGATCTGGAGAAGTTGTAAAGTTTTTTGGACAACCCTTCTCTCCCTCACTGCCCCCAGAATAATGACTTTTTGCTTTCAATCACACTAAATAATACTCTGTCATTTCAATATTACAGTTTGAGGCAAAGATGTACTCACTAATTTCCCTGACACAATCACAATGGTTTCTATTCTGAGAATAGTGAATGGAACAACTGTGTGTGTGTGTGTGTGTGTGTGTGTGTGTGTGTTTGTGTGTGTGTGTGTGTCTGTGTGTGGTGCTGGGGATTGAACCTAGGGGTGTTCTATCTCCAGGATACGTACCCAGCCCTACTTTATTTTTAATTTTAATTTTATTTATTTATTTATTTATTTATTTATTGGTACTGGGGATGGAACCCAGGGGCATTCTCCCTCCAAGCTGCATCCTCATCCCTATTTTCTATTCTTTATTTTGAAACAGGGTCTCACTGAGTTGCAAAGGGCCTCAGTAAGTAGTAGCTAAGGCTGGCCACAAACTGGGATCCTCCTGTCTCAGCCTCCCAAATGCTGGGATTACAAGTGTGCACCACTACACCCAGCTATTTTGTATTTTAAAACAGTGTCTCACTAAGTTGCTGAGGCTGGCCTTAAACCTGGGTGTTTTTCTGTCTCAGTCTCCCAAGTACTGGAATTACAGACATTGACCACCACGCCCAGTTGAGGTAGCAGGTTTTACTTCAGTCCATGTATCAGTAAAATTTCTGTAAAGGAAGAGAGAGTAATATTCTACATTTCACAGGCCAAAATGTCTCAGTCCTGAAATGACATAACTTTTCCCTGTAGCATAGATAGCCTGTAAATGAATGAGTGTGGCCTAGTTCTAATAAAACTTTATTTACAAAGACAGGAAATGGGCCATGTGCTGAGCACTCATTATTTCTCTGTGCTTTAACTTCTTTATTTTGCCCTGAAGGTTTTTTGTTCCCCTGTGCTAGGTTATTTTTAAGCGCAGTTTATTTTGAGTATAAGTAATCACCATCTCCCAAAAGGTGGAAAAATTAATGCTAAAAATGGCACTTTAAAATGAATAATTTACCCATACCCTTTCCTCTTTCAAACCCACCCACTCTCAAGTCTTGCTCTCTTTCTTTGGTAAGTGTAAGAAACCTTCATCACATTGTATTAGATGAGCGAATCCTATTTTTAACATCTTGAAAGTTGTTTGTTCCTTCGATAGACATATTTTCATTGTTCAACAAATACATTTTTCTGTGCATGTCTTAGTTTGAAACAGAGTGCAGCATGGATTCCCTATTTACCACTACTGGAAGTATTTTTTGGTTTAGTGGCTTTTCACTCAGGAGTTGAATGTTCAGGAATGAATTCCTGACTGTTATAACTGCAGGGGGAACCTCAACTTGTCCTCACTTTTGGGGGGACTCAGCAGGCCAAAGCTGGCGAAGGCTACTCTAGCTGGCAACTCACAGCCACCATCCTATGTCTGTCAGGACCCTGAAATCTGGGAGGAGCTAAGGAGGAGAAGAAGGGAAAAATGGGCCCCCGGGGCTGGTGGCTGGCCTCTCCCTTGTGCACAGCGTGTGGCAGTAATCTGGCCTCCCCATCTTTCCACATCTGCTTTTCTCATGCCACCCGAAGCCACTTCTTGGTCCAGCGTCCTCATTTGTAAAGCAGTCTAAAATGCCCTTGTGCACCAGGCCTGATCAGGGCCCACACCTGTAATCCCAACACTAGGGAGGCTGAGACAGGAGGCTCACAGGTTCCAGGCCAGCCTCAGCAACTTGATGCGATCCAGTTTAAAAAATCAAATAGAGCCAGGCTTGGTGGTGCGTGCTTGTAATCCTAGCATTTGGTAGGCTGAGACAGGAGGATCTGGGTTCACGGACAGCCTTAGCTACTTAAGCCATTTACAACTCATTGAGACCCTGTTTCAAAAATAAAGACTAAGCCAGGCGTGATGGTGCACGCTTGTAATTCCCGCGCTTGGGAGGCAGAGACAGGAGGATCACGCAGGTTCAAAGCCAGCTGTGCTGGCTTAAGAGACCTTGTTTCCAAAAAAAAAGGTATAAAATAGGTCTGGGAGTGTAGCCCGGAGGTACAAGGGTTTCCAGGAACCCCAGTACCACCAAAAAAAAAAAAAAAAAAAAAAAAAAGACTAAAAAGTAGGGCTGGGTGTGTAGCCCAGACGTAGACTGCCCTTTAGTTCCATCCCAAGTACTGGAAAAAAATAAAAAATAAATAAAATATAAGGCTAGGGGTGTAGTGCAGAAGTTACCACACATGTGAAAAACAAATGCTTTTGCTTTGAAGTATACAGGTTTGAAACCAAATTGCTCCACCTGTGTGAAGGATTCAGAGGCATGGTTTCCCCAGACATTAGTGTCTGAGGTTCTTGAAGCTTCTTTGTAAGAGCTGATTGGCTCAATTGGATGATTTTCAAAGCTCTTATTGCCTCCCTCACTGTGATGGGCCCGGAACTGTTGATGCCGAGGCTCTAGGGAACATTACAGACATGCTCCTTGGCCGCATGGAGCTCCTGATCTAAGATGTATTACGGAGTCAAGTACAAACCCTCTTGGGAGAATCTTGTGCTAGGGGCCAAAGGCCTGTGAGGATGTGTTATTGAATAACAACAACAAATAACATCAACAGCCAACGAGCACCTAAGAGCTACAACATGTCGTGATTTCATGACCTGGACCAGTGGCTTATGCTCTTCTGACTTTGGGGCACCATGAAATGAGTACAAAGTAAGGCCGAAGTTCTGAAACTTGGGAGAATCCCATGCTATGGGTTTAAGGCCTAGACGAGCCCTGCCCGCTAGAAGCATGAACACGTGGCCATGCTATCCTGAGCTCGCTGGCATCTGCTGAGCTCTGGTGAGACTCTCAAAGCCCTGTGCAGTTTTGTTCTCCCGGTTCCGGGATGCAGCTGACTCCTCCACCCCCACTCCCACTACCTTGTGATCTCCAGCAAAACCAGAGCAGGCAGGTAGCAATTGTGTCATGAACCCATGGTGGCCATATCATTAGAGAACGGCATCTACCGCATCGCAGTAGCATTGAAGTAGTAGTTGTCTTTCCCCATGCAGAAAGCAGATTTTCATAATTGAAGTCATCATCATTAAAGACTCAGTCATTAAGCAGTGTTTTCAGGGAAGCCAAATGCCTTTGAGTTCATCCCGGAGAATCTGCTGAAATAGACACTGTATGAAAACACCAAATCATACTAAACCAGTACAGCTGCCTCCGAAGAACCGGAGGACAAAGCATACAGGTACAGTTTTCATCCAAACAGGCAGAGGAAAAATCTTTTACTATGTCTTTTGTGGTTGCTAATAAGCTTAATTCATATACTTGACTGTCTTTCGTACAATTTTTAGCACCACAAAGAGGAAGCACTTTTCCTTCTTCCTTAAAAAAAAAAAAAAAGCTCTAGTCCAAACCATCAGCCTCTGTAGGTCCTCTTAATTGCTACTTTGTCCTGCACCGGACTATGACTCTGATTTTTGGCACAAGCTCTCATACACAAAGTTCCTAAAATAAAGCGCTCCAGGATATCCTAGGGACTCTTAGAAGGCTTTAAAAAGGGACTCACACACTGAAAGAGTATCTTTGATGAAGACAATCCGGGCGAGTGGGGTGACGACTGCAGCCCAATTCTATGGTTAACTTGAGATCTTGAAGTGGGGCCGGCGAGTCATCGCCACCTAACATCATGATCGGGGGGAGGTGGACGAAAATCCAGTTTTGATAAAGTTTTTTTTTTTCCATCCCCAAGTGACTATACATTTAAATAGCTAAAACATCTGTTCAGCAACATAGTAAAACATGTATACTCGGAATGCTTGAGAGAAGAGCCTGCCAAACGACCGGTTGAGAGGGACTTTGCAGAGGGAGCGCACCAAGATAAAGCAAGCGCTGCTGTTTGTTTTGTCTAGTCAGGGGGGAAGCCAAGGCAACCAATATTTTGAGTTTCTTTTATTTCATTTGTGAAGGATTATTTGAGAAGGGGTGGCGAGGGGAGGTTTGCTGACGGGGTTTTTTTTTTTTTTTTTAAGCTGTCCATTAGTAGAAGAGCAAGAGAGCTTTGGATGTCAACACCTGACAAACTCTTGCGACCAGCTACCAGACCAAGAAAAGTGACTTTCTTCTCGAGTGTTCTCTGCAACTTTTCTGATGGAAGCAGAAACGGGGAACAGTATGGAGACTGGAAAAGGGACCAGCAGAGGCACTCGGATTGCCCTGGCGGTGTTCATTGGGGGCACCCTGGTACTGGGCACGATCCTTTTTCTGGGTAAGTGGAACGCTGGAGGCCAGGGGACCTGGGCACGTGCTGAGAAGTTTCCTTGTGCTTTATTCCAGCCAACCTTGTCATAATGCATGTGTGCGGCTGTGCGCTTGTGTGAGTGGGTGGTGAGGTCTCAGTTGCTATGAAATATGCAAATAAAAAGGCTTTCCTTTAGAATCAAATGTACAGCCCAGAACTGGACTGGAAAGAAGTGGGTAGAAAGTGGTTTTGAGTGGCCAGGTGATTCAGTTGCATTGAGCAAACAAAAAAAAATTGTTTCCATGGGTTACATTTTCAAAATTTATGAATCCATAGTCAGATACTTTCCTTTATTTTGTGAGAAAAGACTTTTTCACATGGTGAGCAATACCATGCCTGGGTTTCTTTTCCTTTGACGTCTGTTAATGTTTGCTTGAATGGATCATGAGATTTAATTCACAAAATACAATTAAGTCCTTTGAAATGCACCTCTAATGGGATTCTTCCAGGTCCCTTCTAATCCAGTGACTCTGACGGGAGGCAATGTTAACTCTGTCTTCCTAATACATTTAAAATTTAATATGAGGGGAAACGAAGGTTTTCCTCCCAAGGTTTGAAAGGTATTGTGATTAAATGATTCTAATGACTCATGGTTAGAACGTGCCCGGAGAGTCTATGCGATGACAAAAGTGTGTTCCTGTGAAAAAGAATCAAATATGTTGGCAAGGGGTGAGAAATATCTGAAAACTGTAAGCTTTTAAAACCCTGGGCTTATAATTACCCCTTTTATTTTTCATACAACCTGCAATATTTCATTTGCTTGAAATTTACCTAGGAACAAGCTCTATACTTAGGAGATTCTAGGCGCACTTTGGAATGCAGCAAGCCTGGAAACACTCCTTGGCATATACAGGATGCAGGAGACCATGTTTATTTTGGCAGGGGAAAACCAGTAATTAAACTTTAAAAGGGTTAGGATTGTGTGGTTGAGAATTCTGCTAAAATGAGCAAACCATCTTTCCATGTTTTCTGTGGCTGAAGGCTTAGGAAATTAGACGAGTTTATTGCTTTTGGGTCAGGCTAAAGCCTTCTACTCGGGCAACTGAATTTGTGGCTCTTGAAAACTTGTGAGATTTCATAACGCTTGGGGTTCAGACAAGTATTCCCTCCTGAAATTCAAAACTGGAGGAGAAATTCTATAGGTATGTCAAGGGACTAGATACTATGTTGGAAGTGACTGTAAGGTGAGGGTTTGCAAATACTTGCAGACTTAAAATCCAAATGAATATCCTGCATGTAAAAATACATACTCTTTTATTTCTGTTTGGGGAGGAGTATATTAGGATCGATCCCAGGGTCTTGAGCATGCCAAGCGGCGCTCTATCACTGAGCTATATTTTTTATTTTGAGACAGGGTCCCGCTAAGTTGTACAAGCTAGTCTCCATCTTGGGATTCTCTTGCCTCAGCCTCCTGAGTATAGAATCTTAAAGAATGTTGCCACTACTTGAAACTTTTTCCAAACATCAATTTTTATGAGCGTTGCAATCTGGGGCTGTGGCATAGTAGCTGGAAGCTTCCCCTTGGTGGAAATGATTCTTTAAGTGGCTGTGCCCCTAAAGGTTTTTTTATTTTTTATTTTTATGGGTCTGAGCAAAGTAAAAATCACCAAGCCAGGAATGCTATTGTGGATAAGGAGATCTGCATAAAATAGAAGATCATTTTCCAGTGCGCCCAACAATCAGGCTTCTCTTCAGTCTCTTGGAGGCGTTCTAATGCCACTGGAGATCTAGTGCAAACTGGGGGTACAGCCTTGCTACACCTCTGTGGGGACCAGCCCAGGTGAGCTCCATCCCAGGCCTACTGATTTCCTGTCTGCCTTTTCTTTTGTAAACGTTAAGTTTGAGAAGCCTTGCTCTAGGAGACTGGGTCCACTTGGATGTATACGTTGAGGGACACACTTCTTTCTGGGCAAATATTTCAGCAGTGTTTCAGACTCATGCTGTTCCACTCACTGTCTTCCATGCCTGTCCCCGGGCTCTGCCACTCCCACCACTCTGCATATAGCAAAGTCTTGTTTGAAAGCTTTTCAGTATTGAAAACTTCAGAGATGAATATTTTTTTTTATTTCCAAGTATTTAAATTTTCCAACTATCAGAACATGAAATGCCCTCCTAAATGTCAGATGTTTTCACGCAGTAGCTCCAATACATTGAGCCTTGAGCCTTTTTTTAAGGGAATGGCTTGATTTCACTAAAGACAAATATCTTTTATGTGTCTGTGGGTCTGGGGATGGAACCCAGGGGCATTTGACTTCTGAGCCACACCCCCTGCCCTATTTTTATTCTTTATTTTGAAACAGGGTCTCACTAAGTTACGGAGTGCCTCACTAAGTAGCTGAGACTGTCTGCGAACCACCATCCTCCGGTTTCAGCCTCCCGAATTCTGGGATTACAGGTGTGCGCCACCATGCCTGGCTAAGACAAATCTTTAAGATTAAGAACAGTCCTAAAATTGGGTTTGTGACTTACATTTCTTCTTTCTTTCTTTCTTTCTTTCTTTCTTTCTTTCTTTCTTGGGATGGAACCAGGGGTATTCGACCTCTGAGCTACACCTTCTGCCCTATTTTTATTCTTTATTTTGAAACAGGGTCTCACTAAGTTACTGAGTGCCTCACTAAGTAGCTGAGGCTGTCAGCAACCGGGATCCTCTGGTCTCAGGCTCCGGAATGCTGGGATTACAAGCGTGCCCACCACGCCCGGCTGTGATTTGCATTTCTGATGTCTCCAGGTCGGCACCCTTTGTAATTCAGTGCCTGTATTTGTATGTGGGTACTGGGTCACCCATAGCAAACAATAAAAGTCCCAATCTTTCTATATAAAATGTATTCAAGCAAACATCAAATGAATTTCTGGGATATATATATAGTCCTGGGGTTCCTGGAAGCCCTTCTACCTCCAGGCTACACTCCCAGACCTATTTTATATTTTTGAAACAGGGTCTCTTACGCCAGCACGGCTGGCTTCGAACCTGCACGATCCTCCTGTCTCCGCCTCCCAAGCGCGGGGATTACAAGTGTGCGCCACCACGCCTGACAATTTCTGGGATATTAAAAAAAAAAAAAAAAGAAAATCTCCAGGGACCTTCCAGGCAATGAATGTGCTTCCAGAAACTACTCTAATTAGGGCCTTTCTGGTACTTTCAAAGTACTTTCTAGTGAACTTGGCAGTATATTTTTCTGTCTTTTTTTTTCTTTTGGTACTGGGGATAGAATCCAGGGGCATTCGACCTCTTAGCTACACCCCGAGCGCTATTGTTTTTTTCTTTATTTTGAAAAAGAGCCTAAATTGCGGAGGGCCTCACGAAGTAGCTGAGGCTGGACACGAACCTATAATCCTCCTGTTTCAGCCTCCTGAATGCTGGGATTACAAACATGTGCCGCCACACCTGGCTTTTTCTGATTTTTCTAATTCAGTCCTATACCTGCAATGTCCAACATTCTTCCTTATCTCTTCTGTGTCTTCAAGACTCTCGGATGACCCCTCTTTTAAGCCTTCATACTTCTGCATTAAGAGTGATAGCCGAATATGGTGGCGCACGCTTGTAATCCCAGCATTCAGGAGGCTGAGACAAGAGAATCTCAGTTCACAGACAGCCTCAGCTACTTAGTGAGGCCCTCTGCAACTCAGTGACACCCTGTTTCAAAATAAAGAATAAAAATAGGGCCAGGGGTGTAGTTCGGAGGTAGAATGTTCCTGGGTTTAATCCCCAGTACCACACATACACACAAAAGTGATTTTAAGTGGCCTTAGGCTGGTTTCAGAGAACCCAGAGCACTAGAATTTGAAACATGGATAATTATATGCTTATAACCAGTTTCTTTTCAAGCTTACTTTCTTCTCCTACCCCTTCCCTTCCCTCTCCCCAGCCGGTTTCGCAGATATAGTGGTCAGCAAACTTCTCCTTCCTTCCTTCCTTCCTTCCTTCCTTCCTTCCTTCCTTCCTTCCTTCCTCCTTTCTCCTTTCTCCTTCCCTCTCCTTCTCCCTTCCTCCCTTCTTTCCTTGGTTCTGGAGATGGGTTATACTCCCAGCCCTATTTTATTTGGAAACAGGGTCTAAGTTACTGAGGGCCTCACTAAGTTGCTGAGTCTGGCTTTGAACCTATGATCCTCCTGCCTCAACCTCCCAAGTACTGGGATCACAGGTGTGTGCCACCATGTGCAGTATCAGCAAATGTTTTTTGTCAAGTCCCAATAGTAAATATTTTTTTCTTTTTCTTTTTTATTTCTTTTGGTACTGGGGCTTGAACACCCCGAGTCCTATTTTATTATTATTATTTTTTTTTGAAAAGGGCCTCACTAAGTTGCTGAGGCTGGCCACAAACCTGTGATCTTCCTTTCTTAGCCTTCCAAGTACTGGGATTACAGCAGTGTGCCTTCATACCCAGTGTCTTTAACCATGTCATTAGCCTTTTATTTATTTATTTTTTTGGTGCTACTGGGGATTGAACTCAGGTACATTCTACCTTCAAGCCACACTCCCGGTTCTATTTTAGTATTATTATTATTTTTTAAAATTTGAAACAGAGTTTCGCTAGGTTGATAAGAGTCTTACTAAGTTACTGAGGCTGTCCTTGAACCTGCGATCCTCCTGTCTCAGCTTCCCAAGTACTGGGATTACAGACCTGTGTCCTGTGCCCAGCTGTGTAGCTTTCTTTTTTTAAAGACAAGTATCAAGAAGCTATTTTGCAGAATAATAAAAATGATTCTCTAAGTTTATAATAAAGGATATTTTTCAAATATAAAAATAACACACCCATTAAAGAACATTTAGTAAACATATACAAAGAGACTGAAAAGAAAAACTACCCTGTGGTGCTGCCATTCAGGCATCTTGGAATATTCCACACTGCTTTTTATGCACCCATATGTTTTTTTTTTACTTAAGTTGTTTTCCTTTAAAGACATCAAAACATACCTTTATGAGAAGAAACTTCTTTTCTTAAAAATAGGCTTGAGATGTACCGTAGACAGTTTTCTTGAATTTATAATGAAACATGGGTAAAAAGGCTGTTGGAGGATGGCAGTAGAGAAAAGAACAAAGAAAAAGCAGGCCCCTCTTAGAATGAGGGGTCATAAATAATGAAATTTGCTACCCTGGCAGCTGATCTGCAGGTCTCCTGTCTCTAGCACAAACACAGGGATTGCCACGCTTTCTGATCTGGTTTCTCGGTTAAGGATGCCATGACGGACGTTGGTCACATTCACCCCTGCAATCCATCTCCCCACAGTCACCTCTTGAAATGACTCCTTGTTTCTGCTCACAGAGAAGAGCAATAATGAAGCCCTCATAACTTCCCTAGCTACCGAGAAAAAGATTTCATATATTTTTTAATTTTTTCTTTTTTGATAGTAGGAATTGAACTCTGGGACATTCTACCTCTGAGCTACCCCCCCAGCCCTATTTTCTATTTTTTCATTTGGAAACAGGGTCTCACTAAGTTGCTGAGAGCCTCGTTAAGTAGCTGAGGCTGGCCTTGAACCTGTGAACCTCCCATCTCAACCTCCCAAGTACTGGGATTATAGCTGTGCACCATTGTGCCTGGCTAATATTTTTGAAATCTTAAACTCACATCTGCTAATACCCAGGTGCTATGAGTTCACAAACAGGGCATCCTTCTGTACTTCTGTGGAAATCCATTTGGATCATATTGACAGCCAGATGGAGGAAACCTATTTTGATTTTACAGGTGTGTGTGTATGTGTGTGTGTGTGTGTGTGTGTGTGTGTGTGTGTGTGTGTGTGTTTTCTGGGGATCGAACCCAGGGCCTGCCCTGGCTTTATTATTATTATCACTATTTTTAAAATTTTTTATTGGAGCATTATATTCATATATCATATTGGGGTAAAAACTTGTGTGTACATACCTGTACACATCACTGATTTAACCCCTACCCAATTCCCACCCCATTCCCTCCCCGTCCCTCCTTCCCTTGCTTGGCTTAGTGGTTGACTTCGATATGTTTAAGTACATTGTGTGTTTTAGAGATTTTCCTCTTCCCCCCTCCTTTCTCCTCCTTTAGGTTGCCTTGTTTGCTCCTCTATAGGATTTCCATTTTCATCTAGAGTTCCTCCTATGACCCATTTCTCCCTAACTCTCACATATTAGGGAAAGCATCTGCTTTCTTACTTTTTGTGACTGACTAATCTCACTTAGCATAATGTCCTCCAGTTCCATCCATTTCCCTGAAAATGATGTAATTGAGTTTTTTTTAATGGCTGAGTAAAATTCCATTGTGTACATATCCCACAGCTTTGTAATCCATTCATCTGTTGATGGACATCTTGGCTGGTTCCATAGTTTGGCTATGGTGAATTGTGCAGCTATGAACATAGATACACATGCATTAGTTTGCTAGTTTGGTCCTATCTTTTGGGTAGATACCCAGAAGTGGTATTGCCGGATCAAATGGTAGATTTGTTCCCATTTTTCTGAGGATTCTCCATACTGTTTTCCAAAGTGGTTGCACTAATTTGCAATCCCACCAACAATGTCTTAGAGTTCCCACTTCTCCACATCCTCGCCAGCATCTGTTGTTGTTTGTGTTTTGAATGATGGCCATTCTAGTTGGAGTTAGGTGAAATCTCAGGGTAGTTCTGATTTACATCTCTCTGATTGCCAGTGATGTTGAACATTTTTTCATGCATTTATTGCTGGCTTTATTATTTTTTGTGGGGAGGGAGAGGTAACTGGAATCTCGGTTCTCAAAGCTATATATGTCTCATAGCTAGGCTGGACTTAGTAGCAAGAGAGTATGTGTGGGTCCAGACAGGCAGACAATGACCGTTGCAGATGAGTTCTGTATCACATATTTTTACTCCTTCCTCCCTCTTTTGGTTTAGCTAAGATCTGGAATTCTAAGTGCCACACATGCTAGCTTTCTCCTTCTACTCTGGATTTACTCCAAATGACATAGTTTAAAAGTTTCAGTTTGCCCATTTCTAAGACTGTGATGCAGTTCTAAACATACAGAGTGAAGGTCTGAGATGAACCACAGATCACTGGAGATGAAGACACTTTCGAGATCATATAGCGCTCCGTTTCTCACACTGGACCATGCATCAGCATCACCTGCAGGGCTTGATGAACTCCACGTGGCCAGCTGGGGGTAGCTCAGTGGTAGATCACGCACTTAGCCGGCTTGAGGTCTTGGGTTCCATCTCCCCCATCACCGAAAAACCAAACCAAAACAGCAACAAAAACAGATGGCTGTATTCCACCGCCAGAACTTAGTTAGAAGGTCTCGAGTGGAGTTAAAAGTATGTATCTCGAACAGGCTCCCAGGTTCTGCTCCTCCTGCAGTTCTGAAGACTAAACTTTCAAGACCAACTGTGAGTCTCACCAAGGTTTCTTAGGAAGTGACCAGACTGGTTCTGTGGTGTTATGAGCACTGGGTTTTGGAGTACCATGTCAAAACTGAGAGGGACGAACAATGTAGATCAGAGGTCGTGCATGTATGTGCCTGCTGGTCACTTAGACGGGGGTGGCCTGCGACAAGTTAGTCATTTATTTTGGTCTGTTTTTGCAGTGAGTCAAGGTCTCTTGAATTTCCAAGCTAAACAGGAGTACTGCTTGAAGCCAGAGTGCATCGAAGCCGGTAAGTCCACCCTGTGTCAAGTTATAATTATGGTACCTTGGGGAGTGGAAGAGAAAACAGGTGATATTTTTAGTATTCTGTTTTTCTGTTTGCTTGAGGTTTACCAAGTATGAAATGCAATTTTGAAGAAATTTTAAGTTGACTTTTAAGGTTGGGTGTGAAGTAGTGGAGTTTTTGGGTTCCTGTTTTCTTTGTCCCTGCAAGAAAATAGCTGGGTGACACTCCAAACCTTGTGATAAGAAACACAGAAGGGGGCTTCGAAGGCTGTATGGTCCCTTTTTAATTTTTTTGGTACTGGGGATGGAACCCAGGGGCTTTCTGTCTCCGGGCTACACCCCCAGACCTATTTTATATTTTATTGGAAACAGGGTCTCACTAAGTTGCTGAGTCTAGCTTGGAACTTGTGTGATCCCCCTGTCTCAGCCTCCCAAGTACTGGGATTATAAGTGTGCGCCACCATGCCCGCTTAAGAGCTTCGGGTAGACACCATGAGCCTCCTATGGCTCACCTGGCAACTGACCCCTATTTATCTTACACAGTCTTTGTGTATCGTCCGGTCAGTGGGTCTGAACAGCCTGCCTCTACGCAGGGATCCTTGGCAATGCCATGCTTTCCTTGTCCTGGAATCCATTTGGGGCCTTCTATTCCAAGCTGCAAGTCAGAATTCTCTTGGGGTGACCAGGGCACATACTAGTGGGTGACTTAACATGAAGATTGTGCTTAAAATTGCCTCAGCTACTAGATCTTAACTTCCCCCATAAATCAGTGTTGGGACCCACATTTGCAGGAGCTAAATTCCACCCTCTGACCACATTCTTTAAGTGGACAGGAGCCGTAGAGAATTTTCTAAAGGGAAAGTGTCTACTTTAGGCAGGGGGCCTTTTCCTCTTGACCTTAAGAGATTAATGAATAAATTCGCCAAATATTTATTCACATCAGACACTGAGTTAGGTTTGGGGGATTTATCAATGAACCAGTCAGTCAAAGAAACACACAAGGTGATCGATAGACAAGAAAAGCGTCAGCTGGTGGTACGCACAGAAAATTAAAATATTCAAGGAGAATAAGGTGATAATAATGACATGGCCTTGAAGGTCAGGGACCCTGAGTTCCTGAAGGGAAGTGCTGTGTGAAGACCGTAGCCGGGGCTTTGCAGGTGAGGCAAAGTTTCCATAAGGACCTAGCTGGGCGCCCTGACAGCTGGGTGGAACACAGAGCAGGGGACGTGAGGCAGTGAGCAGGCAGGGTGCCACGAGTCTGGGTTTTCGTAAGTGTGCCCAAGAGCCTCTGTGTGGTTTTAAGAAGAGGGAGTACGTCTTACGAATATTCAAAAAGGCCGTTCTGTGAAGAACAAGACTGGAGGTAGGTTGCTGGGCGTGTAGTGCACGCCTGCAATCCCAGCACTTGGGAGGCTGACACAGGAGGCTCACAAGTTTGAGACCAGCCTGAGCAATTAAGTGAGATGGCATCTCAAAAGAATAAAGGCTGGGGATGTAGCTCCATGTGGGATTTCTTGGATTCAGCCTCCAATTACCCCCCCCCCCCCACACACACACACATAGAATGGAGGAAAGTTGTTCAGAGAGGAGGTTATTGCCACGGGCCAGGTGAGGAGAGATGCACCTTGAATTCAAGAGGTGGATACCGGTATAGGAGCTAGAAGCTAGCTGAAGGTGCTGCAGGATTCTATGTGGGCTGGAAAGACAGAAAGTCAGGTGTGATGCATAGAGGTAGAGTTGTAGCTTTTATGGAGATGGGAGAGCCTTAGGGGAAAGGGCACAGAAACTCTGAGGACTTATACAAAGGTTTAGCTGGGTGCGGTGGCACACACACCTGTAATCCCAGCACTTGGGAGGCCGGGACAGGAGGATCACAGGTTCAAGACCAGCCTCAGCAATTTAGGGTCTCTTTCAAAATAAAAAGAAAAGGGCCTGCGGTGTAGCCCAGAGGTAGAATGCCCAGGGGGTGAGGGTGGAGGAAGCTGTAGAAAGAATACAAAGAAAATAACGAACATGTTAATGAGAAGGATTAAGGAGAGATCAGCTGACCTGGGTTTGAAGGGAGATATGGCCACTTACAAAAAGAACGTGGTCCTCGCTAAATACACAACCATACCAAGTGCAGTTTCATCTATGAAATGGTAATACCAGTTTTTGAATTCTCATACTAGTTGTGAGAATGAAAGAAAGTAATAATGACTGGGTGTGGTGCACATGCCTGTCATCTCAGTATTGGGAGAATGAGACAGGTGGACCGCAGCTTTGAGGCTAGCCTCAGTAACTTAGTAAGACTCTGTTTCACATCAGACAATGAGATGGATTTGGGGGACTTATAAAATAAATAAAAAGAACAGGGTGTGTAATCTGGAGACAGCATGCCCTTGGGTTTGATCTTCTGCGTGCACACACAAAGAGGAAGGAAGGAAGGAAAGAAGGAAGGAAGGAGGGAAGGAAGGAAGATAGTAGTAATGCAGGTCCACAATATCCAGTCCCAGAGAGCATTGCAAGTCCCAGTTGTCAAGAGCAAACCTGACCTCAGTTCCTTTGACATCATAAACCAGATCTTGCCCGGACATGGTGGCGCACGCTTGTAATCCCAGCATTTGGGAGGCTGAGACAGGAGGATCGCGGTTCACAGATAGCCTCCCCTACTTAGGCCCTTTGCAACTCAATGGGACCCAGTTTCAAAATAAAGAATAAAAATAAGGCTGGGGGTGTAGCTCAGAGGTAGAATGTCCCTGGGTTCCATCCCAAGTACCACACACACACACAAAAACAAACAGAAAAAAAAAACAGATCTTAACTCCAGTGAGGCTGTTTTAGACTTTGTCCCATTTAGGAGAATATGCATTTGTTTCTCTATAGACATATTAATATGCTTGCTTCAGGGGTTCTCTCCAGACATTGTTGAGGTATGTTGTCATTGGTGGTTATATACTATTTCTTTTTGAAAATCTGAAAATTCTGTGAGCTCTGAAAAGCTAACCTCAGAGTTTCATATAAGGGTTTATGGAATTGTAATAGCAAATGTTACATGTATGGTTCTCAGATTTAGCTAAATATATGCATACAGGTATGCTCAGTTAAGTTTGAGTTGTAGATATACAATGATGTCTACATTTTTGTATAAGTATGTTCCATGTAATATTTCATAAATACTTATTATAAAAAGTAGGGTTTGTTTTGCAGCACTGAGGATTAAACCCAGGGGCAGTCTATCTCAGAGCTACACTCTCAGCCCTATTTTATTTATTTTTAAAAAATTTTTAAATTTTTGTGTGGATCATATTGAAAATGGCATACATTCAGCCTTATTACTTTTATTTTGAAACAGGCTCTCACTAGGTTGATGAGAGTCTCACTACTTGCTGAGGCTGTCCTTGAACCCGTGACCTTCCTGCTTCAGCCTCCCAAGTACTCAGATTACAAGCCTGGGCTACCATGCCTGGCCAAAAGTAGTTTTTTTTTTTAAATCTGAAATTCACATTTCATTGGTCATCCTGTACTTTATCTGGTGACTGTATTGGCAATGTGCCTGACACTATTCTAAGCACTGTATTTGTGTGGTACTAGAGATTGAACCCAGGGCATTTCTATCTCTGAACTCTACCCCCAGCCCTATTTTACTTTGAAACTGGGTCTTGCTACGTTCCTGAGAGTCTCACTACATTGCTGAGGCTGTTCTTGAACCTTCAATCCTCCTGCCTCAGCTTCTCAAATAGTAGGATTACAGGTATGGGCCACCATGCCCAGTTTATAAACACTTTATATATATTTACTCATTTAATCTGCCTGGCAATGCATTACATAGTAGTGCAATTGTCATCCCCATTTTCCCAACAAGGAAATTAAGGCTCATGGAGTTTAAGTAACCTACCCAAGGTTGTCTAAGTATTGCATGGCATGGCCTGCTGTCATTCTGACCCAAGGGGTCTGACTTTAGAGTTTGTGACGATGCCATTTTGCTTATAAAGGACTTAGCGTATAGTTCCTGGCCCAGAGGAAATGCTGTTAGCTATTTTAGTTTTATTTATTGTGTGTGTGTGTGTGTGTGTGTGTGTGTGTGTGTGTGTGTGTAACCCTGAGGATGGAACCCAGGGGTATTCCCCCTCTAAGCTACACCCAGCCTTTTTTTATTTTGAAACAAGGTCTCACTAAGTTGCAGAGGGTCTTGCTAAGTAGCTGAGGCTATCCTGGAACCCACAATCCTCCTGTTTCAGCCTCCCAAGGACTGGGATTACAAGCGTGTACAAGGACGCCTGGTGTATGTTAGCATTTGTATGAATAATAAGGTTTCGCGGGGCGTGGTGGTGCACACTTGTAATCTCAGTATTTGGGAGTCTGAGACAGGAAAGTCACAGGTTCAAAGCCAGCGTCAGCAACTTAGTAAGACCTTATTTCCAAGTAAAAAAGTTAAATACTTCTGGGGGTATAGCCCAGAGGTAGAAGACCCCCTAGGTTCCATCCCTAGTAACACACACACACACACACACACACACACACTAATTAAATAATGAGGTTTAAGCCTTAACAAGGCTCTCCTGTGAGCCCTGACTAAACCTCAACACTCCATTTGGTATATGGAAGGCTGCCTCCAGCTGTCCTGCAGAAGCCAGCCGGCGCCTGCCTAGCAATTAACCGCACATGCCATGACTGGAGAGGATGAATAGCAGCCTGGGCTTTCACAGGCTTCCCTTGTCGTCATATTTCTTTCATTGAAACAAGAGTTTCTGAGTTTTCTCCATGGAGCTGAGTAGGGGGAAAGGAGTCTTGGTGTCTTGACAATCACGGTCCCTTGTCATTTGAAGTCACATCCCCTGCAGAAAGCGCAGCCCCATGCCCAGCTGTGGACGGCGGTGATGGATTGCAGGCAGAAGTTTCCTCTCTCAGCAGGCTGCTTTCCAAATCCAGCACGAGTGATGTATCCCCCCCTTTCCTCTCAGGGCCGAGGTCAGAGCTGACCTTGCAGTTTTTGCAGGTACCACGGAGATGGAGAGGGTGCTTTGGGGGTGGGGGGCAGGGGCAGTTTGGGAAGGAAGCCAGAGCGCAGAGAGCTTATGTGAGTGCAAATGCACCTGAGAGCGCCCCTGTGTGACTGTGAGTGTCGTGTGGAGCTGAGATGTGTGTGATCCATGTCCCTGAGGTGTCACGCAGCAGATCCGTGCTGTGGCTGCACAGCCTAACTATAAATACAAACTGGAGGGAAGATTTTTTTTTTCATGTCCTTGAATGTTTGTCTATGAAATAATAGCAACAAAATCGTAGCAGTAAGCAAACATCTAATTAAAGACAACTAAATTTGCTCTGAAAAACAAAGACTTTAAGCCGACCGACTTGAAATCTTTTTTTTTTTCTTTTTTTTTTTCCGGTACTGGGGATGGAACCCAGGGGCATTTTACCTCCGAGCTACACCCCCATTTTTATTCTCTGTTTTGAAACAGGGTCTCACTGAGTTGCACAGGGCCTCACTAAGAAGTAGCTGAGGCTGTCTGTGAACCGCAATCCTCCTGTCTCAGCCTCCCAAATACTGGGGTTATAAGCGTGCGCCACCACGCCTGGCTTCCGACTTTAAATCTATCAGATTTCAAATTAAGATTTTGCTAGTTTATTTGGGAAGAGGGAGGGTTGAAAATGGTAGAGATTTTGCAGGTCCATAAAAATAAGGATCTTTGTATATTATTCGCTTTAATGAGGCCAAAATGATGTTTGAAATTTCCACAGGAAGTCTAGACTAGAGAAATGTCTCCCTTATGTGAAACCTAGGAAAACTATGTATGTTACCAAACTATAAGATACATATCTAAATTTACGCAGATTGCACTTTTAGGGACAATTCATTCTAATTTAGCTGAGGATCATTGGGTTTTCATGACTTCAAACAAACATATTCTGGCATTAATGAAGATATGAAAATTGCCCAGAATGTCATCCTTCCAATGTCATTAAAATATTGGCTTTTTAAAAAATCACTTGGTACACATCTTTGTGCTAGAGTGGTAGCCAGCCGTTTTATGGAAGTTGAGAGAGAATTAGGGTTCAATATTAGGAATTTTTGGAACCTTCTCATTTTGTAAGGAATGATTTTCTTCCAAAGCTCCTGGTTACATATTTATGTGCAAATTTCCTACCTATGGATAATCTTCTATTATATAGTTGTGTTTGGGCTCATGAAAGAAGAAAAATGGTAGCTCAGTGTATCACATCATTTTTTTTGTGTGTGTGTGTGTATGGTACTGGGGATTGAATCCAGGGGCATTCTACCTCCAAACTACACCCCTAGTCATATATATTCACATACACACACACACACACACACACACACACACACACACACATTATGGTACTGGGAATGGAACCTAGGGGGCTTCTACCTCCATGCTACACCCCAGCCCTATATTTTATTCTTTATTTTGAAACAGGGTCTCACTGAGTTGCAAAGGACCTCACTAAGTAGCTGAGGCTGTCTGCAAATCGAGATCCTCCTGTCTCAGCCTCCCAAATACTGGGATTACAAGTGTGCACCACCATGCCTGGCTTTCTAGCCTTATTTTTTAAAAATTTGAAAAAGAGTTTCACTAGGTTAATAAGAGTCTTACTACTTGCTGAGGCTGTCCTCAAACCTGTGATCTTCTTGCCTCAGCCTCCTAAGTACTGGAATTACAGTCATGATCCACTACACCTGATGTATTGCATCTTTTAATTTATATAGATACTCAGTTCTGCCCTCCACCTCTACCCCCACTTCGGCTCTTCTGTGGCCATATCTCTTTCCCCAGCCCACTCAAGGTGTCTATGGGACCAAGTCTACAGTACTCTCTTCTGCACCCAAGAATTACCTGCCAAATGGCCCCAAGCCCCCCTTTTAGGGCCTTTATGGGTCTCTTTCAGGGCTTCCAGGGTATGTGTGGGGGAGCTCAAGAATTTATGCCTAGCCTCCCATGTTTTTGTGAAGGCATATTATAAATAGATCTCTAATACCTGGACATCGATGACATGTGAGCCTGTTTCAGTTACCCTTTGGTGAAGCACAAACCACTCCTGAAACAAAAGGGATGGCCTGAAACAGAAAGGACTTCACATTTTCAGGGTTTGTGGGTTTGGTAGATGGCTTCTCTGCTGGTATCGCCAAGGCTCATTTCTGCAGCTGCTTCTGGCTGGTGCACGACTCAGGCTGGAAGGCCTCTGATGGTTGCGGTTATGTGAGGGAAGCTGGTGTTCGCTTGGTTCTTCTCTGCATGGCCTCTCGTTCTCCAGGAGACTTCTTCAAAGGATGATCTCTGGACTCCACTCAAAGGGAGTGTTTGCAAGGTGCAAGGCCTCTTGAGGCCTAGCTTTGAAACTTACAAAAAGTCATTTCTGCCAATTCTGTTGGCCAAAGTGAATGGGAAGGCCAGTCCAGATTCGAGGCAGGGGAAACGGAAGGAATAGCACAGCCATGGGCTAGTCTATGCAGAAGGACATGCAGAATCGAAGAAAGAGTCGCACCATCTTTGCAAACAATCTACTGCACATGCTATATCCTTGTTCTATACCCCATGATGTTACCAATGATTCTACAAAACCGATAACCAAAATACCATGCAAATTTTTTCCCTTGATGCTGGGGATTGAACTCAGGGGCATTCTACCTCTGACCAGCATCCCTAGCCCTATTTTACTTTTGTTTTGAAATAGGGTCTCTCTAGGTTGATGAGAGTCTCACTACTTGCTGAGGCTGGCTTTGAACTTGCAATCCTCCTGTCTCAGCCTCCCATGTACTGGGATTATAGGTGTGTGCCACCACGCCTGGCAATAACCTGCAACTTTTACCCACTCATTCCTAGTGTGGTCCTTTCATGTAAGTGAAACTGATTCAGAGAGTCATTCGAGGGGAAATATAGAGCGGAGGCGGCTTGGAAACTGGCTGATATGAAATTGTTGTTTAATTTGGAAAAGGACAGAAAACAACACTCACTGCTCATCATTAATCCTGTGATTTTCTTTTTAAATAGCCGCTGCCATCTTGAGCAAAGTAAATCTGTCTGTGGATCCTTGTGATAATTTCTTCCGGTTCGCTTGTGATGGCTGGATAAACAATAATCCAATTCCTGAAGATATGCCAAGCTACGGGGTTTATCCTTGGCTGAGACATAATGTTGACCTCAAGTTGAAGGGTAAGTTTCTACCGGAGTTTGGTGATGTACTTGACAGCAGCCTTTGTTTGACAAGGAAAACAGTTTGGAATTTGATCTGTGACGGCTCAGCTTTTAATGCTACTAAATTTATTTCCAAGAAATTTTTTAATGGAAAATTGAAAGTTTGCACAATTCTAGTCTTTCAGATTGCAATACAAGCCCAATTATAGGTTGTTATGTTCACGTTTGATAATACTAAGTTCTACTGCTCGTAGTTAAAGAGCACTGAAATGAGATTGGGAGAAAAGGAATAGTGCATGAAAATGAAGTTATATCAATATACTCATTTGTCTGTTGTGTTCAGGGTAAGCTTCATTTTTTGCTTGTTGTGTGCTGGAGTTTCATGGCTTACAATGTGTACTTAACACTTGGTCGTCTTTTGACATAATTTGTGAGAACTCTGGATGACCTGTGGTTGTCGTATTGTTCCTGTTAATTTCTAAGTTGGCTCTAGGGAGATTCAATTTTCTCCCATGGTCTCTCTAGCAATGATGAGCTCACACACACATACTCACGTGTGCTTACACTCCCCTGTAAAGAAAGTTGGAAATGTCTGTTATGGGAGGATATTATGTTTGTATTGGATCTAATTTGTATGCTAAGCTGTTGAAGAAAGCCACCCCAGAAGGGAAGTAGGAAAATTTCAAAGACAGATAAGGTAATTGGTTGGAGAAGGCAAAGAGTATTTTTTCTCTCTTTTTGAAACTGGAAGCTATGCTGTATAACTTGCATTTAGTAACACCTACAAAGAATTATTTGTGAAGTGATAAGAATTGTAATTTTTCTTTCTTTTCTAGCTCTACTTCTCCAGGATTTTAAGTCATGACATTAAATATGAATCAATTTATGCATATTTTATAACATGTAAAACTACTGGAAAAATAATTAGATACCTCTTGTCAAGTGTAAGGAAAATATAATTAAATTTCACAACAAGATGTAAATCACATGGACTTTTATTTTCTATTAGCAGGCTCAAATATAGTCTGGTAAATTATAAATATATAATTCATGAGAATATCAAGGTTTTCCTCTAACCTAACAGATGAGATTCCTATACTGTAGAACCATAAATGAGACCTTGAAGAGTGAATTTATAGATCAATACTTATTTCTCTGCAGGACATTCATTCTTATTGGTCTTTCATGTACCATTCTTGTCCCTTTTCTTCCTTTATAGATGGATACACACATGTGCACATACATATACATGCACACAATCATGCATGCAAGAGTATCACTGAAGGATAGGAAAATACAAGATTTCTAGCTAGATGATCCTTTTATATGACTAAGAGATTTATGTCTTTAGGACATGAAGTGGTTACAACAGGAACTTTCTGGGGATCCTTCCTTCCATCTTCCTTTTTCTTTTTATGCTGGAGATTGAATCAGGGGCATTATATCTCTGAAACCTATTTGTAATTAAAAAAATTGAAAACCAGGTTCTCGCTAAGTTTCTGAGAGCTTCGCTATGTTGCTGAGGCTGTCATCGAACCTGTGATCTTCCTGTCTCAGTCTCCTAAGTACTGAAATTACAGGTGTGCACTGCCATGTCCAGTCTTTTTTTTTTTGGGATGTCTTAATGTAGAGAGTAAAATCAGTATTTACGTGCTTTGTTTGAGGAGACTACTAAATATAGGCCCCTGCAATATTCATAGAAATGACAGTAAGTTGTTCAGAGAGTTGCAGGATTTTTTTGTTTGTTTGTTTGGTGGCTTTAAAAAAAGGAGATGAAACATTTATTTTTCAAACTCAATTGGAAAAATAAAAAAGAGCAAAAAATGGGAAGAAAGTTGCCCATAAGTCCACCTCTAGAAATAACTGCTAATAAAACAGCTGGATTTATATCTTTCTAGGTATTTTTTCCATATACAGATGGGCCCATGTGCATGATTTTATATGCGTATCCATATATATATATTTGTATAGTACAAGGGATGGAACCAGGGACATTCTACCTCCAAGCTATATCCCCAGCCCGATTTTGTATTCTTTGTTTTGAAAAAGGGTCTCACTGAGTTGCAAAGGGGCTCAATAAGTAGCTGAGTCTGTTCGCAAGCCACAATCCTTCTGTCTCAGCCTCCCGAATGCTGGGATTACAAGTATGCACCACCACACCCGGCTTCATATCTATATATTTAAAAAATTAGCCAATATCATGATAAAAACTGTGCAACCTCCTTTAAAGAACTATGTATTCCTCATAGACATGGACGATGCCAGTAGATAACTTTTCTTATTATAAATAATACTCTAGTAAACATCTTTGTGTCCATGTCTTTATAGCCTTATCTAAGTATATCCCCAGATAAATTCCCTGAAATGGAATTATTGAGTTGAAAGAGTATTTACAATTTAAGCTTTGATGCATAGAATCCAGTTGCCCTTTAGAAAATTTATTTCTGGGTCTTTTATATATTGTCTTGCTGTTTTAAGCAACTCTCCCCCATCAACGTGTGTGTGTGTGTGTGTGTGTGTGTGTGTGTGTGTGTGTGTAGGAAGGTATAAAATAGAGGCCAGCAAACTCTGGCCACTGTGCCAAATCCAGTCCACTGCCTATTTTTGTAAATTGTATTTAATGGAAACAGAGCCAAATCCACTCATTTATACATAATGAATGACTGATTTTGTGCTATAATGGTAAAATTGAATAGTTGCAACAGAGACAATATGGCCCACAAAACTGGCGATACTCTCTGTCTTGCCTTTATGGACAACATTTGACCACCCCTGATGCCTGATGTACAGCTTTGATCTAACTGTATTGGGTCTGATTAGAGATGTCTTAGTTAATAGTTTTTGGGTGGCTTCTTTGGAATTTTTTAGATGTCAGTGATAAAGTTACTATTAATTAGAGTTATAGAAATAACTCTAATTAATGTTTTCAGATTCTTTCTCTATTGGTTGGAACCTTCCCTGAGCCTTAAGACTTTGTGATATTTTCTGTATCATAGTACTTCTCATTCTATATCTATAAGTGTATAGATATTATATCTGTACATGTATATATACTTATATACAGTGTATGAAAAATAATATATCTGTAAATGTATAGGTAGTGATATCTTTTGAACTCTGCAAGTATGTTTGGGTGATAAGATATCCTTAAAGTATATAATAGGGCTTTTCAAATAAATCTGCTGGCAATCTTTTTTTTAACACTGGATCTTTAAATTCTATCTTTATTTCTTTATATATTCTATATCTATTTATGTGTCCATCATCTTAGGTAGATAAGATAGATCTAGCAATCTGTCTATTCATTTCATTCAGGTGATCCAAGCTCATTGTATACCAACCACAAATAAAAGAGAAGAAAAATGTTTCAAATTCTGCCACTCAGTGATAGATTTTTAAATGCAAATATATAGATAGTGTTATACACCCATGTATACATATCTTAAAAGGGATTGTAGAGCTTGGTGTGATGGCGCACACTTGTAATCCCAGTACTTGGGAGGCTGAAAAAGGAAGATCACAGGTTTGCAGCCAGCCTCAGCTACTTAGGGAGGCCTCCACAACTTAGTGAGACCTTGTTTCACAAAACAGAATAAAAAATAGGGCTGGAGGTATAGTTCAGAGGTGCCTGGGTTCAATTTCTAGTGCTGCAAAAGAAGAGAAAAAAGCAGAGGATCATATGTAATCTCTTTTTGCTTGACATGTTTTCATGTTAATAAAAATAGATCTATATATTCATCCTGCTTCGTGAGGGTATATTATAGCTTACCTAAGCATAGTCTGTGTTGTCATTTAGGTTATTTCCAGTATTTTTTTTCACTGTAAGCCACTCAGGACATGTGGGTTGAAGCCCTAAGAGCTAGATGCAAATCCTGGTTCTCTTTCTGACTTATCCCCATGGTCACTTTGGGCAATCCTTCTCAACTTTAGAATGGAACTAAGAAAACCCATATCATAGTGTTTTGCGAGGACTAGAGGAGATGACCTATAGATATGACCTAGTCCAGTTCCTGGCATGAAGCACCTCCTCAATAAATATTTGTCTTTCGCTTCTCTGTTTTATTTCACACATAGTTCTAAGGTTCATGAAGTAATGTCTATCAAATGCTTTAAGTTTTATTCTGATCTTATCCTTTGTAAATACCATGTGCTTTCAAAAATATTGAATACTGTCAAGATATTTTCCCTCACCCTTGACAATAAAAGAGAGCATCCAAAAATAAAACCCAATACTACCAACCAAAAGAATACCATTTTCTTATGGCTGACAGAGAACACACAGATGTGGCTGTCCAATTTGTGAAATAAAATGGATTTGACAGACCAGGCTGATGAAAAATTGCCCTCTATTGAAGTGAGCAACCTGCCTCTGTGAGGTTTTCCTTTAAATGGCATCTAAGACTCAGATTTCTACTTAGAAAATAAAATTATTACTTGTTTTTTCCAAGAAGAAAGATTTTTTTTTAAAAAAAGGCTGAATGTGGTCATGTGTTTGTCTTAAAATTTCCATTTTATAATCCCCCTCCTCGATTAGTCTTCATGTAACCATGAAGCTGACAGCATGCATGGCTTACGAATGAACAGATGGAAATTGGGCAAATGAGCACTTTTGAAGCACGAGACAATGAATGAGATAGAACACTTGTGTCAGCTAGAAGATAGACGAGCCAAGGCAGGGCCAGATCATCTCTATTATGGGATAGCTATCTTTGCCAATATTTTGCAAAGAAACACAGTATATTATTTTCATACACAGCTCCAGTAAAACAACATGATGAAGTATGGACTATGTATTAATGTGCAGATAAAAATGATTGTGATTCATGCATCAGTGACTTATCTGTAAATACCTACTGGCTGAAAGTCAAATGGTCTCATCAGGTACTCCTCCCCTTCCCCATATCATCTTGTTTTTATTTTTTAAATAAATGATCCTAGCCAAATCATCTGTTGTAGATAATAGAAACCTGAAACCTTCACTTCAGCTCCCGTGAAGTCATTTCATAGTTCAGACTATTGAAAACAGGATAAATTGTTTGGTTTGTTTCCTTATTTGGTACTGGTGATTGAACTTGGGGGCATTCTGCCTCTGAGCTGTACCCCTAGCCCTATTTTCTTTTTTTGAGACAGGATCTTGTTAAGCTGCTGAGGCTGGCCTCGAACCTATGATCCTCTTGTCTCAGCCTACTAAGTACTAGGATTACAGGCATGTGCAACCACATCCACAGAAAACAGGGTAAACTGTCCAGTGCAGTGGTGTACATCTGTAATCCCAGTACTCGGGAGGGCGAGACAAGAGATTCGAAGGTTGGAAGACATGTTCACTGGTATATCATTATTCTCAGCAAGCTAGCCAGACCCTGTTTCAAAACAAAAATTAGCCAACGTGGTGGCTCATACCTGTAATGCCAATATTTGGGAGGCTGAGACAGGAGGATTTCAGGTTTGAGACCAATCTCTGTAATTTAGCAAGACTCTCAGCAACCTAATGAGACTTGGTTTCAAAAAATGAAAGTTAAAAAAGTCCTGGGGGTGTAGCTTGGAGGTAGAATGTCCCTGGGTTTCAATACCCAGTTCCACAAAAGAAAGGAAGAAAGAAAAAGAAGGAAAGAAAGAGTAAGAGAGAGAGAGAGAGAGAAAAAGAGAAAGAAAGAGAGAGAGAAAGGGAGGGGCTGGAGGTATAGCTCAGAGGTAGAATGCTCCTGGGTCCAATCCCCAATAAAACACACACACACACACACACACACACACCCCATCCACTGTGCTGGACTTTATTCCTAGGGAGAATCAAGTCTACTGTAAGGTCCACTGCATAAACTGGACGCACCATTTAGAGAGGAACCTGGTTTGCTCAGACCATGGTGGCTTCTGCCATCCGCGAGTCAGTGAACTGCCAGATTATGTGGACGTCACTATGAGTTCTGGGAAGGCAGAGGGGCGGGCTGCACGAAAATATGGACTTATGTTGCAGACTTTTGAAATGTGAAATGAAATCATTGTACCTGAAAAGGCTCTTGTCGCTCCTAGTCTCATACCACGCCCGGCTTTTATTTTTATTTTGAAATAGAGTCTCACCAGGTTCCTGAGAGTCTCATTACTTGTGGAGGCTGTACTTGAACCTATGATCCTCCTGTCTCCGCCTCCCAAGTACTAGAATTACAAGCGTGGGCCACCACATCTGGTTAATTATTTTCTTTTTTAATGGGACTCTGGGATTGAACCCAGAGGCATTCCACCTCTGAACAACACTCAGCCCTAGTTTGTTTGTTTGTTTGTTTGTTTGTTTATTTATTTATTTATTTATTTATTTATTTATTTATTTATTTTTGCAGTACTGGAGATTGAACCCAGGGGCATTCTACCTCTGAGCTACACCTCCAGCCCTATGTTTTATTTTTTTCATTTTGAAACGGTCTCACTAAGTTGTGTAGGGCCTCGCTAAGTAGCTAAGACTGTCCTCAAACCTGTGATCCTCCTGTCTCAGCCTCCCAACTACTGGGATTACTAACATGTACTACCACGGTAGGCTTAGTTTTTAAATTTTGAAACAGAACAGGGTTTTTCTAGGTTACAGAGAGCCTTGTTACATTGCTGAGGCTGGCCTTGAATCTTCAATCCTCTTGTCTCAGTCTCCCAAGTACACTGGGATCACAGGCACAGGACATGGTGCCTGGCTGCAATGATCTTATTTTTGTGCTCATTTACATGTTTTTCTCATCTCTGTTCACCCCACCCCTGGAGATGATAAACCCCATGGGATCTAGACCCCTGTCCATTTTGGGTGTCATTGCGACCCCAGTGACCCTCATAAAGGCCGGCACTGGGACGTGCTAGGGATGTCTCCTGTGTGTGCCGGCTGGTGGAGTGGGGACACGTGCCTTGTTTCTTTTTCTTCCCTGCCTCTTGTGCCTGAGGCACCGTTTGCTGCCTCGAAGAGTTCTGAAATGTGACTGCAGCTTGCCACTGACAGGAGGGAGGAGAAAGTGAAGGACAGGGACACGGGCAGTGAGACAGGCCTGAGCCTTTCTGGGGCTCCCTGGTGGTATGATCTTGTGTGAGTTAAGGGTGAGAAAAAGAAGAAATTGAGGATGCAATTCACATTTAGGTTCTGGAAGAGAAATGGACACTCTGCCACTTATCAGCTATGTGACCATGAGCAAGTCACACCTTAGCCTCAGTGTCTTTTCTTTTCTTTTCTTTTTTTTGTGTGTGGTACTAGGGGTGGAACCCAGAGGCTTTCTACCTCCGGGCTATACTCCCAGACCTATTTTATACTTTATTTGGAAACAGGGTCTCACTAAGTTGCCGAGAGCCTCACTAAGTAGCTGAGGCTGGCTTCGAACCCGTGCGATCCTCCTGTCTCAGCCTCCCAAGCGCGGGGATTACAAGCGTGCGCCACCACGCCTGGCCTTAGCCTCAGTTTCTTATCTGGCGATATGTTGGGCAAATTCATAAAGATTAAATAAGCAATTCAAAAGTGCTTGGCACATAGTAGATGCTGAAGAAAAATTCCTTCTCCAGCCTAACAAAAAGAACTTTTGATATAAACTAAGTTTATATAGAACTTATTATTGAAATAAAACCTTTTTTTGTGTGTGGGTCTGGGGATGGAACCCAGGGGCATTTGACCTTCGAGCTACACCCCCTGCCCTACTTTTTGTTCTTTATTTTGAAGCAGGGACTCACCAAGTTGCCGAGGGCTTCACCGAGTAGCTGAGGCTGTCCACAATCTGCAATTCTCCCGTCTTAGCCTCCCGAATGCTGGCTGGGATTACAAGTGTGCGCCACCACGCCCGGCTGATATAAAAACTTTTAACATCACAGTTAAACTAAAATACCATGATTTTAGTCTTTTCCTAAAGTCTCAACATGCCTATAAATTAGAAAGCTGATCCTGAAAGAGGCAAGCCTGGGCTGAACACAATGGATTGGGCCCTATTTAGGCCACTTGATGCAGCTAAACCAGAATACCACAGACCAGGTAGTTTATACACAATACAAGCTTATTTGGCTCAAAGTTCTGGATGCTGGGGAGTCTAAGAGCATGGTGCTGGCATCCAGTAAGGGACTTCGTTATGCGTCATATTTAGCAGAAGGGCAAGCGATCGTGTGAGACAGAGAGGAAAGGGGGTCAGACTCCAGGGTATCTAACCTAATCCTCAGATAATGTCATTTATCAGTCCATGAGGGGAATGGCCTAATCACCTCTTTTATTTTGTTAGTGGAGGATTGTAGGTTCAAGGACAGCCTCAGCTACTTAGTGAGGGCCTCTGCAACTCAGTGAGACCCTGTTTCAAAATAAAGAATAAAAAATAGAGCTGGGGGTGTACCCAGGGGTGTTCTACTTCTGAGCTATATCCCTAGCTCTTTTGACTTTTTTTTTTTTTTTTGGTGGTACTGGGGTTTCTGGAAACCCTTCTACCTCTGGGCTATGCTCGCAGACACCTATTTTTATACTTATTTAGAAACAGGGTCTCTTAAACCAGAGAGGCTGGCTTCGAACCTGCTTGACCCTCCTGTCTCCACCTGCTTGACCCTCCTGTCTCCGCCTCCCAAGCGCGGGGATTACAAGCGTGCGCCACCACACCCTATGCTGACTTTTTATTTTGAAACAGGATCTCATTAGGTTGCTGAGAGCCTCAGTAAGTTGCGAAGGATGGTCTCGAATCTCCTCCCATCTCAGCCTACCAAGTACTGGGATTATGGTTGTTTACTACTATGCTAAGCTCCAAAGTGATAGCACAACGGCAATTGAATTTCACTATAGGTTTTGGAGGAAAATTCAAATTCAAAACATAGCAATCAATTCGTTCATAGTCCCAACTTTTTTTTTTTTTTGGTACTAGGGATGAAACCCAGGGTCATTCTACCTCCTAGCTACACCCCCAGCCCTATTATTTTATTCTTTATTTTGAAACAGGGTATCACTGGGTTGCAAAGGGCCTCACCAAGTAGCTGATGCTGTCCTTGAACTGTGATCCTCCTGTCTCCGCCTCCCAAATGCTGGGATTACAGCGTGCGGCACCATGCCCAGTTCGTAGTCTCAACTTTTATCGTCAGACTTCGGCAAAGACCCTAAACCCTACAAGTTTATTTTTTTATTTGTGGTACTAGGGATGGAACTCAGGGGCATTGCACTTCCGGGCTACACTACTGGTCCTTTTTTTTTTTTTTTAGTCTTTTAATTTAATTAATTAATTTATTTTGGGGGGTCTAGGGATGGAATCCAGAGGCATTTGACCTCCAAGCTACACCCGCTGCCCTGTTTTTTATTCTTTATTTTGAAACAGGGTCTTACTAAGTTGGGAAGGGCCTCACTAAGTAACTGAGGCTCTCCACGAACCACAATCCTCCAGTCTCAGCCTCCCAAATACTGGGATTACAAGCGTGCACCACCATGCCCAGCTTAGTCTTTTTATTTTTTGAAACAGCGTTTCACTGAGTTGCAAAGGGCCTTACTAAGTAGCTGAGGCTGTCCATGAACTGCGATCCCCCGGTTTCCACCTCCCAAATACTGGGATTACAAGCATGCACCATCACACCCAGCTTAAAAAATATTATTATTATTAATTATTATAATTATAATTATTATTATTGTGGTACTGAGAATGAAACCCAGGGGCATTCTACCTCTAAGCTATGCTCTCAGCCCTATTTTTTATTCTTTTTTTCTGTAGTACTGGGGATGGAACCCAGGGCATTCTACCTCTGAGCTACACCCACAGCCCCATTTTTTATTCTTTTTTTCTTTATTTTTTTGTGGTACTGGGGTAGAACCCAGGGCCTTTTTCTACTCCCAGACCTATTTCATACTTTATTTGGAAACAGGGTCTCACTAAGTTGCTGAGAGCCTCACTAAGTAGCTGAGGCCGGCTTTGAACCTGTGCTACCCTCCTGTTTCAGCCTTTCAAGTGCTGGGATTACAAATGTGCGCCACCATGCCTGGCTAAACAAGGTCTCAATGAGTTGCAAAGGGCCCCATTAAGTAGTAGCTGAGGCTGTCTGCTGCGATCCGATCCTTCTGTCTCAGCCTCCCAAATGCTGAGGTTACAAGCATGTGCCACCATGTTTGGCTTCTTTATTATTTATTTATTTATTATTTTTTGTGGTACTGGGGTTTCCTGGAAGCCCTTCTACCTCTGGGCTACACTCCCAGACCTATTTTTATATTTTTATTTGGAAACAGGGTCTCTTAAGCCAGCGCGGCTGGCTTCGAACCTGCGCGATCCTCCTGTCTCTGCCTCCCAAGCGCGGGGATGACAAGTGTGTACCACCACTCCCGGTTTATTATTATTTTTTAAAGTATTACTTTCTTTTATTAATGGGGATGGATTCCAGGGGCATTCTACCTTCAAGATACACCCCCAGTCCTATTTCTTATTCTTTATTTTTGAAACAGAGTCTCATTGAGTTGCAAAGGGCCTCACTAAGTAGCTGAGGCTTTTCGCTAACTGCAATCCTCCTGTCTCGGTCTCCCAAATGCTGAGGTTACAAGTGTGTGCCAATGTGCTCAGCTTATTCTTTATTTTGAAACAAGGTCTCACTAAGTTTCAGAGTGCCTCACTAAGTAGCTGAGGCTGCCACGAGCCTGATTCTCCTGTCTCAGCCTCCCAAGTACTGAGATTATAAGTGTGCGCCACCATGCCTGGCTCCCTAGAAGGTTTTGATAATCTAAATGGTCACACAACACATTCATCAGGGGGCATGTGACTTTTAAATCACTCTTACATTGGGAGAAGAGGAAATGGGTATTGGTGACATCTTAGGCTGCTCTAGATCCTCTCTATAAACCACTTTAAATTTTCCAGCTGGGTGTGGTGGTGCCTGCCTGTAATCCCAGTCCTTGGGAGGCTGAGACAGGAGGATCACAGGTTTTAGGCCAGTCTCAGCTACTTAGTGAGGCCCTTGGAAACTTAATGAGACCCTGTTTCAAAATAAAGAATAGAAAATAGGGCTGAGGGTGTAGCTCGGAGGTAGAATGCCCCTGGATTCTATCTCCAGTACCACACACAAAAAAAATCTAATAGTGCTGGGGTATAGCTTTGAAGTAGAATGGGTTCAATCCCATTCCCGCTCTCGCTCTCACTCTCGCTCTCTCTCCCTCCCCCCCTCTCTCTCACACACACACACACACATACATTTCCACCACTTTCCCTTTCTTTCTTCTTCTCTTTCCCTCATCACCAAGGGATCCTCACCTTGGGCTTACTGGCTCCTAACACGGCTTTTGATAGAATCGAGGTTGTGCAGGAAGAAAAAGTCCACCATTATTTACATTACCCTCTGCCAGAACTGGAGCATTTTCTTTAATCAAAAACATAGACAAGTGCCGGGCATGGTGGTGCACACTTGTAATCCCTGCACTTGGGAGGCCGAGACAGGAGGGTCTCACAGGTTTGAAACCAGCCTCAGCAACTTAGTGAGACCCTGTTTCCAAATAAAATATAAAGTAGGTCTGGGAGTATAGTATGGAGGTAGAAAAACCCCTGGTTTCCACCCCCAGTACCACACACACACACACAACAATAACACACAGACAAGTCATCCCAGTGCCATTAGCAGTGTTTGTGAGTTGGCTACTTAGGATTATGTATCACAGTGAGGTTCACTGTGATGAAAGCATATTTGCACACAGCGCTTGGTGGACTTCCTTCCATACACCACCCCGCTCCTCCTCCTTTCTACACACATAAACACGTTAGTGAAATTGATAAAGCCAGGTGTGGTGGTGCACACCTGTAATCCTAGTACTTGGGAGGCTGAGGCAGGAGGATTCCAGGTTCAAGGCCAGCTGCAGTAACTTAGGGAGGCTCTCAGGAACCTAGTGAGGCTCTCAGCCACTTAGCAAGATCCTGTTTCCAAATAAAAATTTAAAATACAGGGCTGGGGGTGTACCATGGAGGTAGAATGCCACTGGGTTCAATCCCCAGCATCACACATAAAAGATAGAGGGAAGCCAGGTGTGGTGGCGCACGCTTGTAATCCCCATGCTTGGGAGGCTGAGACAGGAGGATCGTACGGGTTCAAAGCCAGCCTCAGCTACTTAGTGAGGCTCTCAGCAACTTAGTGAGACCCTGTTTCCAAATAAAATATTTTAAAAAAGGTCTGGGAGTGTAGCCCGGAGGTAGAAAGCCTCTGGGTTCCACTCCCAGTACCACCAAAAAAATAAAAAAATAAAAAAATAAAAAAAGAAAGAAAGAAAAGGAAGAAAGATAGTAATAACTTCACATATCACCATAGTATAGACCAGAAACTTTGCAATTAGTAGAAGAAAAGAGGATCAGCTCTCTAACTTATAGGTGCTCGTAGAGACTTTCTCAAGAAGCCCACCAAAGCTCAGGAAATAAAGCTGAGAATTGTGGTTGTTTTTCTAACTTATTATAGATGTTGAAGGTATCTTGAAATGTTACCTGCTTGCATCATGACTTCAGAATTATAGTAGTTGTTAGACCCAGTGTTAGGTCTTGTCTTTGGATGAGTTAATACAGTAACGTGTATTATGAATCACACAGTAAACAACAACAACAACAACAAGAAATTGTTTCATTAACTCTGTTTCAGAATACCTGTTTCCCTTTGTAAATCTATATTTACAAAGCCCCAAATCTTTGAACATCCCACTGTCTAGACTCCCTGGGTAATGAGTACATTACCAGCAGTTAATATATGTTTCTAAGGATATTAGATGGAGCTGAAGATTTACATTCAGAGGTTTGTACCAGCACCAGCCGTTGAGCTGGTTAAATGTAGGCTTTGTGGGATTGCCTGTGCCATGGAGTAAATACATTTTTAGATGAAATTATTAAGTGTGGCCTTGTGCTTATCATGAATGCAGAAAGTTACAGACCAATTCCCAATTAAAGGCAATATAGCTTTTGCCGTGGTGTAGGTAAAAATATTTGCACGCAGTACAACGATTAGAAATAATTCACTAAGGGCCGGGCGTGGTGGCGCACACTTGTAATCCCAGCATTCGGGAGGCTGAGACCGGAGGATCGCGGTTCATGGCCAGCCTCAGCTACTTAGTGAGGTCCTCCACAACTTAGTGAGACCCTGTTTCAAAATAAAGAATAAAAAAATAGGGCAAGGGTTGTAGCTCGGAGGTCAAATGCCTCTGAGTTCATCCCCAGACCCGAAAAAAAAATAATAATACACTAAGTAGAATGTATATTCATAAGTACATAGTTCATGGCTTATAAAAGAACTAGTTTGTTCAATACTTTGTGGTGTGTGTGTGTGTGTGTGTGTGTGTGTGTGTTAGTGAGGATTGAATCCACATGTGTTCTACTTCTGAGCTATACTTCCAGCCCTATTTTATTTTTATTTTAAAACAATCTCACTAAGTCGTTGAGGGTTTCACCAAGTTTCTGAGGTTGTCTTCAAACCTGTGATCCTCCTGTCTCAGCCTCCTAAGTACTGTGATTACAGCCGTTTACCACTTGGGTCAGTTTGTCCAATATTGAAAGATAGAAGTTATTGGTTGAATTTGGAGTAGTGGGATGTACATGGTTTGGGTGGACTGTAAATCTAAAGGTGTTGGCAGTGATGTTCCAAGGACAAGTCGAAATGCATAAAACCCGTTTTTTCTGGCAGGAAGGAATGGATAGGACTATCGGGGCAGATGATGAGGGAGGCAGGCAGGCGAAGACTGTTAAAATATATTTGGGAGATTTTCAACTTGCAGCAAGGAATGCCGAGCTTTCTGAAAAGTGGAGCAATAGCCTGAAAATACTCTGAATGGGAATACTGATGGAGCAAAGGAGTGGGAAAGCAAATGAGGGGGCATTTTATAGCATAAATATTGCCACATATTATGAAAAGTTTCCTGCAACTTAGCTTAAATGCTGTAGGAGAGAAGAAACATTTTACTTTAGAAGATTGTTGACTAAATTTAGGTTTCTATGACTAAATATAAGTTCCCTGGCATGACTAATGACACAGGATATGTGCCTCCTGAGAAAGACATGTCCTCCCACGATGACATTTCTCCACCTGCCCACACCCACTTCCCGTTGACATGGCTGGTGCGGAGCAGTGTATTTTACTTTGCTGTTGTTTAGGAAGGTTGCATATTCTTGAAAAACCACTTCCTGGAAGAGGATGACTGTTTGGTAAGAAAGAAAAACCCTTGCTGGGATTGGTGGTAACATTTCGGAGGCGTGCCCACGTGAGCTTTGTGGTTGCAATTCCTGAAGGTCCTCCAAGTATCCACATGTTGCTGCTGTTGCTTGCCAGAAGCTGGAATCATAATGGAGCTGAGAATCTGGGATTCTCACCAGAGCTTTCAAGGGCATTCAGTTTGTGGTGTAGAAGACGATGACTCACATTTCCTATGCCTTAGAAAGAGGGCTGAATCCATTACCTTTACAATCCTCCTGATTGGGCAAGGGGCAAAATGAAGGCACTAGAAAAAATTAAAAATATTGGTCACATGCTAAAAATGCGTGGCTGAACCATGTTGAAAATTTCATGCTTGCATTTTCAAAGTGCCTTTAAATTTCTTTTTTTCTGTGTGTGTGGTATTAGTGATTGAAACCAGGGGGTGTTCTACCTCTAAGCCACACCCAAGCCCTAGTTTTTAATTTTTTTTAAATTTGGAAATAGGGTCTCACTAAGTTACTGAGCACCTCACTAAGTTGCTGCGGCTGGCCTTGAACCTGCGATCCTCCTGTTTCAGTCTCCTAAGTAATGGGATTCTAAGTGTGCACTACCAAGCCTGGCTCTAAACTGCTTTTTAGATGGCTTTAGCTGAACTCTCTGCTTCAATTCTGAAAACTTTTCAGCTGTGACTGAAGGTGTGGATGGGTCAGGCATCCTAACAATCCTTATTTCTCCCTTTATGTGAAACAATATGTCACAATTCTTATTTTCATCCTTTAATGGACAATCTATTTCCTCATTATTGTGAAGTAATAGATTTTCACCCCCCCACACACAAAGAAAATCTAAGAACACATCACACAGGTAAGGGCCTAATAGAACCAGGTCCTTAATAGAGGTGACCTTTTTTCATAAAAACCTTACAATTTGTTGAACGCTCTAAACTGAGCTTCTAACATGCCTATAAGCTGTTAGGCATACCTGTACATTGCAGATGAAGAAACAGACAATAAACTGTGTAATAAGTCATCCAAGATCACATAACTAATAGGCATTGGGGCCAGAATTAGAATTCAGGGTGTTTGATCTTTAGAACCTGGTTTAAAGCCCTAAAAGCCAAGAAGGTGTTATTATGCTCATTTGACAATTATGAAACATGAGTCTTGGAGAGGTTCCGTAATTCATCCTTATTCACCTAACTAGTGGCCCTATAATGATAATTTTTTTTGTGGTACTGGGGGTGGAACCCAGGGGCTTTCTACCTCCAGGCTATATTCCCAGACCTATTTTATACTTTATTTGGAAACAGGGTCTCACTAAGTTGCAGAGCGCCTCACTAAGTAGCTGAGTCTGGCTTTGAACCCGTGCGATCCTCCTGTCTCAGCCTCCTAAGGGCGGGGATTACAAGCGTGCGCCACCACGCCTGGCTTATAATGGTAATGTTATTGAACAGAAATATAATGCAAGCCACAAGTCAAAGTTATATGTGGCTTTGTTTTCTAGTAGTCACATTAAAAAAGCAAAAAAGACTGGGTGTGGCGACGAATGCCCCAAATCCCAGTACTTGTGCAGCTGAGACAAAATCATGGGTTCATGGCCAGCCTCAGCAACTTAGGGGAGACACTCTTTCAAAATAAAAAATAAAATAGTGCTAGGAGTATAGCTCAGAAGCAGAATACCCCTGAGTTTCATCCCTAGTGCCATAAAAAAGCAAAAAAAAGTAACAGTTGAAATTATGCATTTCATTTAACCTAATATATTCCAAATTTTCATTTCAACATGCAATCAATATAATTTATCCATGAGAAATTTCTATTCTCTTCCTTCTAATAAGTCTTTGAAATTTAGTGAATATCTTACCTGGCCCCACCCCTCCATTTGAACTAGCCACAATATTTTTTGGGGGGGTGCTAGAGATTGCACCCAGCGGCATTCTACCTCTGAGTTCCACTCCTAGCCCTTCTTATTTTTTATTTTGAAACAGGATATGGGTACATTGCTGAGGGTCTAAGTTGCTGAAGCTGGCCTCGAACTTGTGATCCTCCTACCTCAGCGTCCTGAGTACTAGGGTTACAGGCAAGTGCCACCACACCTAACTCATCCTCCGATGTTCTGATGTAATTGATCTGGACTACAGCCTGGGCTCTGGGCTTTTTTTTTTTAACCACATCCAGGCATAGAGAACTGTGGCCACTGTCCATTTTAGAAGGTTCTGAGTTTTGTGAAATGAGAAACCATTAAAAAAAACTACCCCGGCAGTATGCTTTGCTTGTTGACATTAAAGGATGCCAAACATTGCCCTAGCTAGTTTATTCGTTTCTTACAATTTTCATTTACCAACAATTTGGCCAAGTCTCTGGAAGAATCTAAGAAAAGAAAAGGACCCCCTTGGGTACACATCAGTCTAAAAGTAAATTAAAACATAAAATTCTATGCTTTTAATTAAGGTCAAAGGTGTTGGTGTTGTTCTGGACACTGAGCTGGGGAACAGAAGAGGAAATTGGGGTCTGAAAGCTGCAGACTGAGCCTGAGCCACTTAGCAGGACCCTGTTTCAAAATTAAAAATAAATAAATAGCCGGGCGTGGTGGCGCACGCTTGTAATCCCAGCGCTTGGGAGGCGGAGACAGGAGGATCGCGCTGGTTCAAAGCCAGCCGTTTGCTCTGGCTTAAGAGACCCTGTTTCCAAATAAAAATGTTAAAAAATAGGTCTGGGAGTGTAGCCCGTGGGAGTGTATCCCAGAGGTAGAAGGGCTTCCAGTAACCCCAGTACCACCACAAAAATAAATAAATAAAAAATAAAAAATAAAAATAAATAAATAAGTTAATTTATTTATTTAAAAAGGGGCTGGGGTAGAGCTCAGAGGTAGAATGCCCTGGGTTCCATCCCCAGTATGCAAGTGAAAATGAAGAAAGAGAAAGTGACAGGCTGTTGCCAGAATGAAGTAAGTCTCCTTGGGAGACATGGGAGGGGCCGGGCGAGGAAGGAGGCCACCGTGGCTCCCCCTGAGGTTCCGAGGCCGCACAGCCCACGGAATGTTCACGAAGTTACCCTTGCCAGCGGCCTTGCGCCCAGATCCCCACGCAGCCAAGTTTGTTTTTCTGCCCCTGAGACCTGAATGTGAAACCCAGTATTCAGGAATTAAAATATCTCATCTCACCCAGGGGGTCAGTTGTCCTTAAAAAGCCTCTGGAGTCATTTGAAATAATTTTTATACTGGTGTCTTTTATTTTAGTCCAAACACAACTTAAGTAATCTTGAGGTATTTATTGTTTCCCCAAATGAAAATACTGGGTCTTCTGACGCGGTTACTCTTTACTTAGGTGCAGTATTGTTTAGTTATGTTTATTCGACTTAAAATTAAGCCAGAAAATACACAAATACTGCAGTCCTTCGCAGCTATAGCGAAATCAATACTATATTTAATCAATCAAAAGTATTGTCAGCCAGGCATGGTGGTACACGTCTGTAGTTCCAATATTTAAGAGGCTGAGACAGGCTGATTGAAGGTTCAAGGCCAGCATGCTTTCACTTAGTGAGACCCTGTTTCAAAATAAAAATGAAATGAGTTGGGAGTATAGCCCAGTGGCAGAGCAACCTAGGTGCCACCTGAGTACCACACAAAGTACTGTCAACTGTGAGGTGAGCCATTATTTCACATATGCTAAGAAAGAGTAGGCAATATATTCTTGTCACTTGGAATTGTTATATTGTGTTCATTGAACGAGCCCTTTTAGCCATAGTTAGACATTAATTTTTATCATGTATTATTTTTTTCCCATTAGAAAGAATACAAGTAAAAAAGATTTGTTAAGGTATTCCTCCTCCTCCTCCTCCGTTATGGTACTGGGGATTAAAACCAGGGGCAGTGAAACTCAAGTACACCTCAAGCTCTGTTTTTTTTTATTTTGAAACAAGATCTTGCTAGGTTGCTGAGAGTCTTACTACATTGCTGAGGGTGGTTTGAATCTGCGATCCTCCTCTCTCGGCCTCCTAAATACTAGGATTACACTCGTGCGCCACCATGCCTGGCTAAGGTATTTCTTTTAATTAGAATCATCAATACTTTGGTTTTCCCACAAAACATTGTACTCCTTAACAAGAGCAGTAGTGATTCTTCAGGGTGTGGTGGTGAATTCCTGTAATCCTAGAACTTGGAAGGCTGAGATAGGAGGGTCACAGGTTCAAGACGAGCGTCAGCAATATAGCGTGACCCTCCGCAACCTAGTGTGACCCTATTTCAAACTAAAGAATATATCAAGTCATGCGTGCCTGTATTTATGTATCACTTTCAATCTCGCAGTGAAATGTAATTATAACGAATTTATTAAAAGATATAAAAAAGGCTGGAGTTGTAGTTCAGAGATAAAGTACTTGGGTTTAATACAACCAAAAATTAATAAAAAATAAGGAATAGCAGTGATTCAACATTTCTTGAAATATTTTGCTTTAGTGATTTTTCCAAGGTGGCCTTTTAGCATACACAGGTTTCATTTCACTGTCTGATCATGCTGAAAGCTCTGCGCCCAACTCATTTGAATGACAGTCTAAGAATGGCTGTGACCAAGTTCATGCATTGGGCAGAAAGGCAGTGGCAACTATGTTGTCCCTGCCTGGTGGAAGGTATTATTATTATTATTATTATTATTATTATTATTATTATTATTATTGGTAATGGGGTGCTTGGAAGCCCTTCTACCTCCAGGCTACACTCCCAGACCTATTTTTATATTTTTATTTGGAAACAGGGTCTCTTATGCCAGCGCGGCTGGCTTCGAACCTGCGTGATCCTCCTGTCTCCGCCTCCCAAGCACGGGGATTACAAGCGTGCGCCACCACGCCCGGCAAAGATTTTTTAGATGGATTCCAATTTCAAAAAATGTGAGAAATGCTCATCTTTTTTTCTTGAAGATTCTCATCTTTGAACTGATGAGATATGGCATCTATGTATGTATATGTGTATGTATATGTGTGTGTCTGTGTTTGTGTGTGTGTGTGTGTGTATTTAGTATCAAACCCAGAGGCATTCTACTTCCAAACTATACACCCATTCCAGCCCTTTTTATTTTTAATATTTGTTTTGAAACAGCATCTCACTAAGTTTCTGAGGGTGACCTCAAACCTATGACCCTCCTCTGCCTCCCAAGAACTGAGAATATAGGTGTGTGCCACTGCAACTGGACTCATAAGCACTCTTTTGTGTGTGTGTGTGTGCGTGATGGTAATGGTGGGGCTTGGACCCAGGGACATTTTACTTCTGAGCTACATCCCCCCCAGCCATTTTTATTATTTTAAATTTTAAAACAGGATCTTGCTACATTGCTGAGGCTTGTCTCTAATGTGCGATCCTCTTGTCTCAGCCTCCCAAGTACTGGGATTACAAACTTGCGCTACTATACTCGGCCATTAAATTGTATTCTTGATAGTTCTTAACTGCTTGTTGCCTCCACCATGCTTACAGGCTGTAAACACTTTCACTAAGATCTACCGGGTGCCCAGGCCTCAGCATTCTTTGGCTTTAGCGTACAGTGTACGATGGTATAGAGGCAACTCTCCCCACTTTCTTCTCCCACTCACTCCGCTTTGCAGCTACAAAGCTGCGCCATTGTCTGGTTCATGTCAACCTTGAATGTGCCCATAAATCAACTAGGAGTCTTGGTAACACGTACATCCCAATTCAGTAGGTTAGAGGGGGACTTGAGAGTCTAAGAGCACAGTATGTCATGGAAGAATTCCATGATCTCTCCAGGTATGTGGCTGTTCTAGTTTTTTCTTCCATTGATACCATTTTGATGAAAACCTGTATGCTGTAAATGTCATTGTTACGGATAAATACAAAGATTTTTTTTGGTATAAAAAAGAAAAATAGAAGCCGGGTGTGGTGGTGCATGCTTGTAATCCCAGCATTTCGGAGGCTGAGACAGGAGGATTGTGGTTCGCAGAGAGCCTCAATTACTTAGGCCCTCTGCAACTCAGTGAGACCCTGTTTCAAAATAAAGAATAAAAAATAAGGCTGGAGGTGTAGCTAGCTTGGAGGTAGAATACCCCTGAGCTCCATCTCCAGTACCGGAAAAAAAAAAAAAGAAAAGAAAAGAAAAGAAAAACAATTTTGGTTTCATGGTCCAGGGAGAAAACTTTTTTCCCCTTAGTTTTCTGAAAGATTTGTTCATTTCAGTTTCTTTTGCTTTTCTCCTCCAAAAATTAGAGTTTATTAGGAAATCTGCATGTAATTGTAGATTAATAACCTATCCATTAGTACCACACTCGTTCGTCATGATTAATAATATTCATGTGAATGCTTAATGAATTAGTAATGATGGACAATTTGCTTCAAAGTGTCAAGAGAACATTGTAAAAAGACACAAGCCATAACAGGAAAATTAATTAAATGCTAGTTGAGTCATAGCTTGTCACAAATAAGGTACGTTTATTTGGAAAGCCTCATTGGTGTTGATATTTGCTCAGTGGGAGGTCTATTTTAAAATATTCACAAACCTTTTAATTTATAAAACAAGAAGGGAATTTTATTTTCATGAACAGTTAAGAGAGGTGTGTGAACAAATTATGCAACAAATGCGTGAATCTGTGCTCATCTGCTCACAAGTTTGGCCGCTAAACAGGGCATTTCCTTAGTGGCCATTTAGAAGCAGTTCCAAACCGAACTAATTGTTCTGCAACATGCTGGCCTATTCCAAATTCCTGAATTCACTTTCCCAAGACCCAAGTGTGTCTTGAAACTACTTTTATTCCTTTTGAGAATCATTTGTTTTCGCCGTCCTTCTTCGGTCTAATTCTGTGATGTCGGTGGCCATCATTGTTTATTTCTGTCTTTGCCCTACATCCGAGGAAGCGAAGGTCAGGGAAATTATGTGACTTGCCCAAACCAATCTAGCCATATAATTTTCCCCCCACAGATTATGGGTCTACCATTCAAATGGTTCCAATTTTAACCCAGGCGGAAAGGGCTGCCGGAGCCCAGGCTCTGTCCACCTAGTGTCTGAGATGAAACCCTAGAAACCCACTATGAATGGAGTGTCTAGTTGGAGGGGAAGAGGAAGAAAAGAGAATGCAGAAGGGCAGTGGGTGCCCGGAGCATACAGGCCTTCTAGGCTGTGTAAAGTTTTCAGATCTATCCTTGTGCAATGGGAAGCCATTGCTAAATGTCGTGTCAAGTAAAATTCCCTTGTGTGTATAGACCACATTTTCTTTATCCATTCATAAAATTGAATGCAGCTGGGCGTGGTGGTGCACGCTTGCAATCCCAGTACTTGGGAGGCTGAGACAGGAAGATCGCAGGTTCATGGCCAGCCCCAGATACTTAGTAAGGCCCTCCACAACTTAGTAAGACCCTATTTCCAAATAAAAAAAAATAAAACTGGGCTAGGGATGTAGCTCAGAGGTAGAATGCCCCTGGGTTCTATCCCCAGTACTGCAAAAAGAAAAAACAACGACAACAAAAAAGAACACAATTATGTCAATTTCAGGACAATGGATGGAACTAGAGAACATTATGGTAAGTGAGGCCAGCCAGTCTCAGACAGTGAAGGGGTATGTGTTTTTACTCATGTGGAAGCTAGAGCGAGAATAGGAAACACAAGGGACTTCAGTCAAATGAGGAGAGCAATTGGGAGAGTAGTGGAAAGACTGGGAGAGGGAGATGGGAAAGGGAAACAGGAGGCTCCAGGAAGGAGACGGTTCAATCAATGCTGTGTCCGTACATGGAGGCTTCACTACCAGTCTCACTTGCACACATGGGGAGAGAAGAGGAGGAAGTGTGATGGGGTACAGAGGGAAATCCATCAAGGGCTACGTGCGTTTATGTTTGGATCCCATTGAACCTACTGGGATGTTTAATTACAATGCGCCAATGAAAGCCTAAAGAATATCAAGCCATAAAAAATGTCCTGTCAGCCCGGTGTGGTGGCGCATGCCTGTGATCCCAGCATATGAGGCTGAGACAGGAGGATCCCGGTTCGCGGACAGCCTCAGCTACTTAGTGAGGCCCTCCGCAACTCAGTGAGACCCTGTTTGAAAATAAAGAATAAAAAATAGGGCTGGGGTGTAGCTTGGAGGTTGAATGCTCCTGGGTTCCATCCCTAGACCTACAAAAAAAAAATTAGTCCTGTTGAGGGACACGCCACCCGATGCATTTTGCCAGGGTGTGCAGGCTCCGGCAGATGGCCAGCTGGCCAGTTGAGCAGATGCCCTCGTGCACATCTCTTTTGTGTCTTGGTGTCTGAGCGAAGGTGGAATTTGTTTTTCTTCTTGAGGAAAACTCCAAAGCCTTATCTCTTATTATTTTCTTTTTTTTTCTCCTTCAGGCAGCAGGACTGTTGCCTCTGGTTTCTTAAAACTTAGGAAGTTCCAAACACTCCCCTGTCATGGAGCAGAATCCTCCAGGGAAGCCGGTCGGCACGGCAGTTAGATCTCATCATCCTTAGGTCTCATCCTCCTAGTCCTTTTGCCCCCTTGGGTCCACTCCTGTGCCAAAGGTGTTATTTATTGTCTTCTTTCTTTGCGGAGAGAGGATTCCAGATAGAGAAGCAAAGAGAGCCTCAGCCCTAGCCTCCCCGCCCCCGGCAGAAGTCTGGTTCTAGAGCGACTGTCTCTCTGACCACACATTGTGGTTTCAAGATCCAGGAATAGAGCCCCTGCCGCCCTCACCTCCTCCTGGAAGGTGGGTGGGAAAACAGGGGTTAGGTGGGCAGTGGCTTTTGCAACCTGTGTTTACAGTGTTTTGATGCTGCTTTCAGAGATGAGGGAGGAATCGTGAAGTCTGGGGCTCCGATTTTTTAGGATTTCAGGGATGCAGTGTTTATCCCACTCTTCCTCCCCTTAGAGTGTGTTATAAGCTGGACCTGGAAATAGATGACCTGTGTTCTCCCCTCCGGCTTTGAAAGTCTTCCTGGCAGAATGCAGGCTCCACCCCCTTTGAACCCCTGAATCAACACTCAGCTTAAACCCCTACTGCTTTTCTCTTCCAAGAAAGGAACTGTTTTAGCTGGGCATGGTGATACATACCTGTAATTCCAGTACTTGGGAGACTAAGACAGGAGGGTCACAGGTTCGAGGCCAGCCTCAGTAACTTAGAAAGAGCTTGTTTCTCTCCCCATAAAAATAAAAAGGCTGGGGTGTAGTTTGGAGTAGAATGCCCCTGGGTTCAATCCTCAGTATAAAGGTAGCTGGTTTCTTATTTTTCTCAGAGAAGAAAAATAAGAAGAGGAGGAGAAGGAAGGGGAGGAGGTGGAAGAGGAGGGGGAAGAGGAGGAGGAGGGAGAGAGAAGAAAGGATCTTATTAAAACAGGATTGGCAGAACTGAGTAACTCATTTAGAACCAAATGGGCTAGTACAAGGATAGTGTTGTCAAAACAAAACATTTAGTGCCCTTTGTAAAGAATGTCAATATCGAATTAAAATGGAACTGTGGATTAAGATAATGAACAAAGCAAGGCTTTTGGCCTTACTTGACTTTCGGCAGGGAAGGCATAGCAGAGGAGGAAATCTGGGCTGGTGATGTTTCTGAAAACCAGAGGCATCAAGAAAAACCGGTAGCTGGGTGTAGTGGTGCACACCTGTAATCCCAGTACTTGAGAGACAGAGACAAGAGGGTCATAAGTTGGAGACCAGCCTCAACAACTTAGTGACACCTTGTTTCCAAGTAAAAAATAAAATAGGGCTAGGGTGTAGCTTAGAAGTAGAATGCCTCTGGGTTTAATCCCCAATAATCCTATCCCCTAAAAAAAAAGATTGGCAAGGAATGTTGGTTTCAAGTAGTATTTCTCAAAGTGTGTTCCCTGGTCCTGCAGCATCTGCAATACTTGAGAATTTATTAGAATCGCAAAACCCAGGGCCCTACCCCAGACCTACTGAATCAGATCAGGTGGGAAAGACCCAGCCATTCATATTTTAAAGAGCTGCCCTGAGGATTCCGATGCCCACTCAGGTTTGGAAACTGCTGGCTTAGACTAGAATATAACACCGAATCCAGCCTTGAGGACCAGCTACCTTTATTCTGTCCTAACCTCCCCAGGCCTCTCACCTCCAGCTAGGTCCCCCTGGAGTCTGTGCTCCTGGGCACAAATGCCATGATAGGCAAAGGGAGTAGTGGTACAGGCATTGCATCTCTACATAAGCAAGGCTTGTTGTAGCCCTGATTATTCAATGGTCAAATGAGCAGGAGTCAGATACCTGGGTCTTGATCCAACCTCTCCATTTTGTTAGCTGAGTCTCCTTGGATAAGTTCTTCCAGGTTTTTTTTTAATTTAAATGAAAAACATTTTTTAATGTGTAGAATGGGATTAACTATCCAGGCCTCTTAGGGTTGCTGGGGAGGTTAATGGAGGTCATGTACCTGACACAAAGCTGATGCTTAATGAATCAAAGCTACCTTGACTAGGTCCTTAGATGTCTCAGGAGGAACCACTGGAGGCAGTATATCACCACAGGTAGCCTTTGCATTGTAATGGTAAGACGGAAGAAGAGACAAGTGGGAATTTTCACCATGGTAAAAACAAAACAAAATACCTGAAGATGGGTTTCAGTAACTTCAAGTTTTCTACAGGCTTTATTGAATTATCTGCTCAAATACACATCATCTAAATAGAACAGCTATTTTTCTGAGTTAAATATATTTGTAGATTAATTGGAATGCTGTGCTATCAAAGAGCAATGCGAAAATTAAAATTATTTAAAGTCTAACCTCAAGAAGTGTAATTCTTATAAATTAATTCATTTATAAGTGAACATAATAGAAGAGTTACTTTCCATTAGACTTTCATGGTATCTGGTGGCTTTATGAAATTGAGTTGATCAGGGACAAGAGGTCTTTTGTGGGGGCATTTCTGTGTTATTTGGTAACCCATGATTTAGATAGATGAGTTAGAGGTTTTTAATTCCCCCTAAAATCATTTCTGCCCCCTCTCTTAAATTGATGCTAGCCAACAATTATCATTTATAAGATGATCCTAAAAGATGAACAGAGAAAAGAATCCTGACGTGATCTCTCCCTGCATTTAGGTGGGAGTGTTCTAGCAGAATGAGAAATATCAGTTCTTATTGTCTTTTCAGCACGTCAGATAGACTCAGTTAATTCCATGCTTGGCTGGCTGTGGAGCTGAGGACCTGGAAAGCTGAGTGTCACACAAATCGTGTAAAAATATGAGGGTTATGGGATCCATGGACCGTGACTTAGTTAACTTGCATTTTAGTTTTTTTTTTTTTTTTTTTTAAATGGGAATAACAACGGGCTTTGCAAGCTGATTTAGAGTCTTCAGGTCTAACCGCATAAGGGTTTAATACCCGTGCAGTGTGAGTTTGAAAAATGAAATTTCTTAGTACGGTAAATAAACCCTGGAGCCTGGAAACCAAATTGAAGTCTGCAGCCTAGAAAATCAACAAGGGCTAAAAATAGTAAGATTAGAGGAGACGTTCAACCGTGGACCGTCCAAAGGTGGTTTTTAAGTACCGCCAAAGGAGAAACTGGGCCATGGTATGATAGGTTTAAAAAATATATAGGTCTAGAAAACATTCTGTTCATGATGTAGGTGTAGAAGCTTAAGCAACATATTTGGTTTTCTTAAATTTGGATTTTTCTCGCTAGAATTAAAAGATTGATTGATTTGATTTCCAAAGAATAGTGTTGGCACAATCTAAATGAGATTGAGAATTTACCTTGTTGATATTAGAGTCCTTCCTTCCTTCCTTCCTTCCCTCCTTCTTTTATTTTTTTTTAAGATACGAGTAATTGAACCCAGGATCATTCTACCTCAGAGCTACACCTCCAGTCCTATTTTTTATTTTTTTATTTTAGAGCAGATCTCACTAAGTTGCAGAGGGCCTCACTAAATAGCTGAGGCTGTTCATGAATCACAATCCTCTTGTTTGAGTCTCCCAAGTGCTGGGATTACAAGCTTGCACCACCATGCCAAGCTTGGGAGTCCTTTCTTGACTGCTGAGGACTTCACTAAGTTGCCGAGGCTGGCCATGAGCCTGCAGTCCTCTCTGTCTCCGCCTCCCAAGTACTGGGATTACAAGCGTACACTATTGTGCCTGGCTCAGTTGGCATTTTTCTAATCTGTTGTCATCTTAGTTACGGAATGGGTGGGGATGCTGCGAAATCCTTCATGAAAGGACACAGTCTTGGATGGGAACGTCCCTGTATGGGTGACCCATGTGCCCTTCTCAACACTTGAGGAACATTTTAATAACTCAAGGACTTGCCTATGAGAGGCAGGCTTTGTTTGTTGTGTATTAATGACCTTCCAGGCTAGATTTGATTTCTCTCTCCACTAATTCACATGCAGATACACACACACACACACACACACACACACACACACACACACACACAATGGATGCTGCCCACTGATTGTCACATCACTGTCTGCATAGCAATGCTGTCCTGCGGGCTCCAGAAAACAGAAAGGAGAATAGAAGGAACAGGGTGTGACAAGGAGTGTGAATCTGTTTGAAAAGCCAAATTCTGGTCTTGCCTTGGAGAGGCAAGGACTTGGTCATGCCTAAATTCTCCATATCTGTGCCTGGTTAGGATTTGGGGGTTGTCTAATTTAGCATATGCCTTTTCCTCTCTTTCTCTGCTTGTGATACACAGCATGCTCTAGGAGCATGTGCAGGTAAATATTTAATGCTTTTACTTCTTTTTGCTTCTCTGGATTGTTTTCGGCCCTGAGGTACTCACTTTTGCAGCCTGAGGAGTGCTTCCAGCATCAGAACATCATCAGGACCCTAAATGAGAGGTGTAGCCCTTATTTCTAAGTGTGTTTCCCCAACAGGCTGATGACTGTAATGACCGTGCGAGTACTATTGAGGAAAGGCACACGATCTGATTTGAATGGAAATATATATGGATATGGTTTTAGAGCTTTGTTTACTAAAAGAGAAATCTCCTTTCTTTATCCTTGGGGCTAGTTATTGCATTTTTATTGCTATGATGAGATATGAGAAAGAAACACCAAACCAAGTGAAATTGCAAACGCCCACATCCAACCCAACTTAATTTAGCTTGTTGGGATCTACCTACTTGTATGGACTTGTTTTGTATGCAGGTGATTTATAAAACAACAACAACTGAGCCAGGTGTCCTTGGTACATACCTGTCATCCCAGTACTTGTGAGGCTGAGACTGGAGGGTCACAGGTTTGAGGTCAGGCTTCAGCAACGTAGCTAGACCCTCAGCAATTTAGCAAAGGCCCTGTTTGCCTATAAAAAATAAAAAGGTGTAGCTCAGAGGTAGAATGCCCCTGGGTTTAATCCCCAGTACCAAAAAATAAATACAAAACGCAACTGGACACGAGCACTGGATTGCATTTTTTTTAAAAATGTGATTTGAAATTCCAGTTTAGAAGTCGGTTTCTCTTCGGGGACTAGGTAATTATTTATTAAATTGATTAGTATTGCACATTGCGTCTTGAAGCAATTCGGAGAACTGGAGGAACATCTGCTGCACTGTGATTTTGGTTGTCTTCCCCTGATGTTTTGACGACAGCAATGGGACCCAGTTGGGCTAGGCAGTGCTACGGGGCTGCAGTCGCTGCGGGGCTTTGCAGCTTGGCTTTATTTGGGAATTTGATACTCTCAAGTAGGTTTTCTGCAGAGGTTTGTTTTCACCGAGTCCTGGCTTTCTCTTTTCCTTATTTAATGACATAGCAAGGACTGCCATGTCCCACCTTCGTACAATATTATTGGTGATTTTATAAATGGAAAGGCATTTTCCAGGGGGGCCTGACAACCATCCTGTCCACATGGCCTCATTTAAATGACCAAGACTTTGCACCTGTGAATGGGCAAGTGTTCAAGCAATTCGGGCAGGCGTGCCCGTCTCTCCTCTCCATTTCCTGTCTCAACAACTCCTTCCATGTCCACAACATGTTTATGCAACACTGAATAAAAGTCCTAATGAGAAATTTCTGCCAGGTGACCTCCCTGAGAGGCTGGGCTGTGAAAAAATCTTAAGAAACCCGACCCGATGAAATTGCCTCCGTGGAGAATATTACTTACTTGCAGAAACAAGAGACCGAATTCAGTTATTTGGGGTTCTTGAATAACTGCATTCGGTTTCCTTTTGTGGAGGTGGCAGAAGAAATTAACCCATGCGGAAGGTCCAGTCTCAGTTGGAAAATGAACTTTTGGTTCTTTTGAGTTAGGAGAACCTGGGGAAACAGAATGTTAAATTGTTTTGATTTGAACCGCAAGCAGTTTGAAATTGGTTCTGACGTCTTGTATGTCTTTTATAGATCTGTAGTTTTCCGGGGTTGTCTGCCTTTACGTTGAATTTTCTGGAGGCTGGGACTACGGTTGTCTAATGACCTCCAACTTGGTGCCATGAGTAGGTCGATATTAATGAATCCTTTTTAACACTCCCAGCATTGTTGGAGAAATCCATGAGCAGAAGGCGGGACACCGAAGCTGTACAGAAGGCCAAAATCCTTTATTCATCCTGCATGAATGAGAGTGAGTAATAAAGTAAATAAAATATTTACCACCTTTATCCTTTAGAATTCTATTAATGTTTAAAGATGTTTATGGAAAGATACACGGACTAGATTTTGATTAGTCTTTCTTTTTTTATCCTTTTTTGGTGGTATTGGGGATTATACCCAGGGACGTTCTACCTCAGAGATACACCCAGCCCTTTTTATTTTATATTTTGTAACAGGATCTCAGTAAATTGCAGAGGGCGTCGCTAAGTTGCCGAAGCTGGCCTTGAACCTGCCATCCTCCTTCCTCAGCCTCTTAAGTACTGGGATTACAAGCATGTGTCACCATACCCGGCAACTAGTCTTTCTTACTTAATTTTGTCTGCTGGCTTAATGGGAAAACGAATCTGATTTTGATGATGTATATTGTTTGGTTACCAGTTATTCTGTGAGAAACTTGAGCAGGCAGCAGAGCAGACTCCACTGTGCCTGATAAAACAAAGCAGAATGCAAATGACGGGCCAGTTCTGGTGAGAGAGGCTGGGAGGGAGTATTTTTGGAGAATTGATATGTTCCACAGAACCTGCTGGAGCCTAGAAAAATACACATTACAAGGCATGCCTGACTCCATTTTGGGCTTAAGCAGCATGTATGTGGGGAGCCTCAGGCCTGTCTCTAACATCCTGGATATCATTGGCCTTGGAGGAGATGCTTCCCATTTCCCCAGGTCTGCTTTCTCCAAGCCACTTTAGGAAGAAGCCAGTGCTTCTGGGAAATGTGTCAACGGGTCTAGGATTGGTTATTTTATTTTGTTTTTGGTACTGGGGATGGAACTCTGAGGCAGTCTACCTCCAAGCTACACCCCCAGCTTCATTTGATTTGTTTTTTGGAAACAAGGTCTCGGTAGGTTGCTGAGAACCTCCCTAAGCTGGCGAGGCTGGCCGCGATCCTGTGATTGTCCTGTCTCAGCCTCTCAAGTACTGGGATTACCAGGAACCACCACCGCGCCGGGCTTGGTCTAGGATTTCAAGTGCCATTTGCTGAGCTAGAAGCAGGTGGTGAAAGGCGAGAGTCTGAAGCACGACTTCATGCCACTAGGGGGGGATTCGCTTTACTGAGCCGCTGACTGTAGGTGGGGCTGTGCCTTCGTGCCATCCAATGGTATCAGCCTGACTTCTTTGTTAGCTGCAGTTAATATAGTGAGTCAATCTTCTGCTTTAGGGAATATCTAAAAGGTTCCTCCATCACCTTCCTGGCAATAACAGTAGAATTAGACAGTTACATTGAAGTATAATTCATCAGTAGTTGTTTCTGGGCTATGCTTGGTGCACCCCACTTTTCTCTAACAGCTGAGATGTCCTTTTGTTTTTTAGTACCGAGGATTGAACCCAGGGGCATTCTCCCTCTGCGCTACATTCCCCAACCTTTTTATTTTATTATTATTTATATTTTTGTGGTACTGGGGATGGAACCCATGGGCTTCTACCTCCAGGCTTCACCTCCAACATATTTTATATTTTATTTGGAAACAGGGTCTCATTAAGTTGCAGAGGATCTCACTAAGTTGCTGAGGCTGACCTCGAACCTGCAATCTTCCTGTCTTAGCCTCCCAAATACTGGGATTACAAGTGTGCGTCACCATGCCCAGCTCTTTATTTATTTATTTATTTATTTATTTATTTTTATTTTGAAACAGAGTTTTGCTAAGTTGCAGAGGACCTCACTAAGTTGCTGAGACCGACCTCGAACTTGCAATCCTCCTGTCTCGGCCTCCCAAGTACTGGGATTACAGGTATGTGCCACCACGCCTGGCTAGGGGTTTTCTCTTGAGAAGAGACATTGGCGTTCTAGTCTGCAGGTCCAGTTTGCAATTCTAACTCTCCCTTCACATGTGATCTCTTTCAGAAGCGATCGAAAAAGCAGGTGCAAAGCCACTGCTCCACATCCTGCGACATTCCCCTTTCCGCTGGCCGGTGCTTGAAGCTAACATTGGTCCTGAAGGAGTTTGGTCAGAGAGAAAATTTAGCCTTCTGCAGACACTTGCAACATTCCGTGGTCAATACAGCAATTCTGTGTTCATCCGCTTGTACGTGTCCCCTGATGACAAAGCATCCAATGAACACATCTTGAAGGTATAGCCAGGACTCTGCTCTGTCCAAGATTAGCCTTTTGGGGGTGCCTTCCTAGGGGTAGAAATCCAAGCTGCCTTAGTGAATGATAAGGTAAAAATTCTGTTAAGGATTATAATCCAGAATATCCATCCCTTCCCCAAGATTTGCAAAATGTGAATCGTTAGCAGACAACTGTGGTCAACTTTTCTGGAAGCCTGCGGGAGAGTTTTCAGTGAACTGTCATCGAATCTTCAGCTATCTACTCTGAAAATGTATGGGGCCCCTAAGTTCCCGGAGGAAGAGGGCTGGGGAAGGTCTCCTGCTATTAGAAAATATTTTCTGAACTCAGCTCTTTCCCTCACCAATTCATTTCCCCACAGAGGAGAGAAAACTTGTCATGACTTCTTGTTTCCCTTCCACTGAGGTCTCCTTGTGTCCGTGCCTGAACTCTCACTGTCCAGTTTAATCTAAATTTCTCCTCCTTCTTTACTTTTCTTTTTTTTTTTTTTTTTTGCGGGTCTGGGGATGGAACCCAGGGGCATTCTACCTCCAAGCTACACCCCCTGCCCTATTTTTTATTCTTTATTTTGAAACCGGGTCTCACTGAGTTGCAGTGGACCTCACTAAGTAGATGAGGCTGTCCACGAACCGTGATCCTACAAGAGTGCTCCACCACGCCCGGCTTTCCTCCTTCCTTTCTAAGGATTGTGTCTTATGGAGCATGCCTGTAATCCCAGTGCTTGGGAGGCTCCGGTAGGAGGATCACAGGTTCGAGGCCGGCCTTAGCAACTTAGCAAGAGCTTGTCTCAAAATAAAAAAAAATAATAAAAAAGGGCCTGGGATATAGTTTAGAGATAGAGTACCCCTGGGTTTAATCCTCAGTACAAAGCAACAAAAAACAAACAGTTGCTCTTCAATTTGGGCTGCAAGTAAGAATTATATGTGCATTTGATTGATATTTTTTGTTTTAATCAGCAACAATTCCTTCTCTTTTAAAACTACATTTATTTGTTGAAGATACTAGATAATTTGACCTTCCCACATTGTAGATTTTACTGATTTTAGGGTAACCTTATAGCTCACGAAACAAAGTTCTTGCTTACAGGAGATTAACACTTAAAATTCAGGAAAAATAATAGAATTACAAAATTACCTTTTTTTCAGTACTGGGGATTGAACCTAGGGGCATTCTATCTCCAAGCTACACCCTCAGCCCTATTTTTTATTCTTTATTTGGAAACAGCGTCTAACTGAGTTGTGGAGGGCCTCACTAAGTAGCTGAGGCTGTCTGCGAACCACGATCCTCCTGTCTCAGCCTCCCAAGTATTGGAATGACAAACATATGCCACCATGCCGGCAAAGTTAACTTAAAAAAAATCCCCAATGAAATGGGATCTACCTAGACAATATCATCAATAACTAAAACTACTAGGTTGTGTGGCTGGGAAATTCATGATTGATCAGAGTGATATCATCTGAACTCAAGTATTAATAGCAGTATGGTTAGAAGTGGGATTGTATGCATCCTGAGGCCAGTAGGAAGTACACAGCCCATCACCAGTGATGTTGTGCCAAGAAAGAAAGAAAGAAAGAAAGGAAGAAAGAAAGAAAGAAAGAAAGAAAGGAAAAAGAACGAACTTGAATCTAATAGGGGCTCTCTTTCATTACCAGCTTACAGAAAACATGGGGAGCAGAGGGGCGTGGTAGCCCTTTGCCTCGCACACTTACCAGCCAGTGGCACTGATCTGTACTAGCACACTTCCTAGATGTAAGGAGGCACTCATGTACTTATTATTGATCTCCTTTGCCAAGATGGCAGCTTGTTCCAAACTGAAGTGTTTAAGCCTCGCTTGGCATTTGTGTCTAGCACATGTACCATTTTTACATGACTGGGTATTCACTCATCTAAATTCACAGCCCTAGCTAGGTGTGATGGCATAGGCTTATAATCCCAGTACTTGGGCGGCTGAGGAAGGAGGATCACAGGTTTGAGGCCAGCCTCAGCAACTTTATAAGACTTTCAGCAAGTTAGTGAGAGTGTTTCCAAATAAAAAAGTAAAATTGGTCTGGGGGTATAGCTTGGAAATAGAATGGCCCTGGGTTCAATCTCCAACACCACAAAATAAATAAGTTATTTAATTAACCGCTTTCCCCCAAACAAATGGAGCTACTGTCTTCTTAATCATGATACAGAAGTTCAAGTATGGGTCTGGAGATAGTAGAGGAAGCTTTATTCTGGGATCTCTATGAAACTCAATGAACTTGACAACAAAAATCAGTGTATTGGTGGCTGCCAAAGTGGGAGACTTAATGTGTGTTACTTTTTTATTAGTTCAAATAACTACTTAAAACTCTGCAAAGCAGCACTGAATTGAATGAAGCTGTGGAGCTCCTTTTGAGGTTTCGTGGAACATGGCTTGAAGACCTGTGGCGTGGTCAGAGAAGGCTTCGGTGTTAGGAAGATTCATGTTCTTGGTTTAGCTTTGTCATTCGCTCCCTGAATACCATTGTTCACATTGCTTCGCCCCTCTGAGTTTCCTTGGCCCCCACACGTAAGGACGTAAGGATGGGGAAATCCGAATTTACTTTGCACTGTTGCTGTGTGTGTGTGTGTGTGTGTGTGTGTGTGTGTGTTTTGTGTGTGTGTGTGTGTGTTGGTCCTGAGGATGGAACCCAGGACCATTCTACCTCCAAGCTACACTCCCAGCCCTATTTTTTTTTTTTTAATTGGGAAACAAAGTCTCACTAAGTTCTCGAGAGTCTCTACATTGTTGAGGCTGTTCTTGAAATCTATGACTAGAAGACGTGATCTTCTAGTCTCAGCCTCCCAAATACTGGGAATTCAGGTCTGCTCTACCCTGCCTGGTTTCCCTGAGGATTTTAAAATACTTTATTGGTGCATGTAATGAAGTTTGGAGTGATTCACATAGCACTTGGCCTATTTTCTCCTGCATTCTACCTTACTCTCCTCTCCATCCATCCCATACATGTTAATGAAATTGGAAGCGACACCTTCATATATAGACATAACACGATTCGAACTGTTTCCTTCCTCAAGCCTCCTTTTCTCCTTCCTCCCCCCCAAACCCTTTCTGCTAGTCTCCTGCTTTTTCTCCTCACTTAACTGAAGTCCCTTTGATTCCTATTTTCTCTCTAGCTTCTACATATGAGAGAAATACCTTTGACCCTTGACCTTTTGAGACTGGCTGATCTCAGCATAACAACCTGTAGTTCCATCCATTCTCCTGCAGATGGCATGATCCTGTTGTTCTTAATGGCTGAGTATAACTCCATTGTGTGTATATATACACCACGCTTTCTTTATCCATTCATCTGTTGATGGACACCGAGGTTGGTTCCATAATTTGACTATTGTGAATGGTGCTGCTGTAAACACGGGTATGCATGTATCACTAGAGTATTTGAGTAACTCTTTTAGAAAGGTACTGAGGAGCAGTAGAGCTAGGTCATATGGTGGTTCCATGCCTAGACTTTTGAGGAACCTCCGTCAGTACTGATCTATCTTTGTAGCATGTCTACTAATGCTGTAGTGAGGTTTAAATGACTTGCAGTTTGTGAGTTTGCATGGTGAATATTGGTTCACAGAAGCACACGACAGAAGGTTCTCTCCCTTAAGGAAGAATCCAGCAACTGCTGCGTCAGGACCATTTGAAGAATGCTTCTCCTCAATTTGTGTATGTGACACACCTCTCAGATCTCAAATTTAGTTGTATAAGAAACAGGCCCTTCCTTCCTTCCTTCCTTCCTTCCTTCCTTCCTTCCTTCCCTCCCACTGGGGATTGAACCCATGGGCATTCTACCTCTGAGCTACACTCCCAGCCATATTTACTTACTTTTTATATTGAAACATGTTCTCAGTAAGTTGAGGAGAGTCTCGCTAAGTTGCTGAGGCTGGCCTCAAACCTGAGCTCCCTTTGTCTCAGCCTCCCACATACTGAGATCACAGGCATGTGCCTCTATGCCTGGCAGAATAGGCTTGTTCTCTAATTCACCTAAACTTTGACTGTAAGCTTCTCTCACCTTTACCTGGGAAACAGAATCTTAGTCTAGACACTCCCCACCCCCTCCTGACTGCCCCATTTTGTAACATAATCCTAGGGTCTTGGGGGACCTTCCAATCAGTTATCTCATTCTGGAGCCCATGTGGAATCTTGGGCCTCTTATTCTATACAGATATTGCTATATTCTAGGGGCAACTGGTCCTCTGTTCATGAGAAACACTGACTTCTCTTGCAGCCTGAGCAAACCTCTTTCTGCACTGGGGGGAATCTCTCTCAACTCCCACATTGCACTGAGGATGACATATCCATCAAATTCTAGTTTCTACACAGGAAAACAATTAGCTTTTCTACCCCACAAACCCACAGGGATTAAAAAAAAAGACCTCCTTTTGGGTGGATACGGCACTGCTAGCATACTCCTGGGTCAGCATATGGTAAAGAAAAAGGGTAAAGAGAAAGGCCTCACAACTTAGCAGGAATCTGTTTCAAAATAAACAACTAAAATTGTGCTCAGGGTGTAGTTTGGAGGTAGAAAATCCCTGGGTTCAATCCCCAGTACCATACACACACACACACACACACACACACACACACACACACCCCTGGGGATCTAGATAGGAGGTAGAATGGCCTGGCTTCCATCCATAGTTACCCCCACCCCAAAAACAAAACAAACCCCCAAAACTGTGCATGATAATTTAGCAAGACTTTACTCTAAAATAAAAAACAAAAAAGGGGGTAGGGATGTAGCTCAGAGGTAGAATACCTCTGGTTTCAATCCCCAGTACTATAAAAACAAAAACAAAAGGAAGACAGCAAATTAGTATCATCCTCACTTTAGTGGGCTGCATTTTTCTGACTCAGCAAAATTCATGATGTCAAAAAGACTCTTTTGAGCTGGGCATGGTGGTGCATGCCTGTAATCCCAGTACTTGGTAGGTTGAGACAAGGAGGATTGCAGGTTCAAGGCTAGTCTCAGCAACTTAGTGAGATCCTGTTTCAAAATAAAAAAATAAAACAGGGCTGGGGATGTAGCCCAGAGGTAGTATGTCCCTGGGTTTAATCTCCAGTCGCTCACTCTCTCTCACTCTCTCTCTCTCTCTCTCTCTCTCTCTCTCTCTCTCTCTCTCACACACACACACACACACACACACACACCTCTTTGGAAATGTAGTGTTTCTAATTTCTTTATCTTTCCTTGTCCTGCCTCAAAATTTGTCAGATGATTTTACATTTTTATTTTGTCTCCTAACACAGCGTTTATTGTAATTGGAGAAAATGATTCTTATTTTTAGTTTAATGTATCAGATTTCTTAAAATCAAATTCCGTTTTCTACCCACAATGTTCAGATTAGTTGTAAATGCAAAGATTTAGAAAACCTCAAACGACACTATATTCTGGTATTGGCTTCTTGAAAAAGTCTTTTTGTCTCAAGAGTTTGTATGTGTTTAATGAATTTAGTAGACTGATCTTATTCAATCTGTTGGCATATTTAAAATGTTCCTTAGAAACCCTAACAATCTGAAAGTTTATAAAAATGTCTGGTAAGCTCACTTGAATTATCTAAATATTCATAATAGCTGGGGTTGACTTCACTTCATGGGAGGAAATTTTGGCTTTTTTGATATTTTCTACACAGTTTCCTTTCCTGTGAGACTGAAGCACAAGAGTCTCCAAGTGGTCCAAATTTAATTGAAAGTCAAAGCATCTTAATCAAAATATTTTGTTTCATAATCCTGGCTCACTTCATTTTTGGAAGAAACAGTGGTAGACTGGGAATTACAGTAGGAAGAAGCCAGGCTGGCTTGTGACTTCATTGTTTCAGGCCAATTACAGAAGAAGGTTGAGCAAAATAAGTTAGGGATTTAGTAATACACACAGACAAGTTGAATGCTTTTAAAGCATCTCACTCCAAAAAACAACAGCAATATTTTTCCATAATTTTTTCGTATCACCATTTGTGTGTGTGTGTGTGTGTGTGTGTGTGTGTGTGTGCGTGCGTGTGTGTGTGTGTGTAAGAGAGAGCGAGACAGACAGACAGACAGACAGACAGACAGACAGACAGACTAGTGATTGAGCCCCGGGGCATACTACCTCCAAGCTACACCCCCAGTACTATTTTATTTTTTTATTTTTGAAACAGAGTCTCACTAGGTTCCAGAGAGTCTTGCTACACTGCTTGGGCTGTCCTCGCACCTATGACTCTCCTGTCTCAGTACTGAGATGATAGGTGTGCGCCGTCACGCCCAGCTACAACATCACTAATTCTTAATTTGGCTTTTGTAGAATTTGTTTCATGTGAAGAAGATTTTCATGGAACACTAAAATTTCATATAGACCCCATGTATTTAAGAATAATAAAATATTTGAGATATAGCAAGATGGAGAAGAAAGTAGGGAGGGATGGATCAGAATAATTTAAAGTAATATAAAGTAATGGTAGGGCATGTGGGATTCAGTTTTTTTCTCCTTTGATTTAACCCAGAGGCATTCTGCCTCCAAGTCATATCCCTAACCAGATTTTATTTCTTATTTGGAAACAGGGTCTCACTAAGTTGTGGAGGGGCCTTGCTAAGTTGCTGAGGTTGGCTTCAAACCTGTGCATTCCTCCTGTCTCAGCCTCCCAAGTACTGGGATTACAAGCGTGCGCCACCACGCCCAGCTTGGGATTCAGTTTTTATTTGGAAGCTACTATTGTTTGACTTGCTCTTTCGATCTTGTTAATCTGGCTTAACTTTGTATTATGTAAACTGATTTAAATAGGGAAATCAGCTGTGAATGGGATCCATTTTATTCAGTCCTTAGTTTTTGTTATCTAAAGACAAACAAGCCATAGATTTAGAGAAGAAGCTGGAAACTATTTTTGTTTCTTTTTGTGGTACTGGGGTTGGAATCTAGGGACATTCTTCCTCTGAGCTACACCCCCAGCCCTATTTTTTATTCTTTATTTTGAAACAGGCTCTCACTAATTTTTGGAGGGCCTCACTAAGTAGCTGAGGCTGCCTGAGAACAGTGATCCTCCTTTTTCAGCCTCCCAAATGCTGATGATGTTGAAGATATTTTATGTGCATATTTTCCATCTGCATATCTTCTCTGGTGAAGTGTCTATTTGGATCTTTGCTCACTTTCAAATTGCATTGTTTTCTTACTGTTGAGTTCCGTGGGCTCTCTCTATATATACTATGGATCCAAGCCCTTTGTCATACATATTTTCAAACATTATCCCCATTCTGTTAAGAGAATTAAATGACAAAACACAGAATGGGGATATTAAAGTTACATTTATTATTTTTTCTTTTATGGATTGTGATTTCAGGATCATGTTTAAAAATTATTTGTCTAGCCCAAGGCTACAAAAATTTCTTCCTATTTTTTCCTTTAGAATTTTTATAGTTTTACATTTAGGTCTGTACTCCATTTTCAGTTAATTTTTATATAAGGTGTGAGGTATGGATGTCTGCTTTTTCCTAACATGTACTTTATTTGGCTTTATGGTGACAAAAAGTTTTATTCCAAGAGATTTATACTAAGCCAGGAATGGTGGTAAATGCTTACAATCCCAGTACTTGGGAGGCAGAAACAGGAGGATTACAGGTTTGAGGCCAGCCTCAGGAATTTAGCAAGGCCCTCAGCTATTTAACAATACCCTATTTCAAAATAAAAATTAAAAAGGGATGGGGTATAACTTGGAGATAGAATACCCTGGATGCAATCCCCAATACTAAAAATATACTATAGCATAATAATTCTACTCATTTAGTTTTCTGATTATTCTTTGTGTTTTATCACCTACCTTTAACTTTGCAATGAAGGTTCTATAATTTGCAAAAATTTTTCAAAACAAAATCATCATTTGATTTCTTTAGAATAATAATACATTATTTTACCTGGGTACAGTGGCTCATGCTTGGATCTGGCTACTCAGGAAGCTGAGTTGTGAGAATTGCAAGCTTGAGGTCAGCCTGGGAAACTTAGTAAGACCCTATTTCAAAATTTTAAAAGAGGGCTGGGGATGTATCTCAGACATAGAAGACTCCTGGGTTCAATCCCCAGTCTAAAAAAAACGTCTGTTATTATAGAGGTAGAGAGGTGAAAAATGTAATTATTCTCTTCAGATTTGCACTTGTAAAATATTGCAGAGATGAGAAAAGTGGATTCTGTGTTCTGCCCAATCATGTTACCTTGAGAAAGTCACATAAATTCTCTGGCTTTTTTTCCTCCCACTAAATAAGGGAGAAAAGCAGATTTTTAAAAAATATTTTTTGTATGTGTATGGTACTGAAGATTAAGCCCAAGGGCCTTCTATCTCTGAGCTACACTCAAACTTTTTTATTTTTTTGTTGTGAAACAAGATCTAGGTTGCTGAGAGCATCGCTACATTGCTGAGGCTGTCCTCGAACCTGCGATCTTTCTGTCTCTCAGACTCTCAAAGTACTAGGATTACAATCATGCACCACTTCACCCAGCCCCAAAGCAGATAATCTCTAATATCTAGTCCAACTCAAATAGCCTGGGTGCTATTCATTATTGATAGAAACTCAAAAGGGTTAGAAGCCATGTGTCAAGAAAGCAGATATTATGATCGGCCATCACTAAAATATGCCTCTCTGCAGGCAGCTTGGAGTGGAGTGAATTCTTTCGGTAATGGTGAAACAAGCTCAAAATATGCCTGGGATGCAGATGACCTCAGGACTCTCGTTAACAGGGCATAAGTGGTTGACATAAAGCTTTCTGTTTGTGTTTAAACAGCTGGACCAAGCAACACTCTCCCTAGCAGTGAGAGAAGACTACCTTGATAACAGCACAGAAGCCAAGTCCGTAAGTCTTGCTCTTCCCCAGCTCTGGGCCTCCTCAGACTGCTGGCAGATTTAGCGGTTCTTCGGAGATGCCTGCTTCTTTACCGGAAATAACCCATGTAGCTCTCTCTCTACTGACCATATTCCTCAACAAAAGGAGTCAAGGCCTTCCAGTCAGGCAGATACATTCCACTGCCTATCTTCCAACAGCTTGGTTGGCAGAATTTACAAATGCCCCTGCTCAGGGCCCTCATGATCTAGATGGAGAGACAGTGCACCCAAGGACCTCACTAAGAAACTCTTCACAAGTGTAGGGTGTTCACTGTGCATCGCAGAGGTGAGGTGAGGTGGACAGGCACCTGGGAGACTCACACTCTCTGACTGAACTGTTCAACCATCATCTGGAAGCTTTGATCACATGGCAAGCCCCGGTAGATCCAGGTCACGAGAGTTGAGGTGGAGTCTGGGAATCTGGACTCTTTGTGGTAATGGGGCTTGAAGCCAGGGGTGCTTTACCTCTGAGCTACACTCCCAGATCTTTTTAGAAATTTAATTTTGGCCGGTTGTAGTGGCGCACGCTTGTAATCCAAGCACTTGGGAGGCTGAGACAGGAGGATCACAGGTTCACGGCCAGCCTCAGCTACTTAGTGAGGCCTTCCACAAGTTAGTGAGACCCTGTTTCAAATAAAGAATAAAAACAGGGCTGGGGTGTATCTCAGAGATAGAATGCCCCTGGGTTCAATTCCCCAGTACCACAAAAAAAATAAATATAAATTTGAAGCATGGTTTTGCTAAGTTGCCCAGGATGGCCTTGATCCTGTGATCCTCTTGCCTCCACTTCCAAGGACTGGAAATCTGTATTTTTAACAGGTGCCCCAGGTTAATAAAGGGTGAATAAGAACCAGAAGGGATAGGTCAGGTTAGAGTGTTTGGCTTGACGCAGCAAGCAAGTGATGTCTTTGGGCTGCTTTGCTTTGATTCTGACCCTTTCACTTCATTTTGGAAACTTTTTTGAACTTCCAGAAAAGTTGCAGGCCTAGGTCTCTTGAGTCTGTGCTGAGACTATCTGTAGAAGGTTCTGGAGGGCAGGAACCTTAGGCAGCTTTTTGGCAGAGGATGTTCATCAAAGGGGGTTGGCAAATTCTACTTTTGTTTATTTTATTTTTAATTTTTATTGGTGCATTGTAGTTATACATCTTAATGGGGTACAAGATGGTGGAGACATACATGCACAAATCAATTTATCTTTTTTGAGGTACTGGATGGAACCCAGGGACATTCTGCCCCTGAACTATCCCCCCAGCTCTATTTTTTATTCTTTATTTTGAAACAAGGTCTCACTAAGTTGCAGAGGGTCTCACTAAGTAGCTGAGGCTGGTTGAGAACTCCCGATCCTCCTGTCTCAGCCTCCCAAATGCTGGGATTACAAGTGTACGCCACCACGCCCAGCTTGGAAGTTTTACTTTTTGAAAGTGAACAGAACGAACTTTTATTATTATTATTATTATTATTATTATTATTATTATTATTATTTTTGTATTAGAACTTGAACCCAGGGCCATTCTATCTCTGAGATATACCCCTAGCCATTTTTTTAAATTTGGAAACAAGTTCTTGCTAAATTTCAGAGGGTCTCACTAAATTTCTGAGGCTGGCTTTGAACCTGCGATCCTCCTGTCTCAGTTTCCCAAATACTGGGATGACTGCCGTGTGCACCATATTTTCTTTTCCTCCTTTTGTTGTCTCCTTAGCATCACTTGACAAGCTGTTCTCTGAACACCACTCCCACCATGCCTTTGCTTTCAGGATAAGGTCTAATTCTTTTGAGGGGGTTCAAGGCCACTCGATGGTTGATTCCCAACCTTCTTCCCTCAACAAAAATATTTTGTCTCCCTGGCTGCTCCCGAGCCTGTATGCCTCAAATGCTATGTCCCCAGTATTTCAGGCTGGGATTTTCTTCAGATTCTTGAGTTTCCAAGCACTAAGCAGCTTTATTAAGAAATTGTTTTGGCTAGGAGAAGGGGTACATGCCTGTAATCCCAGTACTTGGAAGGCTGAGACAGGAAGATCAGAGGTTCAAAGTCAGCCTCCACAACTTAGTGAGACCCTGTTTCAGAATAAAAAGTAAAAAGGCGTGAGGATGCAGCTCAGAGGTAGAATTCCCCTGGGTTTAATTTCCAGTCTGTCTGTCTGTCTGTCTGTCTGTCTCTCTCTCTCTCTCTCTCTCTCTCTCTCTCTCACACAAACACACACACACACACACACACACACACACACACACACACACACTACTTTGATTCCTTTAATGTCACAGTTAGTAGTTACATGTTTATCAAGAACCAGACTCAAAAATCGTTTAGTTTTTCATCTGCATCTATTTCCCACAACATACGCACAGAGCCATTAGCAAGCCACCTCACGTATGCAATTGTATAGTTTTAATATTTTTTTTCTGAATCGAACTGAGAATGGCAAAATGTTCTTTCTAATGAAGAGTGTTTGCAAAGCATGCTTACCGATTCAGTTTCTTTCCATTATGGGCTTGCCGTATACCAAGCACTGTATAGGTGTCGAGGTCACGCACTCTGTGAGAACAGCTTGTGCAGTCCAGGTGTCCCTTAGGGAGGAAATACTAGATTTGCTGCTAGCTCTGTTTCTCATCATCATTTCTCTTGCCTCTCCCTTCTTTTTCCCGAGCCAGGGAGAATATTGTGGAAACAGTACAAGCTGAATTTGCAAAGCATCTTTTGTTTCTTAGAGTGGAGTGGGATGAGAAGCAACCCACTTCTGGCCAGTGCTCATGGACCCTGCCGTCTCCAGTGTTGACGTGCAGTCCTGTCTCCTTATTTTATTAAAGCCTCACTGGCTTGCAAAGGGGACACTTGACCTTTAACTTTCTATTCTGAGCTTATCTGGAGATGTATCATGTATTCATAATATTGCCACTTACTGAAACACTAATTCTTCCGGTGCTAGACATCTCTGTTTGTCATGGAAACAGCATTCATGTCTCCATAACTCTATTTTTTTGGTACTAAGAATTGAACTCAGGGGCATTCTGCCTCCAAGCTATCCCACCCTCAAGCTCACTTTCTTCTTTTATTTGGAAACAGGGTCTCTCTAAGTTGCACCGGGTCTTACTACATTGCTGAGGCTGTCCTCGAACCTTTGATACTCCTGTCTCGGTCTCCCAAGTATTGAAATGGCAGGCATGCACCACCATGCCCGGCCCTCATCACTTTTGTTTTACATTTTCCAAGGTGGTAGGTGAGTGGTGATTATTGCATAATGCTTATATTATCATACTCTGAGAACAGAGCGAAAATGAAAGACATTTATCTCCACTTGCTATTTCAGCTTTCTATGTCTCTACAACATATTTCTAACTAGACTGTTGTCATGGGCACTTCTTATCTCTTCCAGTATAGGGACGCCCTCTACAAGTTCATGGTGGACACGGCTGTGCTTTTAGGTGCAAACAGCTCTCGAGCAGAGCATGACATGAAGTCGGTGCTTAGACTAGAAATTAAGATAGCTGAGGTAAGTCTTAATTGAAAATCTTTTTTTTTTCTTCTTGTTTGAGAGGGAGTGTAACTTGCATGAAGAAAAAATTGTAGCCAACTGTGTTAATGGCCTGTGGATCTGTGGTAGAAGTCATCGTGTCTCCTCTGGGAAGCAATAAGAAGAACCACGAGGGGAAGAAGAGTTCTTCATTTTTTCCACCTCCCTAGTTTGGGTCCATTCGATGTCTATGTGGTGCTTAGCAGTGGTGAGAGAAAAGGAACAGAGAACCTTCTGACTTTTCCTAGACAACCTTGTGTAACTCAAATAGATGATAGGTGCTTAATACATCTATATTGATTTTATTGAAAGAAAGGCTATTATTTGGTACTGGTCGAACCCAGGGCCTCATACATTTATTTTTGTGGTACTAGGGATACAATGTCACAGAGCATTCTACCTCTGAGCTACATCTCCAGCCCTATTTTTTTATTCTTTATTTTGAAACAGGGTTTTACTGAGTTGCAAAGGGCCTTACTAGGTAGCTGAGTCTGGCCGCGAACCATGATCCTCCTGTCTCAGCCTCTCAAATGCTGGGATTATGCTCTCCCACTGAGCCATACCCCTAGCCCTGGTAGGTTACGTTTAATGCAATCTGCTTTTATCATGGTACCGAGGATTGAACCCAGGGAAATTCTATCTCTGAGCTATACCACAACCCTTATTTATTTATTTTTTACTTTTTATTCTGGGAATTGAATCCAGGAGTATTGTACCACTGAGCGACATCTCTAACCTATACTATTTATTTATTTTTATTTATTTTTCAGTACTGGAGATTGAGCCCAGGGGCATTCTACCTCCGAGCTGCACTCCCAGCATTATTTTTTATCCTTTTATTTTGAAACAGGGTCTCACTACGTACTATACCTGGCCCAGTCTACTTTCTGTATGATTCCCACTCACAATGAGTCTGATACAAGATCTGAGCTCAGGGAAGTCTATTTACTATTGAATGTCATTGTGTCATATACTGTGTTCTGAGTAATTTCCCTTAAATTATTTCAGGTAAAAAAGAAACGGAAACAAAACCTGGGTGGAATAATGAGACATTTTAAGTGCTTAGCTTTGTTTATAAAATAATTTGTTTCTAGAAGAACCAAAGTGCTAACTAACGCTCCATATATCTACAGGTTCAGAGAGAACAAATATAGTGACATTTCTTCATGGGGAATCTTGTAGTGAAAAAAAAAATACTCATTCCAAGAAGCTTCTGCATATAGGTCATCGGTCTTTTCTATTGGTAGTTGGCAAAAATCCTGAGGTGGATAAGAGTGTGCACGTTTATTGGCTTTGTGTTTGGCGAGGTGGTGGCGGTGTGTTGAGGTATGGTGTAGGGGTCAAGGCTAAGAGCCAGGGGGATTAGGCTCTCTTCCTGCTATGTTGACTTTCAAGTACAACTCTCTCCAAACTCTTACTTGCAACGTAAAGCGCTCATTTCCGCATGCCACTTCTGAAAACTGTGAAGACTGCCATAGATGTTTTGAAGTCCACAACTGTGCCTCTGAGCCACGTGTCCAGGCTGCAAATAGGAGGCCCAGAGTTCTGCTTTGGACTGAAGCTCTGATCCAGCAGTGAAGGTCTTGCCCAGAGTCAAAAAGTTGGACCAGAAAGGGAAATGAAAATAGCTGGGTTGCAGCAAAGCTAGGAATTGTCAGGAGGCGGAATGAAGTGCTAAATCCATTGTGTGTGTAGGGGGTGCAGGGGGAGCTGGCAAAGAGCTGAAACAGCTCTGAGGCCAAAGGGTTCTGACCTGGGGTGTGAGCTTGAGGCGAGGCAGGAGGACAAAGCTTCGGCGCAAGAGCCGTGGGGACTTTCTCTGTGGCAGTGGTTCACATACATCCAGGGGACTGTAAGATACATAGAGTCACTCCCGTGGAGGGTCAGGAGGGCAAACCTAAAGGCACAAAGGATTTGGAAAAGAGGGGGCATTGCCAGGGAGGCTGAGGCAGGAGGATTGCAGGTTCAAGGCCAGCCTGGGCAACTTAGTGAGACCCACTCAAAATGAATATTTAAAGACTGGGGATGTAGCTCAGTGGTAGAGAACCCTGGGGTTCAATTTCCAGTCCTGAAGAAAAAGAGAGGGAGAGGGAGGGGGGAGGGGGAGAGAAGAAGAAGTAGGAGAAGCAGAAGCAGTATAAGCAGTGGTGGCAGAGGAGGAGGAAGAAGAGAAAGGAAAAGAAGGAATAAGTATCTGCCACTGCCCCCTCTGATTTTGTCTTGAAAAATCCATAGTACGTGGCTTTGGGGCCTAGTAGAATGCTCCTCTCCTTTCTTTACATTTCAGGTCACTAGATTCATTCAAAATTAAGGGGATATATATAGTCACTGGGGTTCTTCTGAGGTGAGGCAGGGCAGCCCAGTCCATGTCAAAGAAGTCCTTGTCAAGACAGCCATGGGACTATGCACTTAGCCAGTCCCAGCTAGAGAAAAGGTGCATAGGGAGAGGGCGGTGGCCCTTGTGATCAGAACCAGATGGAGGTTCATTGGAAAGACTTAGTCGAAAAGATGAATCTCAAGCAAAACTCTGAATCATGGTTCAAACCAAGGAGGCAGTGACAGTGGACAGGGAGTGCCAGGACTGGAGAGTCACGTGTGAAATAGACCAAGGCAAATTTAATGCAAATTAAAATGGGAATCAAATGACAGGAGGCCTTCAAGCAAATCCATGATGTGACTCAGAGTGGGTATGGCAGCCACCATGTGTCAATGGAAGTGACCAAGATGGCTCTTAAGGAAGACAGTCATTGCTGCTGTTCTTGGATTAGGTTAAATATGGTGGAGGCTACTGGCTTAGATTTGGTGTTGACGCAGTGTCCAAGAGCAAAATTACTGGGTGTTGGAAGAATGGGAAGAGACAGGGCTAGAGATATAGAGTTCAAGGCCAGGCGTGGTGGCGCACGCTTGTAATCCCCGCGCTTGGGAGGCGGAGACAGGAGGATTGCGCAGGTTCGAAGCCAGCCGCGCTGGCGTAAGAGACCCTGTTTCAAAAATATAAAAAATAGGTCTGGGAGTGTAGCCCGGAGGTAGAAGGGCTTCCAGGAACCCCAGTACCACCAAAAAAAAAAAAATAGAGATATAGAGTTCAGAATGTGCGTCTAGGTGATAACTGAGCCCATACCCCCAGTACTGGGGCTCAGGGAATCTCAAGGACAAAGAAACAAGGGGGGAAGAAAAGGGAAGGAGCCACTGATCCTGGGTAGCAGTGGTGTCAGATGGCCTAGCGGTTGTCAGTGACGTTTGTCCATACCTAGAGATGGAATGGTGGCCTCTTGTTCCTAAAACATTGAGCTTATTACCTGGAGACCACACATGAAAGTGGAATGTTTGCTTAATCGTCGGACTTAAGTTTGGCTGTTGAAACTGAGCCACCAATGGACATGGCTCCTCCATGTTATAAAGGACGAGGGGATTCTAGAAGGTTCTTTTTGTACGGGGAGCCAATATTTCACATGGAAGAGGATGTGCAAATTCCTTTCAATTTTCTTAATCTTGATTCTGCCTAAAATGCTGTCTTCTTTCCTTCTCCTCTTAACTGTGTGACACACCAAAGTCTTAAAAACTTTATTACAGTATGCAGATGTTTTGGCGCATGTAGAAAGTAGTCATGCAGTAAGAAATGGCTCATTTGAAATAAAAATAACCGGAGTCTTTTTCCAACAGATAATGATTCCACATGAAAACCGAACCAGCGAGGCCATGTACAACAAAATGAACATTTCTGAATTGAGTGCCATGATTCCCCAGGTTGGTGAAATCTCTCCATGAAATTTTATCTGAGCCGGTCATTGACAAGTGATTGCATTTCCTCTGTGTATAAGTCTTTGGCTGTAAAACTTCCTATCAGTGTTTTTAGTTATCATCACCCTTGTCAACTATCACATAAAACCTGTCGTATGTGCATAGGGATGCTTGTTGTTATAGGGAACAGAAAATCTTTCTGACAGATGGTGGTTTAGAAACTCAAAGCCCATTTTCTTATATGACAACAGTCTAGATATAGGTTGGTGTTGGTTCAGCTGTTTAACAAAGTTGTCAAAGACCCAAGTTTTTTCTATCTTTCCATTTCACTCTCCTTAGTGCACTGCTTTTTGACTTCATGCAGGAAGAAGGGGGAAGGGCTAGTGATGGCCATATTTGACCCTTGTTTTACCAGAGAAAACAAAATAGCCTTTCTGGAATATCCCAAGATTTTCTTCCATTTATTTGTTTTTTCTTTTCTATTTTTCTCCTACCTTTTGTTTTTTGGGTGGTACCTGGAATTGAACTCAAGGGTATTCTATCTTCAAACTATACCCTCAGCCCTTTTTTATTTATTTTTGTGGTACTGGGGATGGAACCCAGGGGCATTGTACCTCTGAGCCACACCCCCAGCCCTATCTTTTAGTGTGTGTGTGTGTGTGTGTGTGTGTGTGTGTGTATGTGTGTTTTATGGGGATTGAACCCAGGGATATTTTACCTCTGAGCTACATCCCCAGTCCTGTTTTATTTTTTATTTTTGAAACAGAGTCTTGCTGAGTTGCGGAAGGCCTCACTAAGTTGTTGAGGCTAGCCACAAACATGTATTCCTCCTGTCTCAGCCTCCCAATACTGGAACTACAGCAGTGCGCCATCATGCCTGGCTCATAGTGATGCTTTCAAGAATGGAAGCCTGTGATTTTCTGTTGCTGCTTATTTCCTTCTGTGTTAAGAGAAGCTATGCCAGGGAGAAGACCAGTAAATGGACTAAGACATCTGCACCACACAGATGGAGGGAGAGGGAGAGAGAGAAAGAGAAGGAAGAGAAGAGAAGAGGAGAGGAGAGGAGAGGGAAAACTGAAGTGTGTGAGGAAAGAAATACAGATCAGAGAACAATTCCAGGTTTTTTTAAATTTTTTTTATTGGTGCATTATATTCATACAACTTATTGGGGTAAAAAACTTGTGTGTACAAACATGTACTCATCGCTGATTTAACCCCTACCCAAATCCCACCCCATTCCCTCCCCGCCCCTCCCTCCCTTGCTTGGCTTAGTGATTGACTTCGATATATTTAAGTACATTGTGAGCTTTAGAGATTTTCCTCTTCCCCACTCATTTCTCCTCCTTTAGGTTGTCTTGTTTGCTCCTCTTTTCTCCCTAACTCTCACATATTAGGGAAAGCATCTGATTTCTTATTTTTTGTGCCTGACTAATCTCACTTAGCATAATGTCCTCCAGTTCCATCCATTTCCCTGAAAATGATATAATTGAGTTTTTTGATGGCTGAGTAAAATTCCATTGTGTACATATCCCACAGTTTTGTAATCCATTCATCTGTTGATGGACATCTTGGCTGGTTCCATAGTTTGGCTATGGTGAATTGTGCAGCTATGAACATAGATACACATGCATTAGTTTGGTAGTTTGGTTTCTTTTCTTTTGGGTAGATACCCAACAGTGGTATTGCTGGATCAAATGGTAGATTTGTTCCCATTCTTCTGAGGATTCTCCATACTGTTTTCCAAAGTGGTTGCACTAATTTGCAATCCCACCAACAATGTCTTAGAGTTCCCACTTCTCCACATCCTCGCCAGCATCTGTTGTTGTTTGTGTTTTGAATGATGGCCATTCTAGTTGGAGTTAGGTGAAATCTCAGGGTAGTTTTGATTTGCATCTCTCTGATTGCCAGTGATGTTGAGCATTTTTTCATGCATTTATTGGCCATTTGAATTTCTTCTTTTGTGAAGTGTCTATTTAGTTCATTTGCCCATTTTGTTATTGGATGCTTTGTTTTCTTAGTGTTGAGTTTCTTGAGTTCTCTGTATATTCTAGATATTAGTCCTCTATCAGTGGTGTAGGTGGCAAAAATCTTCTCCCATTCTGTTGGCTCTCGATTGAGATTCTTGATAGTTTCCTTTGCTGAACAGAAGCTCTTCAGTTTCATGCAATCCCATGTATTGATTCTCCTTTTAATTTGTTGTGCCTTTGGAGTCTTGTTGAGGAAATGTTTGTCTGTGCCTATGTGTTGTAGTGTTGGACCTATGCCCTCTTCAAGGAGCTTCAAAGTCTCTGGTTTAATTTCCAAGTCTTTGATCCATCGTGAGTTGACTTTTGTACAGGGTGAAAAAGTGGGATTAACATCCAATTTTCTGCATATGGTTAACCAGTTTTGCCAACACCATTTGTTGAAGAGGCTATCTTTTTTCCAGTGTATGTTTTTGGCCTCTTTGTCAAAAATCAATTGGCTGAAAGTGTGTGGACTTGTTTCTGGGTCTTCTATTCTGCTCCATTGGTCTATATATCTGTTCTTTTGCCAGTACCATGCTGTTTTTATTACAATGGCTTTGTAGTATAGTTTAAAGTCAGGTATTGTGATTCCTCCTGCGTGGTTTTTGTTGCTGAGAACTACCTTGGCTATTCTGGGCTTTTTGTTATTCCAGATAAATTTAAGGACTGATTTTTCTATGTCTGTGAGGAATGATCTTGGTAGTTTAATGGGCATTGCATTAAATCTGTAGATCACTTTTGGGAGGATGGCCATTTTAATGATATTTATTCTGGCAATCCATGAACATGGAAGATCTTTCCATCTTCTAAGATCTTCTTCGATTTCTTTTTTCAGTGTTTTATAATTTTCTTTGTAGAGATCTTTTACCTCCTTGGTCAAGTTTATTCCTAGGTATTTTATTTTTTTGTGGGAGATCCTGAGTGGAAGTGTTTTCTGAATTTCTTTTTCAGTGGATTTATGGTTGGTGTACAGGAAAGCTTCTGATTTTTTAAGATTGATTTTGTATCCAGATACTTTGCTGAATTTGTTGATCAGTTCTATAAGCCTTTTGGTTGAGTTTGTTGGGTTTTCTAAATATAGTATCATGTCATCTGCAAATAGTGAAAGCTTAAGTTCTTCTTTTCCTATTTGTACTCCTTTGATTTCCTTTTCTTGCCTTATTGCTCTGGTTAGAGTCTCTAGTACTATATTGAAGAGAAGTGGTGATAGTGGACATCCTTGTCTCGTTCCAGTTTTTAGGGGGAATTCTTGAAGTTTTTCCCCATTTAATATGATGTTGGCAGTGGGCTTATTGTAGATTGCCTTAATAATTTTGAGATATGTTCCTTCTATTCCAATTCTCTGCAGTGTTTTTATCATAAATGGATGTTGAATTTTATCAAATGCTTTTTCAGCATCTATTGAGATGATCATGTGGTTTTTGTCTTTGATTCTGTTTATATGATGAATTACATGGATTGATTTTCGTATATTGAACCAGCCTTGCATCCCTGGGATGAACCCTACCTGGTCATGGTGAATGATTTTCTTGATGTGGTTTTGAATGCGTGTTGCTAGTATTTTGTTTAATAGTTTTGCATCCAAGTTCATCAGAGATATAGGCCTGTAGTTTTCCTTCCTTGAACTGTCTTTATTCGGTTTGGGTATTAGTGTGATGTTGGCTTCATAAAATGTATTTCGGGGAGTCCCGGTTTTTTCTATTTCCCGAAATAGTTTGAGTAGTATTGGGATTAGTTCTCCTATAAAGGTTTTATAGAATTCACTTGGGAAACCATCTGGTCCTGGGCTTTTCTTTGATGGTCAGCTCTTTATTTCTATTTCAATCTCTTTGATTGTTATTGGTTGGTTTAAGTGTTCTATATCTTCTTGACTCAGTTTAGGAAGGTTGTATTTATCTAGGAAGTTGTCGATTTCCTCCAGATTTTCCATTTTGTTGGAGTATAGTTTTTTAAAGTAGTTTCTGATAATCCTCTGGATTTCTACGCTGTTAGTAGTAATGTCTCCTTTTTCATCCCTTATCTTCATAATTTGGGTTGATTCTCTCTTTTTTTAGTTAGGTTGGCTAGTGGTTTATCAATCTTGTTAATTTTTTCAAGAAACCAGCTTTTGGTTTTGTTGATTTTCTGTATTGTTTTTTTTATTCTCTATTTTGTTAATTTTTGCTCTAATCCAGGTTTTTTTTTTGTGAGAGCAGGATGGAAAGAGAATGGAGGAGACAGGCATGGTGGTGCATGCTTGTAATCCCAGCATTTGGGAGGCAGAGACTGGAGGATCACGGTTTGCAGATGGCCTTAGCTTCTTAGCGAGGTCCTTCACAATTCAGTGAGACCCTGTTTCAAAATAAAGAATAAAATTTAGGGCTATAGCTTGAAGGCAGAATGCCCTTGGGTTCCATCCCTTGTACTAAAAAAAAAAAAAAAAAGGAGAAGAAGCTTCAGAGAAGAAAGAGGGCTGGAAGAGCCCTACGAGCCAGTGTGAGTGTACATTTCCACATGAAAGTGTGTGTTCTCTGTCTTTACCTGGTACAGGTAAAGCAGGCTCATTTTGTGATTGCGATCATAGGTCTGAATGGTGATGTTCAGGGCTCATATCCTCCATCACTAAAGGATTCATAGTCAAATCTTTATTTGGTATGAAATTGCAAGGAATGAATTATGTCCAGCCTACTCTCTTTGCCTTTCCTCTTACTCTCTTTCTGAGCTACAAATGTTCTCCTTTTGTCTGTCTTTTGTTTTCTCTCTCTCCAGTTTGATTGGCTGGGCTACATCAAGAAGGTCATCGATGTCAGGCTGTACCCCCACCTGAGAGAAATTGGCCCTTCCGAGAATGTGGTGGTCCGCGTCCCACAGTACTTTAAAGATTTGTTTAGGATCCTAGGCTCCGAGAGAAAGAAGTAAGAACTTTTGGATGCATTTTACTGTGGTTTGTGTTTTCTCTTGGAATTAGAATAGCCTCGCTTCTCACATCTTTTGAAAATTGCTTTTAAAGAGAGTCACAACAAAAAAAGTCACAGGGAATCGTGGTGCCCTTTTTGACAAATGGGTCCAAACCATTGTCTGGTGTAATTTACTTTCTGTGATGACAACAAATATGTAATGTCTTGTTTCTGGTCTTTCTCCATACTGTTCTCTTAGTCAGCCTAAATTGTTTATTAGTTTTTGAAAATAGTTACGTAATGATGTTGTTTCCTGAGATTTTTGCACAAACATATATATTTTTTTCCAGCTCATTCTTGGTTTTTGCTCTTTCTCTCTTTCTTTCCTTTCTTTTTTTCACTTAGTAAGTAATTGTCTGACAATTCACCAAAGTACCTATATTGAAAAGACAAAATCTACTCTGAGAACTGGAGAAATTCTTTTTGAACTGATGAAACAACTTTAGGAACTGTCAGGTTTTTTTTTATTATTTTAAAGATTTTTAGATTTTATAACTTTACAATTTCTAAAACATTGATTACACTGTTTAGCACTACAATGAAACCCTAAAAATGCCCATGCATTTTACATGTTCATCAAGCTACTCAGATTTGACACAGAAAATGAATTACCAAGGGGTCAGCAAGTTTACAAAACCAGTTCACGAATCTAGTTGTTGGGCCATGATTCAAAATGACATTCTTTTAGTCAGGTGTGGTTGTGCACAGCTGTAATTCCAGTACTGGGGAAGCTGAGAACAGAGGCTCACAGGTTCCAGGCTAGCCTGAGAAACTTAGGGAGACTCTGCCTAAAAATAAAAAATGGAAAAGTCTGGGGATGTGTCTCAGTGGGAGAGTGCCCCTGCGTTTAATCCCAGGTACTGCAATAAAAAATGTTTTCTTATTTGGACTCAGACAAAGTTATGCTTTCAGGACTTAAAGTTTAAAAACCAAAGAGTGCCTATAAGAGTCCTAGGAATAAATCGTAACATCTCTCTCCATATATGGAAACAAGACTTCCATGAAGAGCCGCCACTCTTTTTAAGATGTCTTCTGATGATCAAAGTAATCCATGCTCATTGAGGAAAACATACAGATGAGGGAGAGAAGAAACAATAAATTCACTTTCAGTTCTACCATTTAGAGATGAGAAGAAGATATAAATTTGTTTTCAATTTTACTACTTAGAGATAAGTAGGGATTCTTTGTAAAATTCCTAGATGAAAATTGAACCAAGAGGTAGGTAAGTGTATATGTGGGGCCGAGCCTCGCTATTCCAAGTGTGCTTCATGGGCTGGCAGCAGCGTCATCCTGGGCCCTTGTTGAAAATACATATTCCAAGGCTCTTCTCCATCAGGTCTGAGACAGCAGAGCAGTGGGGAGGCCCAGGAATCTGGATTTTTTATTTAGTATTTAAAAAAAATTTTATTGGTGCATTATATTCACACATCATATTGGGGTAAAAAAACTTGTGTGGACGTTTTAAAGAAGCACCTCTGATAAGAAATTGGATGCACTCCCTAATGTGTGGAAGCTAGGGTCACAGGAGGAACTCTAGACGAAGAAGGAGAGTCTATGGATGAGCAAATAAGGTGACCTGAGGGAATGAGAGGGGGGAAGAGGGAAATTCTCTAATGTTCATGATGTATATTAACAAACATATCAAAGTCAGTCACCATACCAAACATGAGAACGAGGGAGGGGGAGGGAATGGGGCGGGAATTGGGTAAGGACTAATTGGGTGATGTGTACATGTATGTCTCTACCATCTTGTACCCCATTACGATGTATGACTACAGTGCACCAGTAAAAATATTAAAAATAATAAAGAAGCACCTCCGGGAATACTTATTAACTTCTTTTGGTGATGGGAGTGGGAAGAGGATCATTACATAAGAATATTTCTTTGTGAGTACTTACTAGCTCTGAAATACAGGTCGAATATCTCTTATCTGAAATGCTTGGGATCTGAAGTGTTTTGGATTTCAGGGCTTTTTTTCTAATTTTATCATCTTTGCATATATGTCATGAGATATCTTAGGGATGGGGCTCCAGTCTAAATTGAAAGTTTATTTAAGTTTCATGTATACTTTATAGTTCTAGCCTGAAGGGGACTTTATACAATAGCAATTGTGTGCCTGCACTTTGACTGTGTCCTTCACATGAGGTCAGGTGAGAAATTTTCCACTTATGGCATCAAGTTGGCACTCAAAAAATTTGAATTTTGGAGCATTCCTGATTTTTGATTTTCACATTTAGGCTGCTCAAACTGTATTATAAAAATGATGCAAACACTTATCTTCTTAGAGGCCACTGAGTTCCTGGGTGTGCTTTATTTTTTTTTTATTTTTTGTGGCACTGAGGGTTGAACTCAGTACCCAGAGTTATACTTCTGAGTTATATCCCAAGCCCCATTTTATTTTTTTTTAATTTTGAAATAGGGTCTCACTAAGTTGCTGAAGCTGGCCTTGCACCTGTGAGCCTCCTATCTCAGCTTCCCAAGTACTGGGCTTACAAGTGTGCTCCCCTGTAAAATAAACCTTTGGTTGTATTTGAAATTTTGGTGGTAATAGTGATTAGAAGATGGGATTTGCCAGGCTGTATGTATTCATTATTCAGCATCCTGTGGATCAGTTTCTTCCACTGTCTGTTACCATCACTCGTCAAATAATGGGTAGTTTAAGCAATTGTATTAATTTTATTGACAAAAATGCCTGATTTAACAACCAGAGGATAAATTGGGCCTTGGTCTACTGCATTAGAAAAGTCATCTCTGTGGTGATTATACTTTACAATTGAAGGACTTTTCATAACAACAGGGAGCAGGAGAAACTGTGATTGGAGGGAGATTTTACCCTGGTTCCTGTCAAAATGATAACTTAGACAAATGTAAACAGAGGCAACAGCAGTAGAGGAGAATGTAGATAAAAAAACACCTGCAGACATTGTGTACATAGAAAATTTTATTTAAAAATCGAGACAAAAACCAGATCTTTGACACAGCTTATCCTGCAACAACCATTTCATAAAAAACAACTTGAATTCTATGTATTCTTGTAAGATTTCAAGAAGATTGACAGCACTTTTATTTGCATGGTGAGGTTTTTACACTGCTGATCATGTTTCATTTTTCTTATTTTCTTTTTTTCCATGGTGCTGGAGATGGAGTCCAGAACCTTGCTTATACCAGCCCTTGCTGATCATGTTTGATAGTCACACTTAAAAGACTCTGCCTCAAAACTATAACAATAATAATAATAACAATTATGACGACGATGATGATAATGGCTTGGAGGTAGAACACCCCTGGGTTCAATCTCTAGTACAAAAAAAAAATTCTAGAAGTTAACCAATGCCTCATCAGGTGACATTTAAGCAGAAGTCCAGAGGATAAGGAAAATTTTTCGAGGGAGGAGAAAATGTGAAAAGGGAATACTGAGGACCTTGGGCAGTGGGACTAGCCTGCCTGTATGTTGCCTTCAAGGCTGGAGGTGAAAGAGTGGAGGGGCTGCTTAGGGCTCAGGATATATAGAGAAAAAGCTTCAATTTCTTATCTCCAGCATCCTCCCCTCTTCCTGGAGGCACCACAACACAGCCAGCTAAGTCTTATGTTGGCTATCTCAGCCCTAGCGTTGTTTTAAGCATCTGCCTATGAAAATCATAATATAGGTCACGATGATGTTACTCACCATTAAGGTTAACAGATATCTTTGATCTTCAGATATCTTTTATCTCTAATGTGCAGATGAGGAAGCTGAAATTAAGTGGCTTTCCCAAGGACACACCTCTAAGAATAAACAGAGTTGCTCTTCTAAAATGGGTCACCCTCATTTTTATGTCGTTTCTTTTTCCCCATAAATTTTTCTATATGGAAAAGAGATATTTCTCAGATACACATTACTGGTAATTCTGGAGATAGGGGTTGTTTATCCCATATCTGAGATACTTGAAACTAGAAGTGGTTCTGGTTTTTTTTTTTTTTTTTTTTGGAGTATTTGGGGCATCTTGGGGATAAAATCCAAGTCAAGGCATAAAATTCATTTACATTTAGTATGTCCCTTATACACATAGCCTGAAGGTAATTTTATGCATATTTTTAGTGCATCTACATTTTTTGATATGGAGGATTGAACCAAGGGGCATTCCTAGCCCTATTCTATTTTTTTATTTTGAAACAGGATCTCATTAAGTTGTGGAGGTCAGCCTTGAACATGCGAGCCTCCTTCCTTCTGTGGTGGTACTGGGGATTGAATCTAGGGGCATTCTACCTCTGAATACATCACTTCAAGCCCTTTTTAGATTTTTTGAAATAGGATCTCACTATGTTGCTGAAAGTCTAGTTAATTTGGTAAGGCTAACCTTGAACCAGCGATCCTCTGGTCTCAGCCTCCCAAGTACTGGGATTCCAGGCATCTACCACCACACCCAGCTGACAAGATGGAGTTTTTCTAGAGCAGCGGTTCCAATTCAGCCAGGCATCAGAATCCCCCCCATTTAGTCTTAGACTAAATGTGGGGCCTCTTCCTCACAATTTCTGATACAGTATGTCTGGGTTGGGGCCCAGGAATATTCTATTGAGGTCTCAGGTATTGCTGAAGCTGCTGGCCCAGGACCCACTTTCAAAACTACTGCCTTAGGTGTGCATCTGGGAAGGCTATAGAATCCAGGAAGATGCCTTTGGCTTTTGAGAACCTTCTAGAAGCACCTCTATGGTTTACCTCAGGTAGTGTGACAGGGAGAAGCAAATGCAAACTCGACCTGAAGACCAAGATGTTAGTCCTAGATTGGACACATTCTTGAAAGTCCTTGGGCCTCTGCGCTTGATATTTTATGATCTCTTAAATGTAATGTAAATGTAACCTGCTGCTATTGAGAACATAGGGCAACAAAATCTTTTCCTCTCTTCTTCCTCCTTCTCCTCCTCTTCCTCCTTTTCCCCTGTTTCATCTTCCTTTCCCTCCTCCTTTTTGGTCCTGGTGATTGAACCCAGGGGAACTCTACCTCTGAGCTACACCCTAGCCCTTTTTTTTTTAAATTTTGAAACAGGGCCTTGCTTAAAGCTTCTGAGGCTCTTGCTAAATTACTGCACGCTGGCCTCAAACCTGTAATCCTCCTGTCTCAACCTCCCAAGTACTGCTGGGATTACAGGCATGTGCCAAAGCCATTGTGTGTGTGTGTGTGTGTGTGTGTGTGTGTGTGTGTGTGTGTGTGTGTGTGTAGTACTGGGGATTGCCGGAGCCAGCCGGCAAAAGTATGGTTCCGAAGAGAGGAGTGAGGATTAAAGACTTCAAGCATGGGAGGGTCGCCAGTCTCTACTGGGCCGACCCCGTTTATTCTCTTGTGGTTATTTGTACAGTTTCTAGCTTCAGGTTACACCGAATACAAGAAAGACAGGTCCAAAGTGCATACATCATGGGCAGGTCAAACAATACCCTGGTACAACACAAACAATACAAACCTGATCTTGTCTCAGACAGAACAATAGCATCATTAGTTCTGAGAGAGTCTTAATTACTTTGTGACCTCCATGACCCCAAACCTTGTTGTATTCTTTTAGTAAAGATAAGGGGAAGACCTTAATGGCTCCCCACAGGGGATCAAACCCAGAGACATTCTACTTCTGAGCTCTGTCTCCAGCTCTTTTTTATTTTTTGTTTTGAAACAGAGTTGCTTAGAGTCTCACTACATTGCTGAGGCTGGCCTTGAATCTTCCATCCTCTTGTCTCAGCTTCTCAACTACTGGGATGTACCCTGCTCAGTAAAAGTTCCTCCTCCTCCTCCTCCTCCTCCTCCTCCTCCTCCTCCTCCTCCTCCTCCTTCTCCTCCTCCTCCTTTTTTTTGCAGTACTGGGGATGGAATCCAGGGGCATTCTACCTCCAAGCTACATCCCCAGCCCTATTTTTTATTCTTTATTTTGAAACAGGGTCTCACTAAATTGCAGAGGGCCTCACAAGTTGGTGAGGCTGGCCTCAAACCTGTGATCCTCCTGTCTCAGCCTCCCAAGTAATGGGATTACAAGCGTGCACCACCATGTCAGGCTTAAAAACTTCTTAAAGAACCTTTCTTCTGAGTCTAAGGCTTTAGGAGAAGATTGCATATTCTCTTTGTAGTGCATTCTCTTCTGGGACATTTTGCTTTCCTTTATTGCTATTTGGGAAAATTACTGTGCTGCTGAAACTGCTTTTTTTGAGGGAAAAGATATTCTGTGATATTTTCAAGGACTGTTGCTGAATCTGATGTTTCTGGATGTATCTGAGAATTAGGTGGCAGTGATTCAGTCATTATGGTCATATCTTCTCCTGGCATAGTGATATTAGCACTCCTAAGCTGTGATCCACGGCGTTCTGTCAGCATATTTAGAACACATCAGAGCTACTCTCCAGTGTCATTATCTCACTGTGCGAGCTTCCCAGCATCCATCCTCCACCCTCAGAGGTCTTATCGCTATACTGTCATCTCAGTAATCCCTTGGCCAGGCAGGCCTTACTATTCTTTTGATTTTTCTCTCAGATTTTTGAAAAGCACCTTTTTGCTTTGGCACTGGAGGTTGAACTCAGGTGTGTCTTACTTCCAAGCTACACCTTGGCCCTTTTTTTGGTTTTGAAACGGTCTCACAAAGTTGCTGAGGACCTCACTAACCTACTGAGGCTGGTCTTGAACCCAAGATCCTATTTTCTCAGCCTCCCAAGTATAGGGATTATAGGCATGTGCCACCATGCCCATCTTCTTCAAAGCACCTTTGTTGGGGTGTTTTAGGGTCTCTGTGATCAGCCAGGAAATCCTAACTGAATTATAGGTTCATTACCGTGGAGTAGGGAGGATACATGGGCTTTACAGTTAGAAACACCTGGCTCAGGTCTAGCCTCCATTGCCTATTACATTGGTTCTCAGACTTGGCTGCACACCGGACTTGGAGTAGGATTTGAAACCAATATCTACAAGGGGTCCCACCCTAGAGATTATCATTTAATTGGTTTGGAGTTACCTGAGCATCTGGGCTCATAATCTTTCTAGGTGATTCCACTACGTTGAGACCCACTGCCTGTGTCATGAGGAGTTTGCTTAATGGCTCTAAGCCTCGGTTTCCTTATGTAAAATGGGCATGGTAACTCCTCTCCTATAGTGGTGCCATGAGGGTCACAGGCAGTGAGATCCCTAAGTGGGATGATTTCGAGTGAGCTGCAGTTGACCCCAGTCTACTTCTGCCACAGTGCCTCTTCCATCCCTGCTGTCACACTCTGTCCTCACAAGGTCCCCAATTGATCTGGCTCATCACCACCTCCTTCAGGGAATATTTTTTGAATTCCTACAAGGATCTCTGCCAGCCATTGATATTCTAACAAGCTCATGTGGAACCAGCACAGATTACATACTCAGCAAGCAGTGTGTGTGTGTGTGTGTGTGTGTGTGTGTGTGTGTGTGTTACTAGAGTTTGAACCCTGGAATAGTTTACCTTTGAGCTATATCCTTAGCCCTTTTTTATCTTTTGGTTTTTGGAATCTGCAATCTCCAGTCTCAGCTTTGCAATACTGGGATTACAGGCATGTACCGCCATGCCTGGCTGAGCAAGCAGTGGTAAGGTTCCCCCCTTCCCATACGTGATAGTGTGATTGGTAATGATATCTTCATACATGGGTGTTGCATGATTTGAACTGTTTTGTTCATTGGTTCTTTAATTAAAAAACAATTAGGCTTTATTGAGTTCCACTGTCTAGGTGGCCATGGCCCCTTCAATTGACCTACATGGCACACATAAAGGGTGGGGGATCACTGTTCTTGTCACTTGTGGTTTTTGTTTGATATATTGAAAATAGCTTTTGTTATCTTAAACTAGATTGGCTTAATTTTCACAACAGGGACAAGTGGCTTCAAAATCTTCACAGAGAAACATGAATGTTAGCTACTACCAATAATGTAAGCACAGATGGATGGCAAGACAATGGCAGAGGAGACCTTTCCCCCGTGCTAGTGTGCCATCTTGATGAGCCAGATCACAAGGACAAAAAAAGTGATGATCTAACCACATCTGACAAGGGCGTGTCACAAATCTTTGAAATAGTCAGTAGACTACGGGAGGGCTGAGAATATAGCTCAGTGTTAGGATGCTTGTTCTGCATGTGCTAGACCCTGGGTTCAATTCTCAGCACCACACAAAAATAAATAAATAAATAAATGAATAAATAAACAAATACTTTTTTTTTAAAAGAGAAGACTATGGCCAGGTGTGGTAGTGCACACTTGTAATCCCAGCATTTGGGAGGTTGAGACAGGAGGATCACAGATTCATGGACAGCCTCAGCTACTTAGTGAGGCCCTTTGCAACTCAGTGAGACTCTGTTTCAAAATAAAGAATAAAAAATAGGGCTGGGGTATAGCTCAGAGGTAGAATGCCCCTGGGTTTTATCCCCAGTACTGCAAAATAAGTAAATAAGTAAATAAGTAAATAAATAAATAAATAAATAAGACTATAGGATGTATGACTACAATACATCAATAAAAAATTAAAAAAGAAGTCTATGGGAAATGTGAACTTACATTTACTGTTGTATTAATCTATTCCTATGTGTGTATTGTTCCTTAAGGAATGAACATAGTGATGTTTTAAGGGTTAATGACTTTTGAAAATATGTTTATTTTTTTACATTTTCTCTACTTGTTAAAATGTTCCAAATATATGAATTTCTATCTCTGTAAAAATTGAGACAAGCATCCATAGAGTGTCATATATGCTGGAGAATATTTTGCCAGCTGGAGTTCACATACACTACAGTAGAGTGTCAGACAAATGAGAGAGTGGGTTGTTCTCGATGGGCCCGTTAGCATCATCATGTCACACCACTGTCACGTTTCTGGTTGACCCAAAAGCCATTTTAGGAATGTGTGCTATTAGTTACCATAGTAATGGTACAGCTGGGAGGGGCATGCATCATTAAAAACCCATCATCACCATTGAGTTAGAAATTAACTCAGATTGTACATGCTTCTGAGTTCGGGGCATCTTTTGCTTATAGAAAAAGGGAACATTTAAAATGTAGTTTTTTGAAAATGTGTATCACGGGCATTATAGGAGCATACAGCATTGTCCACATGTTTGGAAGTAAACAATAGAAATTTAGGGTATTCTTTGTCCAGCTTGTGTTATTTATTTTAACCTCTTAGTAACTCTGTGCAGTAGGGTCATCCTCATTGGATTATAAGAAAAGGTAAATCAGAGAGCTGAAGTGACTTGCCTGAGCTCTCATTTTAGAAAACATAGAAACAAGGTGCAAAGTCAGATGATTGCTGTCAAGTCAGTATTTTGCTGTTAGCTTTCAAAGGCAAATAATCATTGCGTAAAGTCACCTATAATTCAAAGGTGTTTGCAAGTCCCAGGCTTGGAGGGCTGGGCAATTGTGGACTCTTTGCCCTGAGAGGGAAAGCAAAATATTCACTCTCAGGCCTGGGGCTGGAATGTTGCATCTATCTGTAGTAGATGGAGAAAGGCAAGACAATTTTGGTTGTGCTTATTGACACTGTATCATCCTATGTCATTTCTCAAGAGAAAGTACGCATTTTTATATGAGCTAGAGGTCACCCCATGGAGCTTTGCCAACAGTTTTTCTGAAGGTGTTCTGCAGAGCATCAGATATCGACCTAAAATACAATAAATGTGCATTTCTCTCTGTTAACAGGACCATTGCCAACTATTTGGTGTGGAGAATGGTTTATTCCAGGATTCCGAACCTTAGCCGGCGCTTTCAATATAGGTGGCTGGAATTCTCACGGGTAAGTTTAAGAAGCTTGCAGTGTTACATCACTGGATAATTTTACATGCCAGAACAGTCTGTATATTAACTGATCCAATAAAAATCATCTTTAGGGATGGAGCAGAGGAAATTTGCAACCCAAGCTTTACTTTTATTTTTTTGGCTTGATTTCTTTAATTCAGGGTATGCCTTACACACAAAGTACACGCAAGACCTACTTTCATGGGACTGTATAAAGATATTTAGGGTGATACTTGGTGCCAGTGCATTGTTTTCAAATTCTCCCCATCTTATCTGCTTCTTGCCATTTTTCCGAGGTCACTAGAATTACAGTTTTAACCATTTCTTATTGATATGTTTGGAACTATCTTTTAAAAGTAGCTTTTAGCTGGGTATGGTGACACATGCCTGTAATTTTAGTACTTGAGAGGCTGAGAATGGAGGATCACAGGTTCGAGACCAGCCTCAGCAACTTAGTGAGGCCCTCTGCAACATAGTGAGACCTGTTTCAAATCAATAATAAAAAAATAAAGCTGGGGATATAGGTCAGAGGTAGAATGCCCTTGTGTTCAATCCCCGGTACCATACAAGCATACAAAAGGTAGCTTTTATTTATTTTTATTTATTTAATTGTTCATTAAAAATAATGATTCTGATAATTGTGTATATTTATGAGGGTGCAATGTGATGTTTTGATCTGTGTGTACATTATAGAAATATTCAATAATAAGAATTAGCATATATATATGACCTTACGAATTTATCAGTTTTTGTGTTAAAAATGGTAAAAGTTGCAGGGCATGTTGGTACATACCTTTAATCCCAATACTTGGGAGGTTGAGACAAGAGGATCATGGAATGAAGGGCAGCATCAGCAACTTAGTGAGGCTCTGTCTCTTTTATTCTGTGTGTGTGTTTATGTGTGTGTGTGTGTGTGTGTGTGTGTGTGTGTGTGTGTGTCTGTGTCTGTGTCTGTGACTAGGGATTGAACACATGGGCATTCTGCCTCTGAGCTATACCCCCAGTCCTATTTAATTTATTTATTGATATTTTGAAACAAGCTTTTACTAAATTATGGAGTGCCTCACTAAGTAGCTAAGGCTGTCCTTGAACCTGTCATCCTCCTGTCTCACTAAGTAGCTAAGGCTGTCCTTGAACCTGTGATCCTCCTGTCTCACCTTCCTAAGTACTGGAATTAGAGGTATGTGCCACCAAACTTGGCAGAGATCCTGCTTTAAGATAAAAAATGCTGTAGGTGTAGCTCACAGATAGAATGCCCTTGGGTTCAATCTCTAGTATAAAAAAGTGGTAAAATCCATTTTAGCAAATTTGAAATATACAGTACAATAATTATTAAATGTGGTCACTATGCACAGAAAGACACAGACTATAAGATCTCACTTATATGTGGAATTTAAGAAAGTTAACTTCATAGAAACAGAGTAGAAAGGTGGTTAACAGAAGATCGGAGACGGAGGGCTGTCCAAAGGGGAGATATTGATCAAAGGGTACAAAGTTTTATTGTGACCTAATATGCTGTAACTCTCATTTATGCTCAATATTCTGAATATGAAAAATGCATGGAATGTGTATTATATGGCAAGGTTTCATTTTTAATTTGGGGATGGAGTTTTATCCTTAACTTTATATCTTCAATTTGAACCTATCCTAATTTTGCTAGGCCAAGTCTCACCCAATTTCATCTTCTTTGAGACATGGCTCAAGTGCCTGAATCAATTTCCTTGTTTCCACTCACCTGGCTTTTGAGTCTTTGGTTTTTGCCCAAGGGCTGCCTCCTACCTTACACAGATGGCACTCTAATCTGTGTTTCTGAGGCTTATGTCTGAGTAATTCTACCACCACTAGAAGTACTTAAGGAGTTTGAGACTTCCAAAAATATTTTCTTTAGCTATCAACTTAAAGTGAAGTGAATGGCAAATCTTATAAGCTCTGATTTCATTTTAAAAGATATTTTGGTTACTAGAGAAACCAGTAAGTACACAAATTTCTAGTGGCAGGGTGATGTAATTTTGGGTGGTACATTTTGACCTAGGATATAAAATCACTTTGTAGGTGATAGTGTAAAATAACTACATGTACATGGGTTGAGTATATTTTTAACTCCTATGGATCACATAAAAGATGGTACCCAGCTGCTTTCTACCCCCACTGTGAAGAGAGAGAGAGAGAGAGAGAGAGAGAGAGAGAGAGAGAGAGAGAGAGAGAAAGTGTGTGAAAATCTGAGATTAGGTAAGAGGGGATATTTCCTGAACCTGAAGTGCTAAATATAATATTGAATTGCCAAAGAAGGTTGTAAGATCTCTTTTCTCCAGGGGCTTTAAAAATAGATTCATCCTCACCTCTGAGAGGGGTCATGTTACCAGAAAGCAGACGAAGAAGAGATGATCTTAAGTGTTAATCCCTTTCGCCCTCCTCCATCAATCTGGGTCTCACTTTCTGCAAGGAGCGATTCTGGCTGCTATTCCTTCTCTCCCTGCCTACCACACCCCCAGCCTCCAGGGACAGCTGAAACTATATTTTTGTCTCTGCCTTTGTCTCCAGAAGTAAAACTTTGAGCCCTCCAAGTCCTGCTTTGGAAGTTCCTTACTTGTTTATAAATGTTTTCTTATAATGGTATAATTGGTACAGGAGGGAGAAGCATTTATATCTGTATTTTACTTGTTTACCAGTGTGCTCTCTGCTGTGACACAGTGTAAATATGTTCCCTGGGTTGTTCTGGGTGGACCATGTTCTCCTGGCCTGCCTTGTTGAGCGATGAAACACTCACTGGCAGAAATTTGATCACCCATTCATTCTAGGCTTTTCTGAAACTTCACGGTTGTGTGTGTGTGTGTGTGTGTGTGTGTGTGTGTGTGTGTGTACTGGGAATTGATCCCTTCAGCATTCTAACTCTGAGCTAAACCCCCACCCCTATATTATTTTGTATTTTGAAAAAGGGTCTCACTAAGTTGCGGAGAGCCTCACTAACTTACTGAGGCTGGTTTTGAACCTACAATCCTCCTGTCTCAGTCCCCAAAGTACTGGAATTATAAGCAGCACCACCATGTCCAGCTTTCAGTTCTTTTTTTTCTATTTTTTTTAATTGGTGCACTGTATTCATACATCATAGTGGGATACAAACTTTTGTAGACATACATGCACACATCGCCCAGTCAGCCCCCACCCGATCCCCACCCCGTTCTCTCCCTATCCCCCCCTCCTATGCTTGGCTTAGTAGTTGACATCTAGTATTATAGCAATTTATCCAAAATTAAAAATGATAATCTCTCATAACAGTTTCATTTGTCTGATACCAAGCTTTTGATGACTTAAAGATAACATTTCAATATTTCTTTTTGCTTTCTTTCTTACCATAGAATCTATTTTTTTCTATTTTTTAGGTGAAACTATCATATATTTATATATTTATTTTTCAGAAAAAGATCTATCCTAATATGGAATATGGACTCTAGGTAACCAAAACGATCTTGAAAAAGAACAAAGCTAGAAGATATATATTTTCTGATTTCAAACCATATAAAGCTACAATAGTTGAAACAGTGTAGTACTGTTCTAAAGGCAGATATATAAACCATTGGAGTTAAATAAAAGCCTAGAGCTAAATTCTTCCCTATATTGTCAAGTTATTTTTGACAAGGTTTCCACGAACATTTGGTGGTGGAAATAATAATCTTTTAACTAAATATTGTTGAAAAATAATACTTACACGGAAAACAATAAAATCGGACCCTTACCTAATCCCATACACAAATATTAACTCAAAATAGATAAAAGACCTAAGTATAAATCTTAAGACTATAAAATTTTAGAAGAAAATCTGGGTCATAAAACCTCACAACATTGAAATTGGCAGTGATTTCTTGGATATGATTTCAATGGCACAGGCAACAGAAGAGTATACAAACTCCCTAAAAAATAAAAAAATATTGTATATCCAAAGACAATGTAAACAGAGTTAAAAGTTACTAATAGAATGCGATAAAATATTTCCAAATGCTATATCTGAAGGTATATTAATTAATATTCCAACTAGACATCCTAAAAATTAACAGCAATAAGGGCAAACAATACAATTTAGAGATAGGTAAAAGACTAACATAAATAATGAATCTCCACAGATAACCAATCTTAGTTGTCTGTTGGATGGAAAATCTTGTTTCTCTGGTTCTGGTGTGTGTTACCTATTTCTTCTTTGTAGTTAATCTCTTTGAGTATTTTCTCTAGCGCTTGTTTTGAAGACATAAATTCCTTCAGTTTCTGTTTGTCATGGAAGCTTCTTATTTCCCCATCTAATTTGATAAAAAGTTTTGCTGGGTAGGAAATTTTTGGCTGGAAGTTGTTTTCTTTCAGAGTTTGGAGTATGTTACTCCAAGCCCTTCTGGCTCTCATGACTTGGATTGGGAAGTCTGGAGTGATTCTAATTGGTTTGCCTCTGAATGTCACTTGGCCCTTTGTTTTTGTTGCCTTTAAGATTCTCTGCTTGGCTTCCACATTGGTCATTTTGACAATTATGTGGCGTGGGGATCCTCTTCTCCAATCCTGTCTAAAGGGAGTTCTATAAGTTTCCTGGACCTGTGTATCAACCTCTTGCTCTATGTTTGTAAAATTTTCTGCTATTACTTCCTTGAAGAGATTGTTGATGCCTTTGGTTTCACTTTCTTTTCCCTCCTCTATTCCAATTATTCTTAGGTTAGCCCTCTTAAAATGGGCCCATATTTCTTCAATGTCAGATTCCTGCTGTTGGATATTTTTTTCTAGATTAGAAACTATGCGTTCATTTTTGGAATGATCATCTTCTAAGAGCGAGATTCTGTTCTCCATGTGGTCTAATCGGTTGTTCATGCCTTGAATTGAGGCCTTTACTTCATTAATTGCATCCTTTATCTCTTTTTGGCTCTCTCTGAATTCTTTTCGAAGCACCTTTATTATTTCTACAGTTATTTTCCTGATTTGATCTTCTAGAAATCTCTGATTTTCTGTTTTATCGGGTTCTGATGTTGTGGGGTTGTGGGCATTCATTGTTCCAGTGTTATTCCTCTTTCCCATGATTTCGGAAGTTTGTGCCTTCTCTGGGTTCTTCCCTTGGGTCACTATGACTTCGCTTAAGGTACTCTGGATCTCGAGTCTGTAGTATCTCTGACCCCACTACTCCTTTTTTGGGTTGTATCATAGAGTCTCTGACCCAGGGAGTCGATAGAGGCTGCTTTAGACTATGGGGGGTGCCAGGTTGCACGTTCTCCTATGGTGTGATATCTCTGCCACCGCCCCTCCCCCACTGGGTCAAGTCCCAGGGAGTACAGTACTGGGATTTCTCCTCTGTGGCCCACAATTTGACTCACTGTTCTTGAGTATGCAGATGTAGCTGTACTGGACTCAGTGAATTCACTGCTGCTGCTGCCGTTGGCAATATGGCGCCGCTGCCACACCCTCGGCCGTGAGGCTGGTGTATTTTTTCTTCTCTGGTTTTGAGTTCCACTCTGAGTCCCTACAGCATGTGCTGAGCTCAGCCACTGGGAGCTTTAGATGCTCCGTGCGCCGAAAGTTCCCGCCTGGCTGTTCCACAGCGGCTCACCTCGGCTTGCTGTTGCCGTCCGGTGAATTCGCCGCTGCCGCCGGCAGTATGGCGCTGCTGCCGTGTCCTCGGGCGTGAGGCCGGTGTATCTCCTCTGTGGCTCTGAGCTCTGTTCTCAGTCCGCTTTCTCTCTGGAGCCTGGTGATTTTTTTGTTTCTCTGGTGATGGCGTTTTCTGGCTATGAAAGGCGCTGATTTTGTGGTAATGGAGATTAGTTGTTTGCGGGGCTCATAAGCCCCGCTTTTCTCGGTTGCCATCTTCCCGGAAGTCCAGCTTTCAGTTCTTAATAGATATTAAATACTATCTGTAATTTCAGTGCTTGGGAGGCTGAGACAGGAGGATCTCACAGGTTCAAAGCCAGCCTCAGTTAGTTAGTGAGGCTCTCAGCAACTTAGTGAGGCCCTATTTCCAAATAAGGTATAAAATAGGTCTGGGAGTATAGCCTGGAATTAGAAAAACCCCTGAGTTCCACCCCCAGTACCACAAAAAATATATGTATATATCATCTGAATACTTGAGCAACATCTCTTCATATCCTGCTGGCTGCAGAAGAGCTATACTGTCATGCAGACCCTTTGCTTAGTGAAGCAATTTGGAAGAAAATGTTAAATGCACTATATTTTCTCAGGAATTTTTGCATTTATGTTCATCAAAGATAGTGGTCTGTAATTTCCTTTTCTTGACGCATCTTTATTCATTTTGATATCAAGGTGATGTTGGCATCGCAGAATGAGTTTGGGAGTATTCACTGTAAAAAAATTCTCATTTATTTTTAAATAAAACTAGCGACAAGCAGACATCTTTTTCTTCATCCAATGTCACCTTTATCTCTACTCTCTGACATGTATGTGGGCTGGGCTGTGCAATATTTTGTAGATAGTTTTCTTCTGGAGGTTTGAATTGTTTTCAGCTGTGGGTTTTATTTTATCCAAATGAAGCTCAGTGGATCCATTATCTCGTACAGGTAATCCAGGGGACCACAACTTTGCTGCCTCAATGGGACAAATGCGTAAACTTTATCGAAAGTGCCCTCCCTTACGTTGTTGGGAAAATGTTTGTGGATGTGCACTTCCAGGAAGATAAGAAGGAGATGGTAAGTGACTTACCCTGGTTGGTAAAAAGCAGTGGCAATCTAGCCAGATCGGACACTGATACCATATCAGCAGGCCACTGTCAGCCTTCCAGGTAGTAGAGTTCTGTAGGGGTTCTTTTGGGTTCTTTCCATTTCTCAGTGAAATAGGAAGAAAGGTTACCAAGTGAGAGTGAGGTGGGTGAGGAGATATTGAAGGTTGGAGGAGAGAAGAGAGGGTGTGAAATAGTTGTCTAGAGCAGTGGGAGAGTGACTCAGCTAAAGAAATATACTGTGGCTGCCTAGAGGTGGGCAAGTTTCAGGTGAGGTTCAAGGTCATGAATTTAAGGGGTGATGTATCACCATTGCAATGTGTTCTTATCCATTCTGTTGCAGCTGTACTGGAGGAGAGGGTGGATTTTTCCTTCCAGCTGTATTAAGGAATATTTGATAAAAGTTGTATATATTAAACTTGTACAATGTGATGAGTTTCTATACTTACAAATTATGAAATGATTAACATGATCAAACAAACATATCCATTGCCAAACTTACCATTCGTTGTTTGCATGTGGTAAGGACACTTAAGACCTGCCCTCTTAGCAAATTCCAAGTAGACAATGCATTATTAACAACCTTAGTCACCATGCTGTACATTAGGTCCCCAGAACTTAATCATAACTGAAAGTTTGTATTCTTTGACCAACATCTCCCCATTTCCCCACTCTTAGCCCCTGGCAACTACTGTTCTACTCTCTGCTTCTGTGAGCTCAACATTTTTTTTTTAGATTCCACACATAAAAGAGATCATAGTCTATCTGCCTTTCAGTGTCTGGCTTGTTTCACTTGGCATAAGGGCCCCCAGGTTTACCTAGGCTGTTACAAAATGTGAAATCTCTTTGTTTTATGGCTGAAAAGGATCCCACTGCACATGTATACACACCACAATTTCTTTATCTGTTCATCCACTGATGGACAGTTAGGTCGATCCCATTTCTTGGCCACTAGGAATGGTGTAATGAACATGGAAATAGAGATGCCTTTTTCAGATACCGATTTCATTTGCTTTGGATATATAACCTGTAGTGTGATAGCTAGGTTGTATGGTAGTCTTGTTTTTATTTTTTCTGAGGATCTGCAGTGCTGTTTTCTATGATGGCTGTACAAATTTGTATTCCCACTATGTTTAATGGTTCCCTTTTATCCATGCACTTGCCAATAAGTATATCTCTTGACAATAGCCATCTAAACTAAGTGTGAGATGATCTCATTGTGGTGTTGATCTGCATTTCCCTGATGATTAGTGATGTCAAGAATATTTTCATACACCTTCTTGCAATTTGTATATATTCAGAAGAAATGTCTATTGGGATATTTTGCCCACTTTACAAAATTTTATTTTGGTATTGGGGAATGAACCTAGGGGCATTCTACCTCCTTGCTATACCCCTAGCACTATTTTATTTTATTTATTTTTTATTTTGGAAACAGGGTTTCACTAAGTTTCTGAGAGACTTACAAAATTGCTGAGGCTGGCTTTGAACTTGCAATCCCTAACTTAGCCTCCCAAGTACCGGGGTTGCAGGTGTGTACCAACATGTCTAACTTCCTGCCCACTTTTGAATTAGGTGTTTTTAAAATTATTTCTTACTATTAAGAGGGCAGATTTTAAGCCGGGCGTAGTGGCACACGCTTGTAATCCTAGTACATGGGAGGCTGAGACAGTAGGATCCTGCAGGTTAGAAGCCAGCGTCAGCTACTTAGTGAGGCTCTCAGCAACTTAGTGAGACCCTGTTTCTAAATAAAAATATAAAAATAGGTCTGGGTTCTATCCTAGTAGCACAAAAGAAGGGTATATTTTGAATTGAATTTGGATTAAGCCTGGCTGATTGGGGTATTTTCTTTTGATAAGTTATATTTTGCAAATGTCATGATGCAAAATATCTAGGTATGATTAACTAATAAAAATGCATGAAATTGCCAGGCTGTGGTGGAGTGTCACTCCTTTAATTTCAGCTACTTGAGAGACTGAGGCAAGGGGATAACAGGTACTATGCCAGCCTGGGCAACTTAGCAAGATCTTGTCTAAAAATACAATTACAAATTTAAAAAAGGCCTGGGATATAGATCAGTGGTAAAGCATGCAGCCAACTTGTATGAGGGCCTGGGTTCAAACTCCTATACTGAAAAAAGTTCCCATAGTCAATCAGATGCCAGTGTACAAGCATCTTGAACTTAGTCCATACACAACGGATTTAAGGGCAAAGACATAAAGTCTATTAAGTCATATTTGTTCAAATGTGGGAAATTATGTAGTGATAAATAATAGTACCACAAGATTGATATTATATATCAGTACATAACTATTTATTATATACTGATGTTTGCTTTGGAAGACCATAAATTCTAAATACATTTTCCTATGTTAATTTTTTGTTATTATCTTTGGCTATGTTGGAGAATTTCTGTCAAGTTTGAGATTTTATATGTGAGATAGAAAGTCTTCTTGCAAATAGTTTTTTATTGAGGAATTAATGTCTTATTTCAAGGTACTCAGTATTCTCCTTGTCTGTTTTCTTTTGTTCCTTGGTCTGAGTAAATGGGTGGAAAACTTAACAGATAATTGCAGTGGTAACATTATAAGTTCTGGGTAGGATATAAAAACAACTAAGGGATAATGGAGTTTAAAAATATATATATGAGCCGGGCGTGGTGGCGCACGCTTGTAATCCCAGCATTTGGGAGGCTGAGACCGGAGGATCGCGGTTCGCGGACAACCTCAGCTACTTAGTGAGGCCCTCTGCAACTCAGTGAGACCCGGTTTCAAAACAAAGAATACAAAAATAGGGCAGGGGGTGTAGCTCAGAGGTCACATGCCCCTGGTTTCCATCTCCAGACCCGCAAAAAAAAAAAAATACATATGGAGATGTTTTTGGCCATAGAAGAATTTTAGGTAATATGAAAAGTATGTGAATTAAATTTGTTTTTCTCAGTTTTGGTGAAAAAAGGCCCATTTTCATGTGTCAGAGTGTGACATTTTAAAGGAAAGTTGACTTTGGCAATTTCTCCCCTAATTTTGACGTACATAGGAGTAGTGTGTTAGTTGTGCGGTTGCTCATGTCTTTTACCTAACAGCGTTTGCCTCCCTTATGCTGAAGCTATTTGCCTCAGGGAATACTTAAGTTGGAAACTTATAAGAGAAAAATCTGGCTTTTTATAGCCTCATTACAGGGCTCCTATCCAAGAACCACCTGGAACCACTGATTTACTTGCAAAACATTCTGTATTATTAGCTACAGTCCAAAGAAAAGCAGACAGATCTCCAACAGGGGGCAAATTCCAGAGTCTCTAACTCAGTGGAGAGGCTGCCATTGTGTATTTACCAAAAAAGTGCGTGAAGCAAATGGATTATGGTAAGAAGATAAAACTTCAGGTACTTCTCAAGTTTTAATGTATACAGGATCTTCTTGTTAAAAATGCAGAATCTTGCAGAATCTCATTGCATTTAAACAAAGGTCAGAGGTTTAGGGTAAGGACTAAGAATTTGCCTAAGGAGCTCCCAAGTGATGCTGTAGTGCTGTTCCAGGGACCACACCTGGAGTAGCAAGGCCTTTGCCTCATTCATTTGTTTTAAAAAAGTTACCACAGAAAACATGAGCCTGGTGATTTGCAGGAGAGGCCAGACCAGTTGACTTGGACAGCAAAATTTTATTTCCCCAAATCTGTTGCATTGGTCTTGCTTCAATTTTGCGATCATTGAAAATTGCTGTGATTCCTATTAATTCAAATGAAATGTGCCACACCCTGTGCTTCGGCCTCCAGTCTTGTTCCCCTGCCTGACTGATTATTTAGTTTTCCTTTGAAAGTTGGTACCTACGTTTTTCTCAGGGACACTTACTTGCTCCTCCACAGTGTCTCTGTTTCTAGCATGGTGGGACTCACCTCATGGCTGGCAGCAGGGAAGCAGAGAGAGGAGGGAAGGGGTCCTGTCCTCATATACTCTGCAGTGCCATGGCCCCAGCCACCTACTTTCTCCAGCTAGGCCCCACCTCTAAAGTTTTTGTCATTTCCCAATAGCACCTTCAACTGGGGACCAAGCATTTAATACCTGAGCTTTGTAGGGACATTTAAGCTCCCAACAGTAATAGTGGTTGGCTTGGTGGTCTAAAATAGCACTTTCCAATAGAACTAGACAAGCCACATATGTAACTTTCAACTTTCTAGTAGCCACATTAAAAACTTAAAAGGAAACAGGTGAGAATATTTTTTTTGTTGTACTGGGGATGGAACCCAGGGGCACTCCAGCACTGAGCAACACCCCTAGCCCTATTTCTTATTTGAAAACAGGGTCTCACTGAGTTGCTGAAGGCCTCCCTAAATTGCTGAGGCTGGCTATGAACCTGTGATCTTCCTGTCTCAGCCTCCCAAGTATTGGGATTACAAGTATTCACCATCATGCCTGGCTAGGTGAAATTATTTTAATAATATGTTTTATGGTACTAGAGGTTGAACCCAGAGGCATTCTACCTCTGAGCTACATGTCCAGCCCTTTTTATTGATTTATTTTAAAATTTGAAACAGTGTCTCACTAAATTACTGCCTGCTGGCTTTGAACCTGCAATTCTCCTGTTTTAGTCTCTTAAGTACTGAGATTACAGGCATCTGCCTTCATGCCAGGTTTGACGATATGCATGTTTAACACAATCTATCTAAAATATTGTCATTTCAAAATCTAGTTAATTTGTATAATTACTAATAAATACAATAGTTTTTATGTCTTATTCTAAGTTTTTGAAATTCATGTGTATTGTATACTTCTAGCATATTTCAGTTTGGACTAGTGATCTTTCAACTGTTCAATTGTCACATGTTGCTAAGTGGCTACATATTGGACATTGTTGGTATCAAGAATTGAAGAAGGGCCTGAGCATGGGGGACACACCTGTAACCCCAATACCTGGGAGACTGAGATAAGAGGATCACAGGTTTGAGACCAGTGAACAGTAACTTAATGAGACTCTGTTTCAAAATAAAAATTAAAATGGGGAGGGGAAATGTAGCTCAAAGTTTACGCTGGGTTCAACTCCCAATTAAAAAAAAATCAAAGAATAATCGAATAATCCCTTGGGCTTAGCATGGCAGGATTGATTCCCAAGTGAAAGGCTGCTAGAAGCCAGGACTGGGAGGGTACCATTGTTGGTCTCTGGCCTACTGGTTTCCAGGAGGCCTCTAACAACACAGGGAAGGGGCTTAGCACCAGGATTCATGACCTGGGAACAAGAGTGAGAATTGGGGTCAAGTGCTGCCTGATAGCTGGGCGTGGTGGCGCACACTTGTAATCCCAGCATTTGGGAGGCAGAGACCGGAGGATTGTGGTTGACAAACAGTCTCAGCTACTTAGGGAGGCCCTTCGCAACTCAGTGAAATCCTGTTTCAAAAACAAAAAGACTAAAAAGTAGGGCTGAGGGTGTAGCTCAGAGGTACAATGCCCCTGGGATCCATCCCCAATACTGAAAGTTGGTACCTGAGTTGGTTTTCTGGGATATCAGCTCACAGGAAGAAATAAATTCTAGGTCCTACTCTGAGCCAAGTACCTTAGAAACTTAGTTCTTTTTGGCTCAGGGACTTCGTGGGGGTGGAATTTATAAATTAAAGACATTCTGAGCCGGGCGTTGTGGTGCACACCTGTTATTGAGATGCTGAGACAAGAGGATCACAGATTTGAGGCCAGCCTCAGCAACATAGTGAGATGCTTATTAACCTAGTGAGTCCCTGTTTCCAAACAACAGCAACAACACAAGAGCAGGGGGTGCAGCTCAGAGATGGAATGCTGGGTTCATTCCCCAGTAGGAAAAAAAAAAAAAGATATTCTGTGCTCTGGATGTTCAGAGAACTCGACCAAGCCAAAACCAGTGTTTGCAAGCTCAGTCAGTGACATTTAACATATCGGAGTAAAGCTGACTGACTGTAGGCCTAAGCCAGGGCAGGTGCAATGATAAATGGGGTTGTCTTTGGCCTTGGTGTCTGGGGCACAGAAGCAACCAGGTGTACTTGTACTATTCAGGATGCAGCCAAGACGATTCTCCAGCCAACTATTTTCATGCAGCAATGCAGGCCCAGGGGGTCCCAGATAGATTCCTGGGTTTTATTTTTTAGTTTTCATTTTTCAAGAGAAGTCAGAAATTGGGATTTTTATGTTAAAGCTCCCACATTATAAATTTTGGTCAAAACTGTGGATGCCAAAGTAAATCTGTCCTGGGGGATAGCATTTTGTAAATTTTATTTTAACATTCTCTCCCTTTCCTCCCCATCTCTCTCTCTCTCTCTACAATCTTCAGAACAACAACAACAAAAAATGAAACCTGGTCTGTTTTCTTTAATTCTTTAGAATCTTATTTAGGTGACAATCGTGCAATTTAAAAAATAAATCATATTAGCTAAACATTTACTACATTCCTTTTATGGAAAGTTATACACAGATAGAAAGTGGGGCTCCCCAGGGAATTGATTATTTTTGTCACTATAAATCAAGATGATATTCCCATCCTGCTGTGCCAAGTCCTAATCCATATGCTTATAACCTAAGTGACTGTTGACCAAGGAATGAAAACCAGATAAATCATACTTGTTCATGATGAGAAAAAGGATTAGCTATGTGGGGGAAGGGTGACTAAAGTTGCTTAGTTACTATTTTTTCTTCCATTCAATTTTTATTATTATTTATTTTACAATACTGGGCATGGAACCCAGGGGCATTTTACCTCCGAGCTACACACCCAGCCCTATTTTTTATTCTTTATTTTCAAGCAGGGTCTCACCACGTTGCAGAGGGCCTCACTAAGTAGATGAGGCTGTCCACAAACCGCGATTGTCCTGTCTCAACCTCCAAGTACTGTGATTACAAGCATGCACCACCACGCCTGGCTATTAATTATAATTTATATCAGTAATGTATAAGTAAATGTCCTAGCTAGATATCCATGTTCAAGGTGACAAGTGAAAATCCCAGTGAAAGCCAGGATGGGAAGGGATTGTCATCATGGGCCCAATGTCTCTGCGATGGTCAGGATATAACAGTTTTTAAAAGCCAGTGAAGATAATAATAGTGGAAGCAGCTTTTACTGAGGCTTGAGTTTCCGACACTCTTCTAAGTGCTTTCAATATGCGAATTCATTTACTCCTCACAGTGACCTTATAAATCATCCATTTCCCAGATCACAAAACCGAGGCTCAGAGATGGTCTGTAAATTCCCCGAGGACATAAAGCTTGCAAATGGCTTAGGTGAGGTTCAAACTCAGCCTCAAACTACATTCATTCCATCTTAACTTCCCGTTATGGTAACACATACCTGAAATCATCATGTTGTACAGAGGAAGGGTTGATTTGGGCTCACAGTTCTGGAGTTTGCCGTCCCTCATCGGTTGGTCCTGTTGCTTTTAAGCACATGGTAAGGTAGCACTGATGTTAGAAAGATGCATGAGAGCAAAAATATCCACCTCATGGCCAGGGAGCAATGGAGTGAGAGGAGAAAAGGCTGGCATCCCATGGGCCCTTCGAGGGCATGCCCCAGTGACCTGACTTCCCACTAGGTCCCACATCCTAAAGGCTCCACCACCTCCCAAGAGCACCACCCTGAGAAGCAAGGCTTTGTCCCATGGACCTTTGGGGGAAACTTAAGATCTAAACTAAAGCATATCCCTTTGGTGCACGAGTTTTCTCTTCCTTCCTCCCTCCTTTCTCCCCTCTCTACTCCCCTTTGTACTAGGGACCATCATTCTATCCAAGCTACACCCTCAGCCCTTTTTATTCTTAATTTTGAAACAGAGTCTTGCTGAATAATTGTTGAGAGCCTTGCAAAAGTAGGTGAGGCTGGCCATGAACCAGTAACCCTCCTGTCTCAGCCTCCCAAGTACCGGGTTTATAGGTATGCGCCACCATGCCCGGCTTCCTTGCTTCTTTTTGAAAAATACTTGATTCATTACCAATTTTATGACTAGAAAGAGGAGATCAGAGACTTCTCACTGGCTAGTAATATAATTAGTTCAACTTTGTTAGGATAGTATTCTAAAAATTAAGATCTTATAAAAATGAAGGACACATTTCCTATTAGAATTTTAGAGAAGAAAGAGAATAGTTTTGTTTGCTAATATCTCAATGTGTGTATATACATACACAAACACACACACACACACATATATATATATTCATATTTATACACACACACACACACACACACACACACACACACACACACGTACTGGAAATTGAAACCAGGAGCAGTCTACTTCCGAGTTACATCTCTAGTCCTATGTTTTAAAATTTTGAAACAGGGTATCTCTAAGTTGCTGATCTAGCCTGGAATTTATGATGCTCCTGTCTCAGCCTCTCAAGTACTGGGATTACAGGTTTGTGCCGCCAAAACTGGCTTAGTATATCAATATTTTAAAGATAAATACAGTGAAAACTTAATTCAGATTCAACCAATTGACATTGAATTCTTGTGTTCATATAATTCTCAGAAGAAGGAGGAAAACAATAAGAAACAAGCTGATTATCAGAGATTTGATCTTAGAACAACTCTCTAGGTATATCTTGACTCAGTATACCACCCTGAGTTCAGTTTGCAGTATTTTCTTCTTACACCATTCTTTGTCTTGTGTCTGTGGAAGATTTCTTCTTTCCCTTTTTTTTTGTACTTAGGATTGAACCCTAGGGTATTCTACTTCTGAACTACATCTGGAGCCTTATTATTTTTGTATTTTGAAACAAGATCTTGTTAAGTTGCTGAGGGTCTCAGTAAGTTTCTGAGCTATTGTCAAGCCTGAAATCCTTCTGTCTTAGCCTCCCAAGTACTGGGATTACAGGCGCGTACCACCACGCCTGGCTATGAAAGAGTTCATCAGATAGCTGTTTTTATATTGTTTACTATTCTTTAGTTACTAAGGCAGAAATGTGAACTTACACATCAAAGAACAATTTTTTTGCATGTGTCGATGCCTAAAAATGTCCTTTTGTTCTAACTATAGTTTCTAGAGAAATCAATGAAGTTGGAATTCCCATCTGAACATTTTATCTGAGCTAAGTTTTTCTGCATTAAGCCATATCTTGTTTTATTTCATTGTTGACACTATGTACCAAGCTTCTTACATTTACTTATATATCTCAATTTTGCCAATAGGCATGTCTTGCTTCTCTCTCAGATTTTATGTTTTTGTATAGGGCAAACCCTGCTAAAGAAACTAACATTTTGATGCTTTTTTTTATACTGTTTCCTGCATGGTTTATCTCCTCAGTCATGGTCTGTATGACTCTGAGAAGGTGTAGGAATATGCAGGCACAGACCTAAAGCCCAGCTTCATCTCTAACGTGGAAAAGGACTGTACATCACAGGGCAAGGCCCAATGCTCCCCTACGCCACTAGGACAGAGCCCGGGGAGAGTGACCTCCAGGGGTATCCACTTTGGATTGGTGCTTGTTAAAGTATTAAGGAAGACTTTATTCAGGGCTCTTGTAAAAGGTGCCATCTGATGTAAAAGGGAGAGAGATTTGGCTCAATTCCAAATAGAGCAAAGGCAGCTGGAGATTTGTAGCAAACAAGAAGACTGTGGGGGTCAAGAGATGAAAAATTACTAAGGCATCAAGAGTAGGGAAGTTATTGCTAGACCAACTTAACACAATTCTTGCTGCAGGCAGGCCAAGCTGATCAGATATTAAGGGTAGAAAAAGAAGGAATTTGTTCTCATATTGAGAGTGCTCAAATATTGAGGGTTGGAGATTCTAAAGTAACTTGGTAGGAGTCTATCTAGAACTTGGCTAGGCAGAACTTGGCTAGGCATCCTGTCCTGTGAGGACAGGATGGGGTAGGGTTGGGCAGGAAGCGAGGTATAGGTCCTGGTGAGGAAAGGGCTTGAGTGATCTCACCTAAATTTCGTCACGGGGAACTATTCTTTGTCAGCCCTCGAATCAAAGCTAAAGTCACTGATCTCATATTATATATTAAAACATCCTAACCTGGGTATGGGGGCACACACCTGTAATCCTAGTACTTGGGAAGCTGAGACTGGAGGATTGCATGTTTGCAGCCAGCCTCAGCAACTTAGTGAGATCCTGTTTCAAAATAAAAAATACTGCTGAAGGTGTAGCTCAGGGGTACAACACTCCTGGGTTCAATCCCCAGTGCCATATATACATACACAATGTTATAAATGCAGAAGGTTAATCGAGTTAGAATACAAAAAATCTTTTATTATACTTTAGAAGTAGACATTATTAGTGAAGAATTAATTTTTTGCTTACTGTGGCAAACAATTCAGTAAAGTCTCCTGTGCTCTAGTAACTTATTTTCTCCCTTTTATGGTAAAAGCACTGTTCATGTCTCCAAATAATGCTGTAGATGACCTACCTTACCTTCCATTCTTTTCTGAGCTGCTTTCTGCATGAGCAGTTCCAGCATAATTCTTATCCTGAGAACACAATTCTCCTCCTACCCCATACTGCTACAGCTGGTGTCAAAGACTTAAATACCCACATGGGTCCAATTGCACTAGTGGAGTTTGAACTTGCAACCTCCATGCACTAGGAGTTCACCTCATTAGTGAGCCAACATAATTGAATTGATGTGCTGCCATTAATATTCTTTAAGTTCTCCAATTCCCCTGTTCACCGTTTTTCTCTGTGGTCGAGTAAATGAGATGTAACTATAACGTTGATGGCAGAAGTCACATGAAAGTCAGCGTCATGCATTATAGCACTGTTCTTATACTGAGGGATTCTTCATTCCCTATAGATGCAGCTACATGTGGGCTGCTCTCGGTAAAACCTTTGAACAGATAAAGTTCCCTTTGACACAGTCATGCAAAGAAAGGATGTTCTCAGCTGGGCATGGTGGTACAGGCCTGTAATCCCAGTACTTGGAAGGCCGAGATAGGAGGATCATAGGTTCAAGGCCAGCCTCAGCAACTCAGTGAGACCTTCAGCAACTTAGATCCTGTTTCAAAAATAAATTAGGGCCGGGCGTGGTGGCGCACGCTTGTAATCCCAGCGCTTGGGAGGCTGAGACAGGAGGATCGCACAGGTTCGAAGCCAGCCTCAGCTACTGAGTGAGGCTCTCAACACTTAGTGAGACCCTATTTCCAAATGAAGTATAAAATAGGTCTGGGAGTATAGTCCGGAGATAGAAAGCCCCTGGGTTCTGCCCCCAGTACCACCAAAAAATAATAAATAAAAAATAAAATAAAATAGGGCTAGTGGTATAGATCATAAGTAGAATGACCCTGGGTTCAGTCCTTTACATATATACACACACAAAAAAGGGAAAGACAGAAAAAGGATACACTTTCTGGCTACCAAGTGTTCTGGTTTTTGTTTGTCTAGTAAATGGTATCAGCTATTATTATCAAGATAAGTTTCCAAAAGGAATGCCTATGCACTGTTAGTGGGATTATAAATTAATACAACCACTATGGAGGTCAGGATGGAGGTTCCTCAGAAGAATAGGAATGGAACTCCCATATGACCCAGCTAGACCATTCCTTGGTATCTTTCCAAAAGAATTAAAGTCAGAATACTATACTGACACATGCAGCACAATTTACAATAACCAAATTATGGAACCAACTTTGATGTCCATCAAAAGATGACTGAATAATGAAAATGTGGTAAGTGTGGCATATACATACAATGTAATTTTATCTAGCCATAAAGAGAACTAAGCTATGTCATTTTTAGAAAAATAGATAGAACTTGAGAACATTATGTTAAGTGAAACAAGCCAGAATCAGAAAGTCAAGTGCTCATGTTTTCTTGTGTATGTAGAAGCTAGAGCGAAAAAAGAAAAGAAAATGAAGGAAATTTCATGAAATAGAAAGGAGACCAGTAGAGTAAAGTAAGGGGACCAAGGAGAAGAGGAAGGGTAGGGAAAGGAGAGATTCTGGGGAATGAAATGGACCAAATTACATTATGTGCATGTATGAATATGTCACATTACATCTCATTATTATATATAATTATGTTCCAGTAGAATTAATTAGTAAAAAGGTTGATTTTCAGAGATATTTTGCTGAAGACCTATCTTAGTTAAGGCAAACCAAATCAATTCAGGTTGTAAAGGATATTTTAACGTAATTAAAAAATATTGACCTTTTATAGCAATTTCATCTAATTTTCTGCAAAGTCACACTGACATCTCTTAGCTTGAATTTACTCTGACCAATGTAGAAAAATTAGACAAAGACAACCTCTTCATACCTGTGTATAACTGGTGCCTGAGTTTCTGTCACTACAGTAATGCTGTAGAACAATCAGTCACAACAGCTGACTGGCATTCAACACTACGCAGTCACTGTTCGTGCATCTGGACCCAGTTGTGGTCCCCTGTGCGGGTCTGCTGACTTTGGCTAGGCTAATGTGAATGTCTGGGGATTGGCTGATCTGGCTTGGCTTTGGTGAAAGTGCCAGGGATGACTGGGCTCTTCTCCATGTTTTACCCGTGTTCTCATGGTTATGGCAGGGGTGCATATGAGCAAGCAGAGACATGCAAGGCCTTCTGGAACTTAGGCTTAGAACCTGTGGCAGGTCAGGTCTGTGTTCTGTTGCCCAAAGTAAGTCACAAGGCCAGTCCAGATTTACATAGTGGAGAAATGGATTCTGTACTTTTAGTGAGAGGATCTACAGTCCCATAGCAAAGGGCATGAATAGAGGAAGAGATATAGAAATAATATTTGGCAGGCTGAGACAGGAGGATTTCAGGTTTGTGGCCAGCCTCAGCAACTGAGTGAGGCCTTCAGCAACCTCGTGAGACCATTTCAAAAATAAAAAAATAAGGCTAGGGATGTAGCTCAGAGGTAAAATGCTCCTGGGTTCAATCCCCAATAGCACACACACACACACACACACACACACACACACACACACACTAATAAATCTATCATTATAGTATATCACGAATGGGCAGAAAAATAGCACCATCTCTTTGGTCTGTGGTAAGGATTAAATTTGCTGATCCTTAGAGAAGACTCAACACTATACCTGGTACCTGAAAAATGCTCACTAAATGTTAGTGATTGTTGCTATATGGCTACATTGGTACTAAAGGTAGGCTTCATAACATCAAAGGTGTGGCATGGCTTGCATGGAGATTACCTCTGTCTAGTTTAGAAAGAGTGAGAGTGAGGGAGGTGCTTGCAGTGGGGGTGCTGTTACTAGTCCTCCATGCATGCCCAGTGAGGTCGCTTTTAGCTGGGATAAAGATCCTTTTAATGCCAGTCCCCTGGCCACATTCCAGAACCTGCCCTATCATTTAATGTAAGTTTGGCTCATAGGAGAGTCTCATGAAAGTACTCAAGGAGCCAAATATAATTTCTATAACAGATCCGGGTTTCACAACTCTCTATGGGCTAAGTCTTGTTACAACAAATATCATCAGATCCTAATCCCAGCGGCTCATTTATGCAATCTTTGGTAAAATGACATGTAGCAAAACATGTAATTTAGACAGCTCATTGGGAATTCTTTGGAAATAAGTGTGGATCCTACTCTTGCCCTGGTCCTCGAGTGTGCTGCCATGATAATGACACATTTGGCCCAAGTTTTTCATTTGTTATCTTTATCTGTGGATAGCATTGGACACTGTCATCTTTGCCACATAGCATCAGTCACAGCCTCGTCAAGCAGATTTGCTCAGATCTGTGGAATGCAAAGACCCTGTAATGGAGATTCATTTACTGGAAGAAGGCCTTTATGCCTCCAATCAGGTCTGCATGTTGAAAGTGACCAGGCATAGTTACTTGCTAGGGCTAGTTTATCCATAGCCAAAGGCCGGATTGTTATAAGGCTGGTTGACCTGGAAATATTATTCTGGTTTCTGGTCCATTCCCTCTCAGAGTAGGAAAATGGCAAACAGGATGCAATGAGTTTTAAAATGACAACAGAATCCATATGTCCCTATCCAGTGAATATAATGTTTTTCCTTATTATTACCTGTCTTATGGATATATATTTTTGATAAAAGGACATGCTAAACTCTTACCACCACCAAACTTAACACACTTTTTATAGTGTGACTTGGGCTCAAATAATTTGATATTCTTTTTTGCCAAGTGTTTAATAGCCATGCAAGTTTGCTAATCCTCACAAACTGGTATGACTTATTAGCTCACTGGCTGCCAGAACTCTAAGCATTTTCTATCTTTAGCTTGTCTGGCTTAACCACTTCTCCCACCTCCATATAGGTCTCTTCAGTACTACTTATTTTAATGCTATTATTATATTTTTAGCAAGAATCAATCCAAACTCATTTGCATTATTTGTTTATTTTTGATTTATTTATATTTGAAACAGGGTCTTGCTAGGTGGCTGATAGTCTTGCTAATTTGCTGAGGGTAGTGTTGATCCTGTGATCCTTCTGTCTCAGCCTTACAAGCCACCATGCCTGGCTTGTTCAGATTATTTGCCCATTTTTAATTGTGTTGTTTTTTCATTGTTGAATTCTTTGAGTTCCTTATATACTCTGGATATTAACTTTCTGCCTGATGATATTTTCTCCCACTCTCTGGGTTTTCTCTTCACTCTGTTGACTGTTTCTTTTATTTTTCAAAAGCTTTTTTTTTAAATGTAATCCAGGTTGTCTATTTCTGCTTTTGTTTCCTGTGCTTTTGGGGTCACATGTATTTAGATCTTTGATCCATTTTATGTAGATTTTTGTACACAGTGAGAGCCAGGAGCCAAGTTTTAATCTTCTGCATATAGCTATGCAGTTTCCCCAGCACCATTTATTGAAATGGTTGTCCTTTCTACAGTGTATGTTGTTACTTTCTTTCTCTCTTTTTCTCTTGAGGTAAGGTTTTGCTTAATTACTGCACTCTGGTCTCAAACTTGCAATCCTCCTGTCTCAGCCTCCCAAGTACCTGGGATAACAGTCATACCCCACTGTGCCCGGTTTACAATTATTTTTGGCACCATTATAAAAAATCAGTTGGCTATCGCTGTGTGGGTTTATTTTTAGGATCTCTATTCTGTTTCATTGGTCTGAGTGTCTTTTCTGCCAGTACCATGCTATTTTGGTTACTATGGCTCAGTAGTATGTCTTGAAATCAGGTATTAGGATGCTCACAACTTTGCTCTTTTAAGATTGCTTTGGCTATTTGTGGTTTATAATGCTTCTGTTTGAATTTTAGAATTGCATTTTCTAGTTCTATGAAGAGTGTCATTGGTATTTTTGTGGGTATCACTTTGACTTTGTAAATTACTTTGGATAGAATGGTCATTATAACAGTGTCATTCCAATTTATAAACATGCGAGGTCTTTCATTTTTTGTGTTTTCAGTTGCTTTCTTCAATGTGTTGTCATTTTCATTGTAGGGGTCTTTCACTTTCTTGGTTAAATTTATTTCTAGAAATAAATAGGTATTTATAGTTATACCTATTTGTATAAATAAATATAAGTATAAATAGCGATGTGTTCTTAGCTATTGTGAATGAAATTACTTTCATGATTTCTTTCTCAGTAATTTTATTTGTATATGAAAATGCTACTGATTTTGTGCATCATTTCATATCTTGCAACATTGCTGAATTTTTAAAAATCAGTTTTAATAGTCTTTTGGTGGAATCTTTGGGTTTTTCTATATATATAGTATTATTTCACCTACAAACAGATAATTTGAGTTTCTCCATTCCTATTTATATGACTTTCATTTCTTTCTTTTAGCCATTGCTCTGGCTAAAATGTACACTGGAGGTTTTGAAAAGCATAAATTTCTCAGCTTAGATTAACTGAGCATTTGCTGTATGTTAGTATTAGGGATGACAATGATATGAAATCAGTGAAAAATTATGTGAGGTATGAAATCAGAAAACGAATGAGGTGAAATACGGAATCACAAAACTAACACAAATTTAAATTTGCAGGATACCTTTTGATTTGCTTGCATATCCATTGTCTCGTTTGATCTAAATCATGATTCCTGTTTCAGATCTTATAGACCTTGTTGGGAAGATAAAATAAATGTAAACTGAAAGGTAGTTAAGCACATCTGCGGTGTTCTGGTTTTAGGTCTGACAGGAACCCTGAGAAGGCAATGGAAGTATGGATTTAAGTGTTTGGGATTCTTGGGTACAAGGTAGGATTTGAGTTGGCTTTGAAGGATTTCTTTATTGCTCAAGCCTTGCAGGAAACTATAACTGACCATGAAGTGAATGGACCCCCCTTAAAGGACCATTGGCCTATGTCCTTTCAAGTGCATTAGCAGAATCATCATAACCTATTTATAAAAATCAAGAATTTCCTATGTCCATATGATGGGAGAAGAGGTAATGGGAAAGAAAAGAGGAGTGGGAAATAAAATTTAAAATGTATTAAAGGGGAAGATCTCATTTTAAAGTCCCCAAATGGATGGGAAGCCTATGCATCTATCTGCCATGTGTGACTCACCTGTGTCTGTTTGATATAGAACACTGTGGCCAAAATCTTGGGGTGCAAAGAATGAAAAGGGAAACCTGCTTTTAAATAACTCTAGTTGCTGGACATGGCAGTGTATACCTGTCTCAGTACTTGGGCTCAGACAGGAGAATTGTAGGTTTGAGACCAGTTTCAGCAACTGGTCAGCAAGTTAGGAAGACCCTGTCTCAAAATAAAACATATAACAGGGCTATGGGTATGACTGGAGGTAGAAAGCCTCTGGGTTCAATCCCCAGTACCACAAAATAAATAAGTAAATAAACCTAATAAAATAAAATAAATAACCTTGGGTAAGGAAAAGAGCTAACACCTGCCATATACCAACCAATTGAATCATATTTTCACAATGTGTATCCATAAAATCTGAACTAAATAGATGTTTAAGAAATTGTCACTTTGCCTGGAGGGCCCTTCCCCTGAATGTGGCAGATTTTTACCACAGTGACACTTTAGTTAATTTTTTTTATATGTTGTATATTGATCTTTGACTCTAAATATTTTTTCTATGGATTACTTGACCTGATGGCTTCTACTTTAAGTGATTTCTATTAATACCATACAGCGGCTGGTTGGGGTTTTAGGTCAAGGTTTGGTGAAGACATACTATTTCTCTTTTTTTCTGATTTTAAAATTACGTCAGGCTCTTGCTGCCTCAGGGAACATGACTTGACTTAAGGCCATGTTATTAGTGATGCTGCAGATTAGTCTAACGATCAAAATCAGAAGTGTTCCGTGATTTATCTTCCCAGTTCCAGTCTGCTAAAATCATTATTTCTCTGATTTGCATCGACATGCCAACCAATGGCATTAATCACCCTCCACGATTTCCCTTGTTCTTGAAATCTGCTTGGGTAGTTCAGCACCATTTCATAAAAAATGTTATAAATAAACCTATAGATCTGCCCAACCCCTCCCCCAAAACCCGAGATGCATTTCTCAAGGGCAAAGACAGGCTCATGGGAAAACACAAGAAAAGTGATTGACTTTCATTTTGGCATATATGAGAGGGCCACAAAGAGAGTGTGATATCAAAGGGAATGTTTAGGGAAGAGAGGTGGTGAGGGCAAGGGAGGCGGGAAGCTGAATATGAGTAAACAATTTGTCATTCTTCATCCAGACAATAAGCCGGAATATTTATCTCTCTTTAATTCCATTTGGAATGTCAATTGGCAGGTTACAGACAAAAAGTTTTAAGCAAAAAGCTTAAAACCACAATGCTTTTTTTTTTTTGGCATAGTGCTAGGGATTGAACCCTAGATCTCACACATGTGAGGCAAGCCCTCTACTACTGAGGTACATCCTCAGCCCTTTTCTAGTTTTAATTTTGACACAGGGCCTTGAAAAGTCTCTGAGGCTGATCCTGAACTTGCAAACCTCCTGCCTCAACCTCTCAAGTAGCTGGGAGTACAGGTGTGTGCCACCATGCCTGGGGAACCTTAATGAATTCAACAGTTATTATAATGCATAGGAATGACCAGGAAGGATCTTAGGTCTCCATAAAGGTCTAAGTTGCTTAGAAAGAAGTATCTGGGAGTACTCAACCCCACTTTAATAACTGTATACTTCATAAAAGTGCCCAAGAGAGAATAGGAGAAAAATATCTTTAAGATCCATCGTAGTTCCGGGTATGGTGGCGCAACCTTGTGATACCAGTACTTGGGAGGCTAAGACAGGAGGATCTAAGGTTTGAAAACAGCCACAGCAACTTAGTGAGAGACCTTGTTTCAAAATAAAAATTAAAATAGGGCTGACGATGTAGCTCAGAGGTACAATGCTTCTGGGTTTAATATCCAGTACCAAAACAAAACAACAATTCACAGCAGAAATCTAAAACATCCAACATTTGTTAGAACTGTCTTTGACTTAGGTGGTGCTTATTTTATTTCATTTCATTTGATTATTTTAAAGCATATGAAAGATTAATATTCTGTATACCTTCTCCCAAATATTTTCCTTGGGCTTGTTCAAATTTTTTACTTTTACTCCTTTTTTACTTTTACTAGTCCTCCTTACTATTTCTACATGTTGTCCAGGTTATCACAAGGAAACCTTTTATTGCCCTTTTGTGTGTGTGTGTGTGTGTGTGTGTGTGTGTGTGTGTGTGTGTGTGTGTTTTGGTACTGGAGGTGGAACCCAGGGGCTTTTCTACCTCCGGGCTATACTCCCAGACCTATTTTATATTTTATTTGGAAACAGGGTCTCACTAAGTTGCTGAGAGACTAAGTAGCTGAGGCTGGTTCGAACCTGTGCGATCCTCCTGTCTCAGCCTCCCAAGGGCTGGGATTACAACCGTGTGCCACCACGCCCGCCCAACTTTTTTTCTTTGTCTGCAAATGCCCTTCATTCTAGCAGGATGTAACTATGCTGCCAGGATACACATGGCCATGTGCAAAGAAATAGAATTTTTTCAAGAAACCCTTTCAGTAGACCTCACACCTATTTTATTTAAGAAAGATGTGATTATATGAGCAGTTAGTGAACTTGTTACCATCTATTGATTCTTCTGCAAAATGTCCACCATTTTATTCTTTTCTCCTCATATAATCCTGTATTATAGCAAAGGTAAATCCTTCCATGGAGTCTCTGTGTTCAATCTTCCCCTGTGCCCCCTAGGAGACCATTTATAACTTTTTCTTTCCTATGTTTTTAGTCCCTTCTCTTTGGATCCTTGCCACTGATATTTAAACTCATCCTGTAATTCTAGTTCTTGGGAGGTTGAGACAGAAGGATCACAGGTTCAAGGCCAGCCTCAGAAAATTAGTGAGACCCTGCTTCAAAACCAAATCAAACCAACCAACCAACCAACCAAACAAACAAACAAATAATGTACTGGAGTAGAATGCCCGGGAGTCTAATCCTCAATACCAGAAAACAAATAGTTCACATGTTCAGTAGCAGCAACAATAAAAACAAGAACAGCAGCAAACAAGCACAAAACCCCAACTTCCAGCCCCTTCCTACATCTCCCCTACCTTTGCTTTTTTCCTTTTTTAGACAAGCTCCTCAGTGGGGATGTACAGATCTGCTGTCCACACTTCCCATGCATTCCTTATCCCACTGCAGCCTGGTGTCTTTCCCCAGCTCTTTCTCAGAGTTCCTAGTCTTAGAGAATGGCAGGCCATCCCCTGGGCCGCCCACCCCTGAAGTCCAGGAATTAATCAGACTCTCCTAGGTACCTAGCTTCATTCCTATTGGAGAGTAAACTCAGGAGCATTCCATTCCCAAGCTCCACCTCCAGCCCTCCCTTCCCCCTTGGTACTACTTCTGACCTATACTCCCAGCCCTTTTAATTTTTTATTTTGTAACAGAGTCTTGCCAGATTGTTGAGGGTCTCACTCCGTTGCAGACTCTGACCTCGAATCTGCAATTCTCCCAAGTACTGGGGTTACAGACATGCACCACTGGGCCTCGTGAACTCTCTCAGCTTTCTTTCGCTCCCCATATACAGTTAATCACCTGGTTCCATTCATTTGGCCACTATGTCTCTCATATCTATCTGTTAGCTTCTTCCTACCCTGATTGGTCCTCCCTAGTCTGGGAGGATGTTATTTTCTACATGCAGGCGACGGGCTGGCTGATGCGTGGAGCTGCATAATGAAGTTGTAAAGACTTGGGGGCACTGATGACAGCATGGGCTTAATCCACTCCCCGGAGATTCCTGTGTTGGTTTCTCATCCTTCTCGTGTGGGTTTCCTCTTTGAAATGGTGACTTGTGCATCTTTCCCTTGGTGTTCTTCTACTTCCCTGCATTTTGGCTCTGATCTCTACAGGACACCACTGTTGCTCCTGGAAACTTCGAACTCACAATTGCCACTTTAGCTTTGTGCTTGGGGCCTGGCTGTGACCCTCAGGAGCCATATGTGCTTGAGCAGCTCATCAGGTCTTAATTTTCTTATGTGTAGAATAAATGGCTTCCCCTAGACCAGTGAGGCTCAACCCTGGCTGCATTTTAGAATCACCTGGGGAGCTTTGAAAACTGCCAGGGCCCAGGCTGGACCTTAGACGAATGACATCAGCATCTTGATGCTTGGGCTTCAGCATTTTTATGAGATATATAAAAAAATATAATTTATATATGAAAATTTATCTATAATTATATAGATAATTATATCTATATAATTATAGTAGGATTAATTAATCTATATAATTAATTAATTAATTAATCTATATAATTATAGTAGGATTCCTGGAAACCCTTCTACCTCTGGGCTATACTCCCAGACCTATTTTTTATACTTTTTAAAAATCTTTGTTTTTGGTGGTGGTACTGGGGTTAGTGGAAGCCCTACTACCTCCGGGCTACACTCCCAGACCTATTTTGTATACTTTTTAAAATTTGGAAACAGGGTCTCTTAAGCCAGCGCGGCTGGCTTTGAACCTGAGCAATCCTCCTGTCTCTGCCTCCCAAGAGCGGGGATTACAAGCATGTGCCACCACGCCAGGCTCATATCATTATATTAAAAAAATATATTTTTTTGTGGGTCTGGGGATGGAACCCAGGGGCATTCGACCTCTGAGCTACACCCCTGCCCTACTTTTTATTCTTTATTTTGAAACCAGGTCTCACTGAGTTACAGAGGGCCTCACTGAGTAGCTGAGGCTGTCTGCGAACCAGGATCCTCTGGTCTCAGTCTCCCGAATGCTGGGATTACAAGTGTGCTCCACCACGCCTGGCTTATAAATATATACTATATAGTTTATACTTATATATCATTTTTATAATATATAATATATACTATATAATATACTATACTATATTTATATAGTATATTATATACTATGTATTATATACTATATTATATACTATGTATTATATACTATATTATATCCTGTATATTCTATACTATATGTACATAATCCATATACACATACATATGTATATATAAATGTATATGTGTATAATTACTTGGGAGATCAATTTATTTTTATTTGTGCATTGTAATCATACATCTCAATGCAGTTCAGGGAGACTGAGGCCGACATGGTCACAGTACTTTTGGAGCCCTCACCCAGTTCCCACCCCACTCCCTTTCCTGCCCCACCTTCCCATGCTCAGCTCGGCACCGTGACTGGCTTTGATAAGGTCCTGTGTGTGCCTTGTGTCTCTTGAGGTGTTTCCCTCTTCAAGTCTTCCTTCCCTGCCTTTCCCCCTCAGTTAGGTCTCCTCTTTCACTCCACTAGGATTTCTGCTTCTTTGTCTGGAGCACCTTTTGTGTCTCGATTTCTCCCTTTCAAAGCTTTCCCAAAGATCCCATTGTGCACACAAGGTTGAGAACCACTTGACTTGATGATTTTTAAAGGGCCTTTGCTCCCCTAGCATTCATATTTTTATCATGCCCTGATCCCAAGCTGAGGTTTCCCTTCTTTACATGTTTTTACTAAGTTGGGAAGAAATTGCTGCAACGCTTCCCCCACCCCCTTCCATCTGCTGTTTGTTCTTATTTACATACGATGGAACCCAGCCCACTGATTTACAGCTCTGGTTCCCTTACAACTGTTATTGAACTGAAAACATAGCTGAAAACTTATTAAACAGAAAAAAAATTATTCTGAGCTTTCTGCTGACAATTCCTCATAGAACAAGGGGAGTATGCTTAATTTGTTTTCTTGTAGAAGTAATGTTGAAAATTGAATTATAACCTTAGAATCTCAAAATTTCAGTTTAACTCTGGGGCCAGACCTGAGTATTTATTCTTTGTTGGGTGTCCTGTTAATAAAGGCAAAGCATCTTGCAGGAGAATGGGATTTGGAGGGCTGTGTACCCGTGGACTGGTGGGGCCCCTCACATTGCCTGTGTGTGGCTTCTGGTTAAGTTTCAGTGTCTTTATTCGCCAGAAGCTGGCAGCAAAGCCAGGGCCAGCATGTCCTCGTTGTAGACACGGCCTTTATTTTCAAACAATTGAGAGCAGGACTTTTAGACGATATCCTTTCTGTAGCAGTTGCCTTTGGACTTACCATTCTAGATCTGAAATAACAAGACTTTGCCTAGCTGCAAGGAAGCACTGAGGAGGGTCGAAAGATGATGGAGAACAAACAAGGGGTTTTTGTTTGTTTGTTTGGTACTGGGGTTTGGACCCAGGGCCGTTCAACCTCTGAGCTACATCCACAGCTCCTTTTAAAGAATTTTGTTTCATTTTGAAACAGATTCTCACTAAGTTGCTGAAGGTCTTACTAACTTCATGAGCCTGGCCTTGAACCTGTGATCCTCCTGTCTTAGCCTTCCAAGTACTGGGATTGTAGAAATATAACACCACGCTTGGCCAAATGTTTGGTTTAACCACTGGCACTAAAGTTGAGGCAATTTGGAGGTTTTTTTTTTTTTTGTGGTACTGGGGTTCCTGGAAATCCTTCTACCTCCGGGCTACACTCCCAGACATATTTTATACTTTTTATTTTGAAACAGGGTCTCTTAAGCCAGCGCGGCAGGCTTCGAACCTGTGCGATCCTCCTGACTCTGCCTCCCAAGCGTGGGGATTACAAGCGTGTGCCACCACGCCCAGCCTCAATTTGGAGTTTTGACATAAATCTAACTCATGGTGAAGTGTCCTTCAGGGTGTAGGCTCTCCCTGCCTGTTTCCTATTAACAGCATCTTTTCAAACTATTTCCTTTTTTTCTGAAATCCCTATGTTTTTCAATTCCTATGCATTTGCCTGTCTCTCTCAGGTCCTCATTAAACTATTGAAATTGGTTGCTACATTGATAATGATGTACTAATTTAGTAGCTATAGACAGATAAGTTATTTCTTGGTCATAATGTATGGTGAGTTTCCCTCATGTAACCTTTCACAGATGTACCATTCGATTATTTTCATGGAAAGAAATAGTTATCATCTAGTAGTGGGGAAAAATGTTTCCTGGGCATGGAGTCCAGCTCTTTGTCATCGTACTGAACATGGGACCACTTCTCACACACGCTGGTTAGGGTTCAGAAAATCTTGTCTGATGTCTTTAGCTTTGATGTGGCCTCTTTGGGTGTTTTATTGTAGATGGAGGAATTGATTGAGGGTGTTCGCTGGGCCTTCATTGACATGCTGGAGAAAGAAAATGAGTGGATGGATGCAGGGACGAAAAGGAAAGCTAAAGAAAAGGTAATAATTTCTTTTGATAAAAAAATAAGACTTTGGGTTTAATGGATTTTGATAATGACATTGACTGTGTAGTTGATTTTTATAATGGCTGAGCTGTTGGCTCCCAATGACCCAAGTGAGGTGCGTGCTTTGGATGGATACTTAGATTTTATCCCCAGGAGGTAAGAGAAAATACCATCTGATGTCTTCTTTCTCAAACTGCTTTTTCAAATGCCACGAAATGCAGCCTTTTCTTCTCTCCTAATTGCTGCCTGTAAGAACTTGCTGCCTAGTGAATTTTAGCATGAAGCAACCATTGGATGTGGCAGAATCGGAGCAGTGGGGAGCCACAGAGAGCAGCTACAGAAGAGCCCTCAAGGTGCAAAGAAGGAAAACTCCTATCAACCCTGTGTCCTGCTCTGTGCATGATGTGTGCAAATGTCCTGAGGCAAATCCTTTCCTAAAACCTGGCAGATCTACTTCCTAACCCATAGTTTTGCACAGATTATTCAAAGAGCGTACTTGCAACTGTGGACCACCGGTAGACCATATATAGGAGCCCAGAAATGTTTCCTGTTGGAAGTAGACACTTGCTGGGTCTTGTAAAAATTTTTCATCATATACAACAAAGGAGTAGATGAGGAAAGTATTAGCAGCTGTTTAAAAATAAAGGATAAACCCCACATTGAAATTTAGGGAAAAAAAAAAGAAATTTAGGTATTCTGATGGCAGAGAGCTGGAGTGGGTAGGGCACACTGGCTGCTCCCTTCAGGGATGCCGTTCTGTGGCTCCAAGATGTGGAAACTGGGAACATTTCTTCTTGACAGAAGTGTTTTGGAAACCTTCCTGATGGTGGCTATGACCTGGGGTACCTAGACATGTTACAGCTTTCTGGCCCCATCTGGTTTAGTGGATTTAGGGTACCGGCTGAACATTTGTGACTTTAGCTAGACTTCTGTGTGTGTGTGTGTGTGTGTGTGTGTGTGTGTGTGTGTGTGTGTGTTTACCATTAGGCAAGCCAGAACCCTGCTTGGAGTCTTAGTGAGCTATCCTTCTGTTTCCTTTTAATTTTTATTATTTATTTATTTGTTTGTTTGTGGTACTGGAGCTTGAACCCAGGAATGTTCTACCATTGAGGTACATCTCCAGCCTTTTATTTATTTATATTTTACAGTTTTATTAGTGCATTGAAATTATCCCTCATAGTGAGAGCCAAAGTGATACAAGTATGCATGTACACATCACGTGGTCCATCCCATCCCGCTCTCCCTGGTGCGTACCTTCATATATCACCATAGCATTATTTGAACTGTTTCCTTCTTCAGTCTTCCTTCTTCTCCCCACCTCCTCTCTACCCAATCCCTTTCCACTGTTCTGCTAGCTCCTCATTTATCAGAAGTCCCTTACGTTTTATATTTTCTAACTTCCACATAGGAGAGAAAACATACATACTGAGACATCCTGAGTACAAATACTTCTCTTTTTTTTTTCTTTTGTGGTGCTGGGAATAGAATCTCAGGTCTCAGCCGGGCGTGATGGCACACGCTTGTAATCTCAGCATTCGGGATGCTGAGACAGGAGGATCTGGGTTCATGGACAGACTCAGCTACTCAGTGAGGCCCTTTGCAATTCCGTGAGACTCTATTTCAAAATAAAGAATAGAAGATAGGGCTAGGGGTGTAGCTTAGAGGTAGGATGCTCCTGGGTTCCATCCCCAGTACTGCAAAAAAAACAATCTCGGTCTCATGCAGATGGTCTCATGCATACTAGGCATGCATTCTATTCCTGAGCTCCTACCATTGGGCTATATCCCTGGCCCCTAGCACAAATGTTTTTGCCTTATGGTCAACAAACAAAGAGGGCAACAGTCTGGGAATGCTCAGCCTTGTTGTAATGGGAATGTACAAAGGTTCAGCAAAGATATTTTTAGAGCTTTAATGCTCCTAAGATAACTAAACCTTGCTGTAGATATTTTTGTCAATAGACATGAAAAGACTGTTTAGTGTTTAGAGTGCTGAAAGAGCTTGGGTGGTAGGTGGGGGGATTTTTGGAGGAAGATAAACGCTAAGTCTGACATTCCCCCCTCCAAGGTCTGTCAAAGCTATCTTGAGTCATGAAAAGGCATAAGCCGATGGAGGCAGGAATGCCTGGGCTGTGACGAGAAGTTCTCCAGATGGCGGATAAAACTTTCAGCACCAATATACTGTTTTTTTGGAAGGCTTTATTTATTTGCGAAGCTAGCTCATGGTATCTGGAACAGAATGTGGCTTGTACTGTGCAGTTGAGGCTTCAGAGTATCAGTTTTTTGTCCAGCCTGACTCCTTAGGGACTGAGGGATGTGTGTATGAATTAGCTCAGGGCCATCTGTGTGAAGGGTGGGGGTGGAGTGTGAGTGTGTGTGACGACTAGCCAGCTACAAGGAGAATGTTCTGGAAACATCACTCAGTTCTTCAAGAAGTATGGGTTGATATCACCTCTGGGAGATTGAGTTCTGTTCGAGAATGGATGCCTTATATTGGGCCTTCTAGGCAAGTGGCTCATGGGTCCTTCTTAAAGGAGAACTATTCTCAATTTTTCTAATATTAGACATGTTCTTGCTTGCCCTCCTAGTTGCTCTCCAATCTTCCATTTTATTGCAGTGAGAGCTGTCAGTTTTCCTTCTAAAAGCACTCTTTGAACACTCGGCTTTCTTTGAGCCGAGTTCAATCTGCCAGGAACTCTGCTAGTTCCTCAACAGGTACAAATATCAAAGGCAATTGTCCTACAGGATCTCACTAGGTTCCCCAAGTATATTTTATCTTTCAGAGTTCTGAGCAGTTCCTTTAATGAGAGGCAAGAAAGAAGGATGTTGTCCAAGAATTTCCAGCAATTCTCTAAGGCCCTGGACCCCTGAAGATGTAGATTTTCTCCCCCTACCCCATTAAACAAACTTGCAGTTCTAGAAGTGGCCTCTGGGTGGAGCTCATACTACTCATAAAGAAGACAGAACCAAAGGCTTTTTTTTTTTTTTTTTGCCACTTTCTACACTGGGGCTTGTTTTAGGGGGGAAATAGTTTTTTTTTTCCCTAGCCCCTTTTCTCTGCTGTCCTCAATTTGATTGCCTTTTAATAGTCAACAAGAAAGGAGAAGCTCTGCTTAATAATTCCTTGAATCTTAGATGGAAATCTCTATCTATCTCGGGGCTTTGTCTTTGTGATCTGCAGTAGCCCCTGCATTAAGAAAGGATTTGCTTGCATTTGAAGTGGTGGTGAATAATTTGCCTTCCCTTCCTGGTATGACTTGGCAGTGTTCTTTGGGCATGTGTTGTGTGCAGTATATCACCCAGGCGGAAGATTTCTCATCAATAATAGTGCCCACACCGGGCCAGGGCTCACCACTTGGCAACCCATTGGGAAAGCTAAAAAAAAAAAAAGTTCCAATTTGCCAAGGGCCAAAGCGTTTCTTTCCCTTGCTACGAAGCTCCTAACCGCAGTAAATTAATGCACCTTTCTAAGAGGTATCAGCCTCAGCATTCCGCAGTGTCCAATCTCCCCAGCTGAGCCATCCGGATCCCCACAGTGGTCTGAGCCCTCACCTCTTGGCTTTTGTGGCAGTGACCTCATCTCAGAATGAAGTGTGTCGATGTGGCTTTGCTGTGCTCTTTGCCAGGGATGAGCACTGTAAAAGATAGATGAGGATGTCTCTGCTTCCGTGAGGGGTAAATCTGTTATCTCCATCTACCTGCCTCTTTCCTGCTCATCTCTTAAGAGGTCATGAGTGCTTTTGTGTTGTGAACCCCACAGTGTAGGTTTCAAGTCGAAATCCGGTGTTGTGAAATAAGCACCAATTTTTATTTAGGATTCGGTGTTCCCTGCAAGCGAGTTGTCTTCTTGTAAACAAGCAGCAGAGGATGGGAGGCCTGTTAGTTTTCTGGCTATCAAAGCTGTTGAATGAACAGAAGGTGATAAAAGATTGGTATTGGGTGGGTGTCTTCTGGAGGAATTACCCTTTCCACAGCAGAGGAGGAGGCTCTCAAGGTCACTGCATAATGATTCTGAGCTGGGTGTGAGAGACTCAGCACAATCATTGGCCACCCTGGCTGGCTGTGGGTCAGATCAGGAGACACTCAACTGAACCAGGCTTATCCCCGGCAGAATTCAATTATGTAGGCAAAAGCTGGATCCCTGCTGAAATGCTTGCTTGTGCACTTTGCCCCTAGGAACTAAGCTAAGCCCAGAGAAAAATACCAGGATGCGAGTCATAGGGGAGGAAGCATCCTGAGGATGCTGTGAGGGGCCGCCTTAGGCTTAGCCCCAGCAGGTGCAGAGGAGCATGCTACATGTTCCCAACTCTGCAGACACGCAACTCCAATGCACAGGCTTTGACGGAGGCAGTTCTCTCGCAGAGGACAAAGCAGACACGGAACTCACCTCTTCGCCTTCATTTCAAAGCTCTGCCAGGCCTTGGCGTTATATTTATATTTCTCGGAGGCGCTCATTGTGTACCGGCTGGTCAGTGCTTTGTGCACCTCTCTGGGGGAGTAGCGCTTTGGCAACTGGTTTGAGATCCAGATCCTCTCTGAGCAGGGAGGAGCATAGGATCTAGGCCAGCCCCAGCGACTTGGAGACACCTTCTCTCAAAATAATTAAATTAATTAATTTTAAAAGGTTAGCCAGGTGTGGTGGCGCATGCTTGTAATTGCAATACTTGGGAGGCCGAGACTGTAGGATTGCAGGTTTGTGGCCAGCTTCAGTTACTTAGGCCTTCCACAATTTAGTGAGACCCTGTTTCAAAATAAAGAATAACCGGGGGTAGAGCTTGGAGGTAGAATACCCCTGGGTTCCATCCCCAGTACTAAAAAAAAAAAAAAAAAAGGTTGGGGTATATCTCAGAGGTAGTATGTCCCTGGATGCAATCTCCAGTAAAAACAAAACAAAACAAAACAAACTAAAAACAAAAACAAACAAACAAAAAAACACCTAGTTGGCCCTCCCCCTTTCTTTGCAGTACTGGGGATGGAACCCAGGGACATTCTACCTCTGAGCGACAACCCCAGCTTTATTTTTTTTTATTCTTTATTTTTGAAACAGGGTCTCACTGAGCTGCAAAGGGCCTCACTAGGCACCTCAGGCTGTCCGCAAATCGTGATCCTTCCTGTCTCTGCCTTCTGAATGCTGGGATACAAGCGTGCGCCACCACGTGCAGCTATTATTGTCCCCTCTTGAAGCCCCAGAGTAGTGGTAAGATCTCCAGGTAATTCTGATGCACGATGAGAGCTTGGGGACCAGTGAGCTTGTCCTTACCACCTCACCGCATGACTGCATGACCCTGTGACTTCCAGCTGCCAGCTCCTGTATTTTACCCAGGAGCTTTCTCTCCCCATTGCACCCACTGTGCCACTCACATGAGGGCTTAAAGCACGGGGGATTCCCATACCCTCTAAGCAGTCCTCGGCCAGCAGTAGATGGGAGTTGACACGCCCCTGCCAGTCTCCTCCCCCATCCCCCATTTTTTCCATTTTTTAAAAATTGGTGCATTGTACTCATACATCATAATGGGGCAAAAAACTTGTGTAGACATACATGCACACATCACCCAGTTAGCCCCTACCCAATCCCCACCCCATTCCCTCCCTATACCTCTTTCCCATGCTTAACTTAGTGGTTGACTTCGATATGTGTAAGTACCTTGTGTGCTTTAGAGAGTTTCCTTGTGTATCTATGTTCATAGCTGCATAATTCACCTGTCCCCCATTTTTTCCTTGGGCTCCTGAGATTTCCCGAGTGGCTGAAGCTCCTTGGTAAGATGACCCTTATGGACTGCCTTCCTGTCTCCTCACTTCCCCATGTCCCTCCTGGGGTTTCACCTCCCACTTGAACTGCAAGTTCCAATCCTTGTCTTGGGTTTGCTTCCAAGAGGACACTGGTGCTGGGTCACACTCTGTCCCCATACTTCCTTGCCTTTAGGGCGATAGTGCATTTCACTGCATCTGGATGCTCCTACTATCACAGCAAACTCAATTCTCCAGGCACTCCCAACACATCGACCACTTGCCGGGTGCTGGGCCACGAGCTGCTGAATGGGGGCTGACCATCTGCAGTTTCTCTTCTGTAGGGGGCCCTCACACTTCTAAGGTGTCTCAGGAGTGGGCTGGATGCAGGGCAGATGGGAGAAGGATTAGGTAATGCCATAGACATGCAAAGTGGTCCTGAGAATTTAGGAAGGAGACTTCAAAGGAGCCCAGAGGAATATGCTGTGTGGGGATACCTTTTTTGGGAGTGCCCACCCTGCTCCTTCCTCTGTTGACTCCCTAGACCCTGTCACTGACCGCGTCCTTGCAGCCTGTGGACAAAGCTTCTTCTAGGCTCTTCTTCACTTCCTAATCCAAATAACTGCATCCAGCCAGCCCTTTCCTTTGCTACATGCACTCCTGCTGCATCGCATGTATTCAAATTTTAAATTGGTTTGCAGAAGAAAAGAAAAGGAGAGGCTTTGGTTAAAGTATGGCTTACCTACAGATTCCTGCTACAGATTCCAGCATATTTGTATAACCATACAAGTTTGGAGTCCCCCTAGCCAGGCACAGGGACACATGCCTGGAATCCCAGCTATCCAGGAGGAGGCTGAGGCAGAACAGAAGGATTGCAAGTCCAAGGTCAGCCTGGACAACTAAGTGAGACCCTGCCTCAAAATAAAACAAAAAGGGCTTGGGATGTCGCTCAGTGGCAGAGCACTTGCCTACTACACGTGAGGCCCCGGGCTCAATCTCCAGCACTGCACATTTTTTTTTAAAGATTACAAAACACAAATTGCCAGCCTTTGTCCCAGGGTTTCTGGTTCAGTGGTTGGGAGACGGGGCCTGGGAATCTGCATTTGGATAAGGCCTTGGTGAGGATAGTGCTGTTGATGGGACTCTATTATGCTAAATGATTACAGGCAAAAGTTTCCATACACCAAGGCTGTGTTAATAGAACTGGCCAGCGTACATTGAGGGATTACTACCTCACTCCTCAGAAGTCCTCTTCGCTGTCTCACATATGCGTGCCATGAGGGAGTATGGGGCACTCAGAACCCAACCAGGCCACCTGCTTCATTAACTCATCCATCTGCAAAACCACAGCAATGCCATGTCCATAAGAGAAACCAAAGCACAGAGGGGGCACACAAGCTTGCACAAAGCCACGCAGCTTGTAGGGAAAAGATCTGGAACCCATTCTTGGCAGTCTGGTTTCACAGTCTGTATATTTATCCTCAGTCCTTGCAGATCAACCAGCAGTATCGGTATCACCTAGAAGCTAGCTAGAAATGCAGGTTCTTGGTCCCACCCCAGATGTATAGAATCAGAAACTCTAGGAGGGACCCAGCAATCTGCATTGAAGTCTACCCACCCTCCAAGCGATTGTAACGCAGCCAAAGGCTGAACACCAGTGTTTCCGGCCACATGCCTCGCCCTGCTGGCTGCTTTCCAGCTTTCAGCATCTTCTTCTAGAAGCTCAAGTTCAAAGCTAAACACAGTATTCTCGCTGTAGTCCCACTCACCTAGCACAGTGGGACCATTCTCGCTGCCTTTGTTTTGCATGCAAATTAAGGAATCTGAAGTTGATCTTGTGGCTACCTTTTCTTCCTCAGCCGTGCATGCCACTGTAGGCTCATAACAAATTTACACTCTGTTAACTTCTAGGACTTTTTTTTTTAGTGTCTCACAGGAACTGTTGCTGCAGTCCTAAACTTGGCATGTTTTTAAACCTTTGTCCCAGAACTTCACGTTGACTCTTAAGAACCATTTAGTTGTTTTTGTTCACAGCTTTGGCTTTCAAAAAATATTTCTGGATCTTCTTCATGTTTTTTATTTTTTGTTATGAAAGTCTAGACTCATTAAAGAAAACCTAGAAAGTAAAGAATAAGCAGGAAGAAAAAAAAGTTGCTAGTTCCATTACCCAAATATTTTGATGTATTACTTTCATTTTCCACTAAACATAGGCATGGGGGGGTACTGGAGATTGAACCCAGGGACATTCTATCTTGAGCTACATCCCTGGCCCTTTTTATTTTTATTTTGAAACAGAGTCTCACTAAGTTGCTAAAGGTAGTCTCAACCTATGATCCTTCTGTTTTAACATCCCAAGTATTGGGATTATGAGCATGTGCCACTGTGCCCAGCTTCCCTATTATTATACATAGACTTTAACAGGTATTCCTGTGCCGGGCATGGTGGCGCACGCTTGTAATCCCCGCGCTTGGGAGGCAGAGACAGGAGGATCGCGCAGGTTCGAAGCCAGCCGCGCTGGCTTAAGAGACCCTGTTTCCAAATAAAAATTGTAAAAATAGGTCTGGGAGTGTAGCCCGGAGGTAGAAGGGCTTCCAGGAACCCCAGTACCACCAAAAAAAAAAAAAAAGGTATTCCTGAGAAAATGCTATATATGTAAATTTGAGTCTTTTTTCTGACATTTATTTTATATTTCTCTTATTAGTCTATATTCTTTATAAAAGAATATTCAATATTTTTACATGTTTTTCTAGGAGATATGTATAGATCACTTAAACATTTTTTTCTATAGTTGGGCATGGTTAGGTATCTATTATATTACACTTGATCTTAGCCAAAAGGCTGAGAAATGATTGGTATCTATTTTATTTATTTATTTATTCATTTTTTGAATTTTTTAAAATTTTATTTTATTTTTATTGGTGCAATATATTCATACATCATAATGGTTATAAAGAAAATACTTTTGTAGACATACATGCACACATCGCCCAGTTAGCCCCTACCCAATCCCCACCCCATTCCCTCCCCATCCCTCCTTCCCATGCTTGGCTTAGTGGTTGACATCTAGTTTTATAGCAATTTATCCAATATTAATGATGATAATCTCACAAAACAGTTTCATTTGTCTGATACCAAGCTTTTGATGACTAAAAGATAACAGTTCAATATTTCTTTTTGCTTTCTTTCTTACCAGAGAATATTTTTTTCTTTTCTTTTTTTTTAGGTGAAGCTATCATGCATTTATTTATTTATTTTTCAGAAAAAATCTATCCTGATATGGAATATGGACTCTAGATACCCAAAACGATCTTGAATAAGAACAAAGCTAGAAGATGTATATTTTCTGATTTCAAACCATATAAAGCTACAATAATTGAAACAGTGTAGTACTGTTCTAAAGGCAGATATATATAAACCATTGGAGTTAAATAAAAGCCTAGAGCTAAATTCTTCCCAATATTGTCAAGTTATTTTTGACAAGGTTTCCATGAACATTTGGTGGAGGAAATACTAATCTTTTAACTAAATATTGTTGAAAAATAATAATTACATGAAAAAGAATAAAATTGGACCCTTACCTAATCCCATATACAAGTATTAACTCAAAATAGATAAAAAGACCTAAATATAAATCTTAATACTATAAACTTTTAGAAGAAAATCTGGGTCATAAAACCTCACAACATTGAAATTGGCAGTGATTTCTTGGATATGATTTCAATGGCACAGGCAACAAAAGGGTAAATAAACTCCCTAAAAAATAAAAAAATATTGTATATCCAAAGACTATGTAAACAGAGTTAAAAGTTACTGATAGAATGGGATAAAATATTTCCAAATGCTATATCTGACAGTATATTAATATTCCAACTAGAAATCCTAAAAATTAGCAACAATAAAAGCAAACAATACAATTTAGAGATAGGTAAAAGACTAACATAAATAATAAATCTCCACAGATAACCAATCTTAGTTGTCTGTTGGATGGAAAATCTTGTTTCTCTGGTTCTGGTGTGTGTTACCTATTTCTTCTTTGTAGTTAATCTCTTTGAGTATTTTCTCTAGTGCTGGTTTTGAAGACATAAATTCCTTCAGTTTCTGTTTGTCATGGAAGCTTTTTATTTTTCCATCTAATTTGATAGAAAGTTTTGCTGGGTAGGACATTTTTGGCTGGAAGTTGTTTTCTTTCCGAGTTTGGAGTATGTTACTCCAAGCCCTTCTGGCTCTCATGACTTGGTTTGGGAAGTCTAGAGTGATTCTAATTGGTTTGCCTCTGAATGTCACTTGGTCCTTTGTTTTTGTTGCCTTTAAGATTCTCTGCTGGGCTTCCACAGTTGTCATTTTGACAATTATGTGGCGTGGGGATCCTCTTCTCTGATCCTGTCTAAAGGGAGTTCTATAAGTTTCCTGGACCTGTGTATCAACCTCTTGCTCTATGTTTGGAAAATTTTCTGCTATTATTTCCTTGAAAAGATTGTTAATCCCTTTGGTTTCACCTTCTTTTCTCTCCTCTATTCCAATTATTCTTAGGTTAGCTCTCTTAAAATGGGCCCATATTTCTTCAATGTCAGATTCCTGCTGTTGGATATTTTTTTCTAGATTAGAAACTATGCGTTCATTTTTTGAATGATCATCTGCTAGGAGCGAGATTCTATTCTCCATGTGGTCTAATCGGTTGTTTGTACTTTGAATTGAGGCCTTTACTTCATTAATTGCATCCTTTATCTCTTTTTTGGTTCTCTCTGAATTCTTTCGAAACACCTCTATTATTTCTACAGTTATTTTCCTGATTTGATCTTCTAGAAATCTCTGAATTTCTGTTTTATCAGGTTCTGATGTTGTGGGGTTGTGGGCATTCGTTGCTCCATTGTTATTCCTCTTTCCCATGATTTCGGAAGTTTGTGCCTTCTCTGGGTTCTTCCATTGGGTCACTACGACTTCACTTAAGTGCTGTAGATCTCGAGTCTATGGTATCTCAGTTCCCACTATTCCTTTACTGGGTTGTATCGCAGAGTCTCAGACCCTGGGAGTCAATCGAGGCTGCTTTAGACCATGGGGGGTGCCAGGTTGGGCGTTCTCCTATGGTGTAATATCTCTGCCACCACCACTCCCCCAGGGTCAAGTCCCTGGGAGTACAGTACTGGGATTTCTCCTCTAGGGGCCCTAATTTGACTCACTGTTGAGTGCGCAGATGGAGCTGTCGTGGACTCAGTGAATTCGCTGCTGCTGCCGCCAGTAGCAATATGGCGCTGTTGCCGTGCCCTTGGCCGTGAGGCTGGCGTATTTCTTTTCTGTTTTTGAACTCCACTCTGAGAACCTGCAGGGTGCACTGAGCCCAGCCACTGGGAGCTTTAGATGCTCCCTGCGCTGAGAAATTTGCCGAATCCCGCCGGGCTCTTCCGCAGTGGCTCACCTCAGCTCGCTGTCCGCTGCTCCTCTCTGGAGCTTGGTGGGCTGTTGAGTGCGTTGGTCTGGTGCCGTCTGGTGAACTCGCCGCTGCCGCCAGCAGTAAGGCGCTGCTGCCGCGTTCTTGGGCGTGAGGCCGGCGTATCTCCTCTCTGGTTTCTGAGCTCCGTTATGAGTTCCCTTCCTCTCTGGAGCCTGGTGCTGTAAGGCAAAATGGCGCCCGCTGCTTCACGCCGCGGCTCCGGCTGCAGCACTGCGGTCTGGTTTCTGGTGTCTCGTTTTTCCAGCCCTCTTTTTCTCTGTCCCTTAAAATTACATTTTTTGTTTCTCTGCTGATGGTGTTTTCTGGCTATGAAAGGCGCTGATTTTGTGGTAATAGAGATTGGTTGTTAGCGGAGCTCGTAAGCCCCGTTTTGCTCCATCACCATCTTCCCGGAAGTCAAGAAATGCTTGGTTTCTATTTTCGATATTGTTATGGTAAACATGTTTCTTATAATGCCTCCCCCCAATTTAGAATGGCATCTGGGATGACCTTTGAAAATCTTCCATCTGTCAGTCAGTGTACTATCTCCTGTTCCCCCCTTATGTCGTTCATTATTTGATCAACTTGACTTTTGGGGGTTCTATTCTGCCGAGTTGTCTATGGGCATGCTCACACAATGGAACTGAATGAGCTGGTTTGCTCCTTCCGTGAATGCTCCCGTCCACATTCCTCTACTGAACAAAGGTGTTCTTGGAGCACCTGCTCTGTGGCAGGTCCTCTGTTATGAACTCACCAATTTACCAACCAGTAGATTTTCAGGCGAGTTGTTGCGCTTTGGACAGACTCCTTGAAACCCTCATCCAGTTTCTCCATTTTGCCTATACATGATTTGGTATCATCCAGTTACACTCTCTTTAGACTTTCCTTGATTTACCAATCTTTGGTTTTAGTGACAAAGTGGAAACCTAGGAAAGAACAAATTCCCACAGGGTTCCTATTCTTTCTAAGGCCCCGTGCTATCCTAAGTTTAAGTGCAAATTACATGATTCTGTGGGGGCACAGCCAGCCTTTAAGAAACCAGAAATCTCCATCTGTCCTCCCAGCCATCTTGGAAGCACTAATCCTGTTCATTCTTCCTTCCAAGCAGTTTCCAAATCTATACCATTTCGGTTGCAATTCTTCTCCGCCTTAGCTTCTTGTCCTTTTGTTTCTGTTTTGGTCCTTATGATTGAACCCAGAACCATTCTACATCTGAATTACACTCCCAGCCTCTTTTAATTTTTATTTTGAAATAGGATCTCACTAAGTTGCTGAGGCTGGCCTTGCTAAGATGCTGAGGCTGGCCTTGAACCTGCGATCCTCCTGTCTTAGCCTCCCAGACTGAGATTACAGGTGTGTGCCACTGTGCTCTCATCCTTTTGTTTTTAATTGAGGTGAAATCCATATAATGTAAAACGAACCAGTTTACGGTGACCAATTTACAAACTAGTACCTTAATCAGTTCTTCCACCAATGAGTAATATGTTTTTTCCATGGAAAAGGAAAAGTGCCTTAAGTACTTGAAATACAGAGTTTTAGTAATAAGCAGGTATTCAAAAATATTTATTAGAGTTCGATGGTGAATTCCCTTTCATAACAGGCACTATTACATGTCAAATGACACGCATGTAACGTACACCCATTGGTTTTTGAAAATTTTGGTAATATTCATTTTCTTCTGTATTTTATTTTGCAGTATTCTATTCTCCATGTTGATTATCAAGAATAAAAATAAGTATATGGTAATATAAAATATAAATAAGTATAAATATGTACATAAGTATATGACTGTGTCATGTAGTGTTTTTTTTAATAAACAATACTGGTATCTAGGACTAATTTCAAATATGTAGAACAATGAGACCATATCAAAAGATGCAATGTGGCAGAGTAAATACTTAAAATTTAAACAATATCATATAAGGAAATAGTAACCATTTAAACATACACTGCAAAAATCTTTTGTTTTCAAGTATATATTGAAGATTTTTTTTGTGGTACTGGGGATGGAACCCAGGGGCATTCTACCTCTGAGCTACACCCTCAGCACCATTTTTTATTCTTTATTTTGAAACAGGGTCTCACTGAGTTACAAAGGGCCTCACTAAGTAGCTGAGGCTGTCCAGGAACTGTAATCTCCTGTCTCAGTCTCCCATATTCTTTTTTTTTTTTTGTGTGTGTGGGTCTGGGGATAGAACCCAGGGGCATTCGACCTCCGAGCTACACCCCCTGCCCTATTTTTGAAACCAGGTCTCACTATGTTGCAGAGGGCCTCACTAAGTAGCTGAGGCTGTCCGCGAACTGCGATCCTCTGGTCTCAGCCTCCCGAATGCTGGGATTACAAGTGTGCGCCACCATGCCCGGCTCTCCCATATTCTTATTGGAGATTATTTTGTGTTGAAGAACTGGTTGTTTGGTTGCAGGACTTTGAAAGTGATCTGGAAATTCTATAGTCACCTCAGAATAAAATTGTAGAGTCTGATATGGTGCCAGGCACCTTTAATCCCAACACTTGGGAGGCTGAGACAGGAGGATCACAGATTAGAGACTGGCTTCAGCTACTTAGTGAGACCCACTGCAATTTAGTGAGTCCCTCTTCAAAATAAAAAATAAAAGGAGCTGGGGGTGTGACTCAGAGGTAGAATTCCTCTGGGTTCCATCCCCAGTAACACACACACACACACACACACACACACACACACACACACACACCACTCACACACAGAATAAAATTATAAAATTGTAGGGGCTCAACACAGAGAGATACTTTTTTTGGTACTGGGGATAGAACTCAGGGACAGTCTACCTTCACACTATAGCCCCAGCCCTATTTTACTGTTTATTTGGAAACAGTGTCACTGAGTTGCAGAGGGCCTCACAAGTTGCCGAGAGGTTGGCTATGAACCTTCCATCCTCCTGTCTCAGCCTCCCAAGTACTGGGATTACAAACGTGTGCCACCACACCTGGCTCAGAGAAAGACATTTTAAGAAGTATGGAGAATATTTATTACTTTTATTTGTAGGGTAGGCGGGGAGGTTTAATACCTGCTTCTTCTTCTTCTTTTTTTTTTTTTTTGCCCCAATTGAATACATTGGGAGATCACTTAAAAATACCTGAAAGAGAATCAGTTTTGATGGTTTGGGTTTTAATTTCACGGAAAAGGAGTCCACCAGGGATGTTTGCGTTCTCCGTGTAGTTTTGTGACGCTCCTTCCCTTCAGCCCGAGATGAAACTAATAGTCACGGTGCGCCTGCTTATCTGCCATCTCGGGGGCTGCGTCTGCTGCTGTCAGCTGGCCCCTTGTTATCTGGCTGCTGGTCCTGCTCAGTCAGTTGTACAGGGATGTCAGTTCCATTAATAACCCGGCTGCCGGACAGGCAGATAGTGGAAAATGGGTGGAGAGAGAGAAATTGTATTTAACCTGGTGTTCCAAGTTGTCATTTTCGAGACTCCAGTGTAAGCTGGGTGAAGGCAGGCTGAGGGCATGACAGCGAATCCATTTCTGACCGAACCTCACATATGAACTGGAAGAAGAAAGAGAAGAAAGAAAGAGAGAACATGGGACAAAGGGCGGGGCTTAGAGTGGGAGGGGTCAGAGAAAACAGTGCAAGGGCCTGACCCAAACATTCTGATGGAGATGCTGACAATTGTGAAAGTCATCTTCATTTGCACTTTAAATATTATCATCCTTGGTGTTTCAAATGAATCATAATCCTCTTTTCTAAGAAATGGATTTTATGGGAGGATTTATTGCTTGTGCTGGGTTTTGGAGTTTTGTACCATGTTTGTTTCAGTTCTAGATCAGTTGATGGCCAGAAGGAAGAGAGCAGGCCCTGTGTTTATGTACATCGAATGGCTCGGTTGCTGCGGGAGTCCACGTTTGGGTTCTCCGCTCCATGACCAGCCACCTCCAAACCTGAAAGCAGTGTTTCTTGCAAGTGCGTGGCTTGGCTGGGCTCAGCTGGGCGGCTCTTCTGCTGATTTTCGCCTGGTAGCTGCGGTCACAGGGTGGCTCTAGCTGGGTGTCCAAGGGGACCGCTTCGTACACGTGTCTGGTACTTTTGTGCTCCTCAGGTGACTTTCTCTACAGGGCAGCAAAGAGAGCCGAGAGGGAGGAAGTAGAAGCCCAGTTTTTTCTCTCTTTTTTTGAACTAGGGTTTGAACCCAAGGGCGTTCTGCTTCCAAGCTATACTTCCACCCGTATATTATTTTATTTATTTATTTTTTTGTGGTACTGGGGATGAAACTCAGGGGATTCTACCTCTAAGCTACACCCCCAGCCCTATATTTTTAGTCTTTTTATTTTTTGAAACGGGATCTCACCGAGTTGCAAAGGGCCTCACTAACTAGCCAAGGCTGTCCATGAACCGAACCATGATCCTTCAGACTCAGCCTCCTGAATGCTGGGATTTCAAATGTGCACCACCATGCCTGGCTCCACCCCTATTTTATTTTTAAACAGGGTCTTGCTAGGTCACTGAGAGTCTTGCTAAGTTACTGAGGCTGGCCTTGAATCTGCCATCTCCTATCTCTGCCTCCCAAGTACTGGTATTGTAGGCATGCACCATCATGCCTGGCTCTAATTCTCTAAGGTTTGAGCTCAGAAGTACTAGAATATTTCCTGTGCTATATTCTCTTGGTCAAAGCCATGGATAAGGCTAGCCTTTATTTAAGGCTCCATCTGTTGGTGTCAGGGGCAGTGGGAGCACATGGGGAAGGGAGGAGGTGTTGGCACCGTCTTTGGGAACGACTTAGCTACAATCTGCATTCTTTGCCTCTCTCATCAATGTTCAGTTTTTCTTTGATTTCATTAGAGAATTTTTTTTTCAGTACTGGGTGTGGAACACAGGAGTATTCTACCTCCAAGCTACAACCCCAGCCCTATTTTTTATTCTTTATTTTAGAAACAGGGTCTCACTGAGTTGCAAAGGACCTCACTAAGTAGTAGCTAAGGCTGGCCATGAACCGCAATCCTCCTGTCTCAGTCTCCCAAATGCTGGGATTGCAAGCATGTGCCACCACGCCCAGCTTTCATTCGAGAATTTTGAACTATCAGTACCTTCTGTTTAGTACTCTACCACCAAATATTATTAAAATTATTATTTTTTTGCATGTGGAACTGGGAATTGAACCCATGGGTGCTCTACTCCCAAGCTACACCTCTACCCCTTTATTATTATTATTTTTGTTTTTAAACAGTCTCATTAGGTTGCTGAGAATCTTGCTAAGTTAGTGAGGCTGTTATCAAACTTGCAATCTCTCTGTCTTAGTTCCCCAAGTACTGGTATTTCAGTTATGTGCCACCACGTTCAGGAAACATTTTTAAAATTTATTTTTAATTAACAAATAAGAATTGGGTTTACTTATGGGGCATGATGAAATGTTTTGATTTATGTATATGTTATATATTATGTAACAATTCATTCTGGCCAATTAACATATTTATCACCTCACCAACTTATTTTTTTGTGGTAAGAACACTACCAGTCTGTTTTTTTAAACCAGTTTTGAAATATACAATATGCAGGACATGGTGGCTTGTGCTCGTAATCTCAGCAGCTTGGAGGCTGAGGCAGGAGGATCATGAGATCAGGGCCAGCCTGGGAAACTTAGTGAGATCTTATCTCAAAAAAAATCTGGGCGTGGTGGCGCAGGCTTGTAATCCCAGCATTAGGGAGGCTGAGACCAGAGGATCTTGGTTCGCAGACAGCCTCAGCTACTTAGTGAGGCCCTCTGCAACTCAGTGAGACCCGGTTTCAAAATAAAGAATAAAAAATAGGGCTGGGGTACAGCTCGGGAGTAGAATGCCCCTGGGTTCCATTCCTAGTACTGCAAAAAGGAAAACAATATGTGGACTATCTAGTTCAGTGGTAGAGCGCTCTTGGTAGATCCCCTGAACCATACACACAAGAAGGAAGAACTAAAGAAAGGAATATCCAGCACATTATTATGAACCATCTCACCACGCATTGCATCAGATCACTAAACTCCTCCAGTCTAAGGAAAACTGTGCACCCTATTATCAACATCTTTTTCCCCCATCCTTCTCCATCTCTTTCCCCAGCCTCTGGTAGTCACCTCTCTGCTTTCTGTTTCTGTGAGATCAATTTCCTTAGATTCTACATATGAGCTATATCATACAGTATTTGTCTTCTTTTGCCTGACTTATTTCACCTAGCATACCCCCCCATTTTGTTGTTTGTTTGCATGTTAGATTATTTTTTCTTATTTTCTTATTTTTTATTTGTGTGTGTGTGTGTGTGTGTGTGTGTGTGTGTGTGTGTGGTACTGGGGATGGAACCCAGGGGTTCCATCTGGGCTATACTCCTAGACATCTCACTAAGTTGCTGAGAGCTTCACTAAGTAGCTGAGGCTGGCTTCAAACCTTTGCAATCCTCCTGTCTCAGCCTCTCAAGGATGGGGATTATAAGTGTGTACCACCATGCCCGGCTATTTTTTCTTATTGACTGAATTTTTTTATGTTTTTTATTTTATGTCGAAGATCAGTACATACATCAACTCACACAACTATTTGTATCAACCCATTTGTTGTTGACTGTGATGGGAAAAGGATCCAGCCTCTGGCCACGTGATCTTTGTGCACTGGTGGAAGAAATTTCTACTAGGTTTGAAGACCCTGAACTGGGCTAGGCCATAAGGGATCTGACCCCATCCTAGTAGGAAAATCATTTTTCCCATTTTTCCTTCATGTTCCTTAGTAAATAAACTTAATTTTTAGTACAGACCCCACTTTCACTGATTTAAGGCATTCTGTACTAAAGTCTCAGTATTGGGAAGGACCAGGCTTCTCTCTGTATCCTTGTCAAGCTGAGGTGAGGGGGCTAGGCCTGCTGTCTTTTATACATTCTGATATTCCCAGCCCTGGCAGGCGCAGTCCAGGCTACCCAAGGCTCCCTTGCAGGTATTTGCAAGGATTAGAAGTAATGAGCAGAATACCTGTCCCAGAGCAGAGCAGAGCCCAGGATGGCAGTAAGCTCATGCGCTTAAGGGCCATAGACGAGAGCCTTCACTCAATTCTGGTGTTTAGGTCATAAAGGTAATTTACAAGTTTATGGACTCATTTGGCTTGTTCTTCTAGCCTTTTGAAAATGGAAGTTAAAGTTGGGCAAAGTGATTTGTATAGATCTGTAATAAATCATGTTCTTAGGAGATCCTATGAGTCATTTTTAGTCATTTCTGATTTCTACTAAAATTCTTTGCAAAAAAAAGCTCATTCGAGAAAGTACCTTTGAAAGAAGAAAAGTTGCCAGAGTAGAAAGAAAGCTGACAAACTCCCGAATCATTGGTTGACGATTTGAGTGTCTCCTCTCACACCCAATAAGAACCACAGCAATGGGGGCAGCTTATGACTTGACCAGTAGGAAATGGACATCTCTGCCAAGTTTACAGCCTGTTGTCACCTTCAACCCAGAACAGCAATATGTATGTATGTATTGCTATATTTGAGATTGAACCCAGGGGCATTCTACCTCCAAGCCACACTCCCACCCTTTTTATATTTTATTTGGAAACAGGGTCTCCCTAAGTTGCTGAGAGCCTCACGAAGTTGCTCAGGCAGGCATTTGAACCTGCTATCTTCCTATTTCAGCCTCCCAAGTACTGGGATTATAGGCATGTGTCAGCACACCTGGCTACAGGCCAGCAGTATTTAAAAACTTAAAAAAAAAACAAAGAACTTCTTCGATGATTCTATTGAGCAGCCAAGTTTGACAAGCAGATTCTCTAGGAGTAGAGCTTCTCCAACTTGAATGTACACACCAATTTCCCCGGGACTAGGGTGAAATGGAGCCTGCAAGTCTGTGTTTCTAATGAGCTCCCAAGTGAGGCTGATGCCATTGGACCATGGAGCAGACTTGGAGCAGCTAGAGTGCGGAGTAAGGGTGGTCAAACTTACCCTGAACAGAACCAGATCATAGATAATTTGGGATTTGTATGCTATATGGTCTCAGTAGCAGATGTGCCGTGTCCCATGAAAGCTGTCATGGAAAATATGCAAACAAATGGGTGTGGCTGTGTGCCAATAAAACTTTATTTGCACAACCAGGCAGCAGCCTGAATTGAGCCTGCAGGCTATGTCTTGCCAACCGGGTCTAGGACCTTCCTTGTCTCAAGTTGTTGACCCAAAACTTGCTGCTTCCTTCCCTTACTGGACTGAATCTCAGGTAAGGATGAGGTTGTTTTGTAAGCCATTACCATTGACTTTGTTGAATGATGAATAATTGATGATGACATTTAAGTTGCTGTTTACAAACAGCCCATATGTCCCCGGACTGTGGCTCATTGTTTTGCCTTGAGTATAGTTGGCCTTTTTGATTTCCCTCACTACACTGGCTTTTCAGAGGTGGAACAAAACAGAACTAGGATTGGTTTCAAAATGTGGCCCATGGGCATCTCACAGTAAACAACCAGGTCTGACCTGTGGAGGCAGAGGGTGGTTTCGGGATGCATTTCTGAGGTCTGTGTCTTCTTACTCACCTTAGGTCTTTTGTGTGAGAGGCTGGAGCCTTGAAGTTTGGCTATTGGAGGGGTAGTGAGCAGTGAGGCGCCTGGGAAGTGAAATTCATGTTGAGCTAAGTCATACCTTGAAGATGGCTATTATGGCAGCAGAGTTAAATGTTGCTGATAATCTATTCTTATAAGAAGGTAATGCAGGAGCAATTTTTCAGATGTGTGGGGAAGGGAGTCCTATTTAGAACCAAGGACTCCAGGCTCAGAAGGGCCACCTTCCATTTCGTGGGCTTCCGAAGTCAGGCACAGGTTCCTGGTCTGCTGCTCGTGTTAAGTTCCTGCATGTCACATCCCAAAGTCATCAGGCCTGTGCTTCAGGAAAGTTTTGAGTTTTATTGGCTCAAAACTGAAACTGACTCCCATTTGTCTTTGTGACAGTGCTAGGATTTCTAAGGGAGAGATGTTATTCCTCTTTTGAAATGAGAAGGATGAGGGCCAAAGATCCTCGGGCCAGGGGTGCTCATGCGAGACTCCATTTCTCAGCACGGTATTTACCTCCCTCAGCTCAGCAGCCTTTTCTCCCTGGGGCCCTATTCCCGCCAATACCACCTTTTCTCTGCTGGTGAGATCTAATTTACCTCACTGAGTTGACTGATCTGCAAAATAGATGTCCTGATATTTCCCAGACTGGAAATAGCCTGTCCCCTCTCCTTTCTGCTTCCTTGTTATTTTGGTGCTTTTTGCCTTTCCTTTCTGCCTTGGCCTCCCCTCTTGGCCCATTTTGATCTGCCAGGGGTTCTCAATGTTTACTCCCTTTGGTGTTAAGAGCCAAAAGCTCAATTGTATACTTTTCAGGGAAGTGGGATAGAGAACTTATACTTAAAACTCTGTTTGCATGTTTCTTGCCAGATTTTTTGTGGTGCTGGAGATTGAATCCATGCACATTTTACCTCTGAGCTATACCCCCACCTCCTTTTTATTTTTTGTTTTGAAACAGTCTCACTAGGTTGCTGAAAGTCTCGCTAGATTGCTGAGGCTGACTTCAAATCTGCGGTCCTCTTGTCTCAGCCTCCCTAGTACTGGGATTACAAGTGTGCACGCACCACCATGCATGTTTTTTGCTTTTACAGTTCACAATACTGTCTTGGTAGGTTGAATATGGTTGTTGATGCAAAACTGGGCTGTACCTTACACATGATTCAGTTCGTTTGGATTTATAAACATGAATAATATTTTTGTTATAGAATAGTGGTTTTCATCCCTCAAAACATAGTGGATGTTGGGAGAACATGGGCTCTGGAATTAGATTAAGGCTGAATCAATGCGGGCGAGAAGCTGGTTGGGGGCCTATATTTCCTGTGTGACTTGTATGAATTATTTCTTCTGAGTTTCATTTTATCAATTGTGAAAAGAGGATGATATATTCCCATGTTACACAGTTGAGGTAAGATTTAGATAAAAGGATGAAATGAAGCTCTTGGTACAGTGTCTAGTACATGACCTTTGGTTATTATTAACATTAGTATAATTAAAATGTTAGTTCCAAAGTTATTATTGTAGTTTTGTTCTGAGATCTTATCTTTGAAGATTGCCTTTTTACAAGGTCCTTCCCTTCCCATTGCCTTCTACCCTGCCCTCTACTTCTTTTGGTTTTCTCTGTTTTGGTACTGGGAATTGAACCCAGGGGTTTTCTATCACTACATCCCCAACCTTTCTTTTAGTGTAAAACAAGATCTTGTTAAGTTACTTAATACTGGTATCTACCTATAATTCTCCTGTCTCAGCCTCTCAAGTCCTGGGATTACAGATGTGTGCCAGCACACTTGGTTTTGTTTTTCTTTTGCATCCTGTTCTTCATGTGTGACCAAATCATGAACTTTGTAAAGACAAGAATGCAGTTTATTAAGCCATACTTGCATTCCTGTGTCACAAAACCTGGATAAATTTCACAGATATACTGCTGCATGAAGGAAGCCAAATGTGTGTGTGTGTGTGTGTGTGTGTGTGTGTGTGTGTGTGTGTGTATGTATAAACTTGCTGAGAGTCTTGCTATGTTGCTGAGGCTATCTTTGAACCTGTGGTCATCTTGTCTCAGCCTCCCAAGTACTGGGATTACAGGTGTGCACACACCACCATGCCTAGTGTGTCTTGCTTTTACAGTTCAATATATTGTTAACAATATTGAACAATATACATATATAACAATATATAACAAAGCATATATAACAATATATAACAAAGTATATATATATATATATATATATATATATATATATATATACTTTTGTTGAAGCTGAAGAACAGGGGAGCTAAGTGTGGTGGTGCATGCCTTTAATCCCAAAACTTGGGAGGCGGAGACAGGAGGATCACAGGTTCAAGGCCAGAGTAAGGTAATTTAGCAAGACCCTGTTTCAAAACAAAAAAAAATAAAAGGGTTGGGGGTATAATTCAGAATTGGAATTCCTTTAGATTGAATTCCAAGTGCCATAAAAGATAAAGAGATAAATAAAGAACAGGTAAAATTAATCTATGGACACCAAGGTCAGAATAGTGATTATCTTACAGATAGAGGGGCTATTGGCTAGGAAGGTGCCCAAGGGAGACTTATAGGTGCTATCACATGCTGCTTGTGTCAGGACTACTAACACAAATATGCATGTATGTTTAAGAGATCTTTGATTTGTACACTTAATATCTGTTACTATGTGTTCTGTAATTTGATAAATATTTAAAAAGATGTTGCTTGGTAGGCAGAGCTTGTCTGGTCTTTAGCAATCATTCAATAAGAGTGAATATTGAATGATATGATGATGAAGAAAGTGCTAGTATGTGTGTGTGTGTGTGTGTGTGTGTGTGTGTGTGTGTGTGGTGCTGGGGATTAAACTCAGGGGCTTATACATCTGAGCTACACCCCCAGCCTTTTTATTTTTTTATTTGAAAATAGTCTTGCTAAGTTGCTGAGACTGGCATCAAACCTGGGATCTTTTTGTATTAGCCTCCCAAGTACTGGGATCACAGGCCTGTGCCACCACACCCAGATACAAGTGGCCAATATTAATCACTATATACTAGGGCCAACATTTTCAGGGAGACATAACACACATTTTGAAAAACACAATGGACGTGATTAATAATTTATAGCTGGAGTTCACACTGTTATTCACAAGAATGTTTGAATCTTTAGTTGTTTGAGAAAATATAGTGAATGGGTACGGGAAGCTTTGTTATTTGGGACAGTTTGTGTTGGAGAGAAAGGAATATATTCCCAACAGATTGGTGGGAGACTTAATGTTTTGAGTTTCTGTTGACTTCATCCCTCCTTTCCTACCTTCCCTTTGTCCTTTTCTCAATTCTACCGTGAAGCAAACTCTGCAACTCTAATAGATGCTACTGGTGCACGCGCAGCAATTCTACCAGATGGCATGCAAATCTTGAGTGTTCTATGAAAAATGAAAAGACCAAATGCATGCCCAAATAAACGAAGGTTGAATTAATCTTTATAATTGAATGGAATATTACTCTGCTATGACTGATTTTTGCTTTCACATGAGATCACATGCTAATTTTTCAGTGAACTGTAATTGTATCAACATGGCTTTTTAGGTGCGTAAAAATACTTAAAGACAGATTTGGCCAAGCACTGAGAGAAAAGTTAGGATAACTTTTCATCGAAACATCTCCAATCCTGGGATATGTTTGCATTGGGACTTTTGAATGGTTGATTAGGTTTTTTTGGCCCCTTGTCATCTTGGGTTTTAGCAGGCAGCAGTCAGAAATCAGTTGAGTTGCACAAGTTAGAGATGTGAACCCTGGGGGAGGGGCAGGCGGGGCACTTCCCTAAAATACTCCATTAGCACCACTGTGGGGGCTAGCCAAGTCCCTAGGGACTATTGAAGGAGCCGAGGAGTCTCCTCATGAATGGACAACACAGTCGTGGGGGTTTCCAAAAATGGGCCAGGAAACCTGAGCAACTTTCCCAATCTAGAGCAGAGAACATCTCACACTCTATTAGGCAGGAGAATTCCCTGCAGCAATGCTTCTCAACCCAGGGCAACATTATACTCCTAGGCAACATTTGGCAGTGCCTAGATATATTTTTGGTTATAACTGGTGTAGAGAGGTATTAGTATTTAGTGGGTAGAGGCCAGGGATGCTGCTAGGCATCCCACAGGGCACAGGACAGTCTGGCACAAATCAGATTGTTTCAGCTCCAAGCATCCACAGTGCCACGGCTGAGGATCCCCACCCTATGGTAAGGTTTGTTATAATGCACATTCCTGGATCCCAACCAAGACACATACTTTTGCTTTGTGGTATGAGGGATGGAACCCAGGGGCATTCTACCTCTGAGCTACAACCTCCAGCCTCATTTTACTTTTATTTGGAAACAGGGTTTCACTGAGTTGCTGAGGCTGGCCTTAAATCTGTAGTCCTCCTGTCTCAGCCTCTCACATACTGGAATATAGGTGCGAATCACCATACCTGGTTCAAATTTGTATTTTTAATAGGTTCCCAAGTGACACTGCTGTTGCCAGTCCAAAGGCCAAGGTGCTAGAGCCCTAAACTAGAAGATGTGAGAAGTAACTAGAGATAGAGAGGAATGAGCATTGTTTATGTGCATTGGTCCTGTGACATTCCCCTCTCTGAAAAGCTATGTGACATTTTATACTCACCGAATTTTTAATAATTCACCAAACGGATCACATTTGATCTCTCTCCCATCTTGTGAGGGCGGTCATCCAGAAGTTTGTTAGGCATAAAGAATTGTTTCTTTTAGAGCTAAACCTTATTGGAAAGAATGCTGGCAGGTCCCACTCAATTGGACTGTTTTTTTTTTTTTTTTTTTTTTTGTGTGTGTGTGTGTGGTACTGGGGTTCCTGGAAGCCCTTCTACCTCCGGGCTACACTCCCAGACCTATTTTATACTTTTTTATTTTTAGAAACAGGGTCTCTTAAGCCAGTGGGGCTGACTTTAAACCTGCACAATCCTCCTGTCTCCGCCTCCCAAGCACAGGGACTACAAGCGTGAGCCACCACGCCCGGCCTCAATCGTACTGTTGATGAGAGAAGGGGTATTTTTGTTTCAGTTAATCTCCAACTTGCCTTCTGTTTAAGTAAGTAATCTGACAATTGGAGGAGGATTAAATAGCTGATTGAGGTCTAGGTATTGCAGGTGCATTTCAAAGCCTTTTGAATCTTGACATTTGAAAATGATTTTCATGGCAGTACTGGGGGATTGAACCCAGGGCCTCACACGTGCTAGGCAAGTGCTCTACAACTGAGCTACGTCCCCAGACCCCAGAATGATTTCTAATAATTTCCTTTTTTTATTCTTCCTCCCAAAAAGTGCATTGATTTTTCCATGGTATTTATTCCTATTTTTAGTGAATGTTTGTATATTGTCTCTGTGTCAAAGTTAAGATATTTACTTCAACAAAACATGAATCATGTTAACAGTGAATTATATAATTATTTAAGTAGTCATTATCACTCACCTATTTATAGCTACACAGTTTAAGGCTAAACACCTCACAAATAACCTTCCTACCTTATTTTTTCATGCTACTTTTACTACTAATTTTGAAAAATCTGGTCACTATATGGAAGAAAGGTTGGAAAACTGTCGGTGGAACCAGATAATGAACATTCAAGGCTTTGCGGGAGCCACAGGGTCACTGTTGCAACTCCTCAGCTTCAAGTGTATGTGGCCTAGACAGTATGTGAATGAGGGTGCTGGTTCTCAGGGAGGAGAACCTTTTCCTCCCTTCCCTTTAGGTTTCCAATTTGGGGATCTGGAAATTATACATACAAAAGACTGATTAGCAAGTGAAAGGGAGCTTCCAGGAAATGTTAGAATCTGGAGTTTACTGCCGGGCATGCTGGCCTACCTGTAATCTTGTTACTTGGCAGGCTGAGACAGGATGCTCGCAGATTTCAGGCCAGCCTCAGCAATTTAGTGAGACCCTCAGCAACTTGATGAGACCCTTGACGACTTAACGAGACCCTGTTTCAAAATAAAAAATGAAAAAGGCTGCGGGTGTGGCTTGGAGATAAAACGCTCCTGGGTTTAACATCCAATACCCCCCTTAAATACTTAAATACTGTTCTAAGGAGGGGGAAAACTGGGTGTAGTGGTGCACGCCTGTAATCCTAGTATTGGGGGGCTGAGATAGATAGGAGGATCACAGGTTTGAGGCCAGCCTCAGCAACTTAGCGAGGCCCTTAGCAACTTAGCAAAACCCTCTTTCAAAGTGAAAAGTAAAATAGGACTGTGGGTAGAGCTCAGAGTAGGATGTCCCTGGGTTCAATCCCTAGTACCATAAAAAGAGAGGGAAGGGCTGGGGATGTGGCTCAGTGGCCCTCAGTTCCATCCCCAGCACCCCCTTAAACACACAAGGAGAGGGGGTTAGTAAATGCTGGGAGGAGATCAAGAAATATATGGGGAACCTATGGAAGGTCAGGTTTGCTTAGTAACTTCTGTGTCACTAAGCAAGTCCAGCCTGGCACCAACCTCATCTCAGGTGGTAGGGGTCACTCTTCTCTCTGTACAGAAAGGAGAAGGGGGAATTTATGACATTGAATTCTATTGGAAAGCTCTGATTTTAGGTCGATAGGGGGATGAAAAAGGCTTCTTGTTGCTTCTGTTTAGTCTCAGTTGTCTTCAACTCAAAATAATCCTCCATCACAGTTAGCATAGCCTGGACCAAAAATACTACTTTATTCACAAGACAGGTGGTAGATTGGTTAGGCCTATAGTTTGCTGACCCCTGATGTAGAGCCCTGTGTGTGAGCCACAGAAAAATAGAATTTCTTTCAGCTGATATAAAAGTGTATTTATAATATAGGACTGTTCTGGCCTTTGGGCTTTTATTATTTTGGCTACTTCTGGACAAATGGGTTTAGCTTTTTGATGCATAGTATATTCTAAGGAGGAGGGTTGACAGCTGTTCTATTTGTAAAAACTTTGCAAGCAGTTTGTTACATGAAATTAAAACTAATAACATTGATTTAAAAATCATATGTTGTGACTACTCTTTTGTTAAATTTTAAAGGAAATAAATGAGAGCTATCTCTTTTTTATGCTTTTATTGGTACATTGTGAGATTCCAAGTGATACAGTGGATTATGGGTGCTTTTGGCTTCTGAGTTCTATTGCTACGATCTCTATTTCCCAAGAAGCACCAAATACTAGCTTCTTTCTTTAACTCTGTTCGGGATACAGGGCAAGTGACAGCAATATCACAAAGATACTCGGGAAATGTTCAGTGTCAGTTTCGCCAAATTATGACGTGGCTATATGTGAATAATTTCCTCTTACAGGTTGGATAAACTGTCTCCTCCAAGGTATCTGTAGTAGGTGTTTTGAGGAGAGATCCTGGGTGGTGCTGGTTTCTAATTTGGAAACTGTCTTTCTAGAATACCCTCTAGGGAGTAATGGAAATTGTCTACTCCACTGGGTTTCTTACACAGGGTTGAGCATAGACAATCTTGTATCTGAGTATTTCTGTCTTCTAGTTCTTCTGGAAGCAGCACTGTGATCTGTACTGCTAAAGCCCTCTGATTCATGGGGCTCTCATCTACCCTCCACCTCCACATGGCGCATCTGTTGGTGGACCACACCCAAAAGCAATTTGCAGAATTAAGTTTTGGAAGAGTCCTCATAAATCAGTGCTATTATTATTAAGCGGATAAAATTTGAATTGTTAGGTAACTGCGTCGTGGTTCTTGTAGGATCTGCATAGCCCCAAAGGATATTAAAGTTCATTCCCCAGTCTAATCTTCACCAATACCATTAGCTCTGCTTAGGGTAAGACCTCCAGCCAAAGCATCTGGACCAGTCAATCATTTATTTGGCATTATAGGAACTTTCATTATTTTGAAGGAGAGTATGATTCATGTATGGTCTCTTGAACTTCCAGGTGCTTCACGCTCAAGATTTTGATTGATATTTAATAGTTATTACAGAACTCCTTAGAGAAAATGAGGCCTTAGCATGGTTATGCCTGAGCGGAGCTTTCAAAGCCTTTGCAAGTTTAAGAAAGTTGCCCTATGTATTGTTTGTGAAAGGGCAGTCATCAGTTATTCCCCCCTTTTTTTCTTATATTGGTTAAAAAAGAAAAAAAATATGCTAGGAGACTTAACCATGTAGCCTAAACACAAAACTGTTTAATTAAGTGATTAAAGTGATCTCTTTGATGTAATACATGCTAGACTTTGAGAATTTACCTGACTTTCCTAAATAGCCAAGTCAGTGGGGATTAAAATAAATGAGCTTTCTGTCTTGCTTTCTGTAGATCAGCTTAAAACTAAGTGGCTTTGAAAATTCAGGAGGAAGGCAGTCAACCTAAGCAATCTTTAAATCAGTTTGATCGTCAGTGTAAAAATTATATGCTGATTCAGAATTCATAGCCAAATAAAGTAGAATGATACTTGGTTCTGTTCTTTCCTGTAGCATTAACAAATTGGAGTGGATCTTGTGGAAAATTCTGGGAAGGCAGGGGTGATTATAGTCTTTTTATCATGTTGCGAATTAAGTTTTCAATTTTCATTGTTTTTCTGAGTTCATTTGCAATAGTGATTGTCTCTCTCTTAAAGTAATAATCTTCCGATTATGAGCTCTCTGCTGTCTACTGAGAACTTACCTGCCATTTTTAAAGCTCTGTCCTTGAGACTTTAGGGTAAGGAATAAACTCCAAAGCAACTAAAATGTGTTGCATGTATATGTATTAATAGCAAAAGAGCCGGGTGTGGTGAGCACGCTTGTAATCCCAGCATTGGGGAGGCAGAGACTGGAGGATCACTGTTCGCGGACAGCCTCAGTTACTTAGTGAGGCCCTTTGCAATTCAGTTAGACTCTGTTTTGAAAAATAGAAAGATTAAAAAAAATAGGGCTGGGGGTGTATCTCAGAGGCACAATGCCCTTGGGTTCCATCCCTAGGACCGCCAAAAAGAAAAAAAAAATAGCAAAAGAGAAAACCAATTCAAACCAAACAAAATAAAAACCATAGTAGCTAAGCCATGCATACACCTACACACATGGCACACAAATCACACTATTGAGCATGAAAGGGTTTGGCCAGTACCATTAAGCACTTACTGTATACTAGGCCCTGTGCCATGTATGGAGGCAATTCAACAATCTACCTGTATCAAATTATCTATGTTGGCCTAGTAAAAATGGACCTTGGTACCTATTTGGCATGCTGCCTGTTTTGGTGTGGTTCACAAGCTATGAATGGAGTTTACATTTGTCAAATGTTAAATCAAATGAAAAATATATCATGATATGTGAAAGTTAGGAAATTCACATTTTGGTGTCTATCATAGTGTTTCTTGCATCCATTTTCAGTGGTGTGCATAAAGTAGTTGTCCAAAGAACCCTGGACTTTTTCGGGAGTGTAGATAACCTGCATTCATCTGGCTTAAGCTCAGGGTCTGTCTAGCTAGGGTCATCTTCCACCATGCTCCCAGGAGCTTGTAGACATCTACCCCCTTCCCAACCTCAACAACAGGGTTACCCAATACCTCTCCTCTCTCATCATTTTCTCTCTTACCATTTTCTGCAATATGTGGCCCTTTGGAACTGAGCTTAGGATAAAAGAGAGTCATGGGTCTCCTCTTTCACAGGGAATCTCCTGTTTTTGATTAAGAACATAATCTGGCCTGGATTCCCCTGAAAGACCCTCCACACAGGTGTGTAACAGTTACTCTAAATGCTTGGACGAAGTCATATTTCTACTGAAATCTATGCAAAATCCATTGAATCTCTGTATAGTCTAAAATTAACATTTATTTATCATGTGCTCTGAAAGATGGGGTAAAAATATCATGCTTGCAATTCTAGTTCTTGAGAGGCTGAGACAGAAGGATCATGGTTCATGGACAGACTAACCTACTTAGTGAAGCCCTCCATTACTTAAGTGAGATCGTATTTCAAAATAAAAAATAAAAAAGTATAGTATAATAGGGCTGGGGGTATAACTTAGAGTTAGAATGCCTTTGGGCTCCATCCTCAGTACTACAAAAAAAAAAAAGTACAATGTCACCCTGAATTCTCATAGACAACACTATAGTGTAGGCACTAATTTTTCCTAAAATTATGTTGGTGGAAAAGGAAGATGTGTAAGGGCTACACTCAACTACAGTTAATGAAAAACATGACACAAAAAGCCTCAATCAAATAAAGGGTTTATTTTTCTCACGTCATGGAAGTGAAAAGGAGACGGTCCAGTGCCAGTAAGCCAGCAATTTCCAGGGATTTTAAATACAGATATTTCTAAGGGTTAAAGCATTGGCTCACTATCAGTTAGTCACATTTTGTTATAAGTTTCTTTGATGCCCCAGGGATTAGCTTCCAGATGCCACAGGTTTTCATATTGCCAATTCTATCATGTCTATTGCCTTATGGTTGCAAAACTCTGCCTCCGGCCTGGTATCTGCATTCCAGGATGGAAGAAGAGGAAATGCGAAAGCCCTTGTTATTCACTTGGGATGATTTTTCCTTCAGGGTATATTTGGCAATATCTGGAGACATTTTGAGTTGTCTCAACATATGGGTTACATATTACTTTGCAACTTACATCTAGCATGTGGAAGCCAACGATTCTTTTAAACATCCTATAGTCTAAAGGACAACCTCCACAACAGGAGTTACCTGCCTGGTTCCAATGTTCATAGTGCTGAAATTTGAGAAATCCTGGACTAAAAGGCTGAGTCTATTCTCTTTTAAAATGCATCTTTGGAAGCCGGGTGTGGTGGTGCACGCTAGTAATCTCAGCATTCAAGAAGCTGAGATGGGAGGATTGTGGTTTGTGGCCAGCCTCAGCTACTTAGTGAGGCCCTTCACAACTCAGTGAGACCCTGTTTCAAAATAAAGAATAAAAATAGGGCTGGGGGTGTCGTTTGGAGGTAGAATGCCACTGGATTTCACCATCAATACTGTAAGAAAAAAAACGCATCTTTGGAAGTGCCAGAAGAGTTTTAATTATATGTCATTAGCCAAGTCTCATTTCACAGCCAAAACCAGCTGTGAAGGAAGTTGGTGATGCAGGATGCAGTCTTTTTTTTGGGGGGGGGCGGGGAAGATCCATTGTCATCCTGAGCAAAATTTGAGTTCTGGTATTAAGAGAGGAAAGGGAGAACAGATACCGGGTACACACTAGGTATGATTACTTCAGAAAAATCAAATCTTCGTTGAAGGTTGCAGAGGTAGTGGAGCCCAGCAGCTGTTTGAGCCTCCTGGATTGGGGAAGAATGTCCGTTGTCAAGGTAGCTCATCTCCAGCTGTCTGGAGGAATAAAGAGATAGGAATGTGTGCACTGGTTATGGAAAACTCTTGAGTTTCTGATCAGCTTGAAATAGCCTAAAACATATACATTTCACAGGATATATTATGCAGCCTGTTAAATATTCATACTACCATTCTCTTAGTTTTTGCACTGGAACTTGCCTTTCCTTCCTGTCTGTGTAACCAGTGGAGTAATTGATTTCAGACCCGCTTTATTAATACTTTGCCTTTTAATAAGTCATCAAACTATTGGTGCTTCTCCTCTTCCATTATGAATAAGTTAAAAAGTGATGTGATCCAGGTGCTGTGGGAATACATGCCTTTAATCCCAGTACTTCGGAGGCTGAGACAGGAAGATCTTATGTTTAAGGGCAGTCTCAGCAACTTAGTGAGACCCTGTTTTCAAAATAAAACATAAAAAGAGCTAAGGGTTTAGCTCAGTGGTTGAATGCCCCTGGGTTCAATTTCTAGTACCAGAAAAACTGATGTGATCATAATTCATTTTACGGTTCATGCAGGAAAGCACACCCTTCTATGTGTATCAAGCAGGAAGATATTTAACACAGGGAACAATTTGCCAGCAAAGCACTGTATACAGCTGCTGTCTGCAGATGTCTGCGTGCCTGCTTGTGGCTACCAACAGTGAATATTTTCTGCCTTTCCAATGGGGTGGGAGTGCTGTTCATTGGCAGTCTAACCTGCAACCATGCTTTGTGGCATTTTGAGAGATGTAGTTCTGAAGCTTCACAGGGAAAAATGTAGAATGATGTGGGCTGGGGTGATGTGGAATTGACAGCAATGTCTGGCAGGAGGAGCATTCAAATATGAATAGAGGTCAACAGCCACACCACCCTGAAAGCATCTGACCTCACCAAATATAAATAGGCACATATGCTTACATCTAGGCAGGAGAAGCATTCTATTCAGATGTTGGTGATGTTGCCACTAGCATTATTACCTTATTTTAGCCATGTATCCTTGGGAAATAAATAGAGATTCTTTGTAAGTCTTTTCTGATTCACTTCAAGTCATGGGGATGCTACAAAATAGTAAGAAAGGATTCAGTGATCTGCATGTATGGTACACAAGGCACTATCTTCTGTAGGTAGGATCTCTCCCTAGTGTGTGGGAGTCCCAAAGTGTGAGCTTTGAACAACAATGCACAACCCACCGGTATTCTCTAGGAAAGCCAGTGTTCAAAACAATTCTGGGCAACTCAGGTTGTTTATTTCTTATTTGGGAGGGTGTTGGGAGCTGTGGTGGGGAGAACTCCTTGGAGCTCTTTATTTGCTAGAGCTATGCATATTGACTTGTGAACTCTGAAAATCCAGTGAGAAATTCAGTGCAGGGAGGAGAGTATCAGAACAAGGTAACCTATAGACATATGACATATTGTTTTGTGTTGAGGGGGAAGAGTTGTAACCTCTGGTTATCTGCTATCTGGGTCACATAGGCTTTTAGTGTGTGTAACTCACAGGATTTTGAAGGCAGAATTTGATCTGTTCTATATTTGAGTCTCTGGAACAACAAAACCCATTATAACTGTGTCCTACGGCACTTGTAAAATCCTCTCCAAGTCTTGAGTTGCAGGTTTTTGCTGATATTTAATATTTGAATTATCTCAAGGAAGATAAGGAAAATGTACTATCTTATTCTATTTCTCGAGTGAGGAAAATTGAAAAGGACTAAAGGAGGAAACTTCTCCAAGAGTGGTGTGCAAAGGTCACTGGTTTTGCATTGTTGCTTTGCTGGAATAAAACCAGTGGGTTTGTGGTTTCCTGGGTCTTATGCTGGTCATCTGGAGGCAGATGTGGAGATTAGGATTCATGTGCAAGTGATTTATTTATTTTTATAAGATTTTTATTGTTGCATTATAATTGTACATAATAGTGGGACTTGTTAACCTATCACGTGTAACACATGATTTTTTTTTTTTTGACGCTGGGGATTTAACTCAGGGGCATTCTATATCCAAGTGACACGTCCAGCACTTCTTATTTTTTATTTGGAAACAGAGTCTTGCTAAGTTGCTTAGGGTCTCGCTAAATTGCTGAGACTGGTCTCAAGCCCACTATCCTCCTGTTTCATCCACCTAAGCACTGGAATCACAGGCCATGTACCACCTATGTGATTTGTTAAACAAATTCATCGAAGAGAAACCAGCAAGGGAAGGGGAAGCAGAATGTGGAGGGGAGACAGGCAGGCAGGGGAGGGGTGTGATTTCAGGGGACAAGTCATAACTAGTGAGAACTAGCAGAAAGGTCTGGAGGTGCAAATTATACCTAAGAGTTGGTCCTAAACTGGGGCAAAGGAGCTGGGCTTGAACAGTTCTGCTGCAGTCACTGGCTGAGGGTGCCTGCATGGAGGGCAAGGTAGGATGGGCAGAAGGCAGGTTAACAAGATGTTTCCAAGTAGTCCTAGGATGGGCTTTCAGTCCCCAGGTGCTGGGCATTTTAAAAGATAAGAACCTAGCAACTTAGTGAGACCCTGTTTAAAAAGAAGTAGGGCTGAAGATATAGCTCAGAGGTAGAATGCCTGTAGGTTCACTCCCCAGTACCATAAAAAACAAACAACCCCCCCCAAAATAAAACAAAGCAAAAAAAAAACCAAACAAATAAAACACCCTGGAGAAGGATGTATAATCTCTAGGTACTTCTTACACATGTCTAAGGTAACTTTTTCCTTTATCCATTCCCTGTGTGCTATAAAAACAAACATGGATGATTGTTAGTACCTTTGTCTATCAAAAGGATCCTTGTGATGTTATGATGTATTTTAGTTATCCTGGATCCCCTGCCTTCAGTTTCTCAGGCATACTGGCCATCATTCCCAATGTTGTGCACATAATCTCCCTGAAACATGACTCATCTCTTTTTATTCCCCTGCTAAAAATATTTAGCTCTCCCTTAGCTATAAAACAAAACACAGCCTCATTAGCATGACATTCAAAAATCTTAGTGATCACTGTGACCCATGCGTTTCCTGTATTCCAGTTTTTCATATTGAATTTGTTGGGTGCAGAGAGTAGGCTGGGCCTTGTCTTGTGTTACTCCATTTTTGTCCGAAGTGGTTTCATTTTATATAGAGTGGCAGCGTGTCTTGAGCTACTCTGATTTGAGTACAAATGCTAAGGCAGAATGACCTGGCATCTTTTCTGTGCAAGTAGATAACCAGTAGATGATGGACATAGAGAGTAATGGTTACCTCCTGGAGAGTGGTCCCTACCTGTACAACTATGCTACCATCTCATCTATCGAAATTTCCTAACTCCTTCAATGAAACCCCATGGTCCACCAAAGGGGACCCTATGATTCCTTACCTTACCACCCATGGAGGTAAGGGACACGTGCACCATGCTGTTTCAGGTAGCTCCAAGGGCCTGGGGAACATGTTTTCAGCATAAAATTGACCACCCCTCTCCCTCCACCACCCTGAGAAAACCCTGCTTTCTCAAAATGGTAGCAAGTGGCTTTCAGAAATCGAAGTGGCTTCACCTACCCACCAAGCTCCCTGGGAGGCACAGGGGTTAATGGGCAGAGAGTTTTCACAGTGAAATCCTCAACAAGCCACCTGGAATGAACAGAATATACCAAGTGATGTGCCCATATGTGAAGGTATCTCACTATGATGCATAATGACAATGTACCAATAAAAGTATAACAGAAACAAGAATGGAGTAATTCAGTTCAGGATGCTCTGTACATCAGATAAAATCTTTTATATATTTGTGATGTAAACCAGGATATTTTGATATATGTACATATCGTCAAAGGGCTAGATCAAGTGAGTTAACATATGGCTTGCCTTGTTTAGTGGTAAGAATACTTAAAATCTACTCTGTTAGCAATTTTTGAGTACATTGCTAGCCAGGCGTGGTGGTACATGCTTGTAATCCCAGTATTTGGGAGGTTGAGACAGGAGGATCGCAGTTCGCAGACAGCCTCAGCTACTTACTGAGGCCCTCTGCAATTCAGTGAGACCCTGCTTCAAAATAAAGAATTAAAAAAAAAGGGCTGGGGAGTATAGCCCAGAGGTAGAATGCTACTGGGTTCCATTCCCAGTACAGCAATAAATAAATAAATAAATAAATAAATAAATAAATAAATAAATGTACATTGCTGTTAAGTACATTCACTCTTTTTTTTTTTTTTTACGTTATTGGGGATTTAACCCAGGGGCATTCTACCTCTGAGCTATGCCCCCAGCCCTACTTTTTATTCTTTATTTTGAAACAGGGTCTCACTAAGTTGCAGAGGGCCTCACTAAGTAGCTGAGGCTGGCCGAGAACCACTATTCTCAGGTCTCAGCCTCCCAAGTACTGGGATTACAAGCCACCATGTGGTGAGCCACCATGCCTGGTTATGTTCACTCTTATTAGTTGACCGTGGCTGTGGTACAATAGATCTCCTGAACTTCTTCCTTTTGTCTAACTGAAATTTTGTATCCTTTGACTAACATCTTCCCCTAATCCAACCCCCAGCCTCTGGTAGCTACCACTCTGCTTTGATGAGTTGAAATTTTATTTTATTTTGTGGTAATGGGGGTAGAACCCAGGGGCTTTTCTACTTCCAGACTAAACTCCCAGGCCTATTTTCTATTTTATTTGGAAACAGGGTCTCACTAAGTTGCTGAGAGCCTCACTAAGTAGCTGTGGCTGGCTTTGAACCTGTGTGATCCTCCTGTCTCAGCCTCTCAAGTGTGGGAATTACAAGCATGTGCCACCCCGCTCAGTGAGTTGGACTTTTAAAAATTCTGCATATAAATAAGACCATGCAGTGCTTGTTTTATGCACTTGACTTATTTCTCTTAGTATAATGATCTCTAATTCCATTCATGTGGTTGCTAATGGCATGATATAACCTTTTTATGGCTGAACAGTATTGCACTGTGTGTATGTACCACATTTTCTGTATCCATTTGCCAGTTGGTGACACTTAGGTTGTTTCTATTTCATAGCTATTGTGAATAGTGTTGCAATAAACATGGGAGAGCCAGCATCTCTTCAACATACTGATTTCAGGTCCTTGGGACAGATAGATACCCAGGAGTGGGCTTGCTGGATCTTATGGTAGTTGTATTTTTTAATATTTTGCATACCCTTCATACTGTTTGCCATGGTGGCTGCACCAATTTATGTTTCTGCCAATGGGATGCAAGGGTTCTTTTTTCTCCACATTCTTTCCAACACTTGTAAGCTCTTTTCTTTTTGATTATCGTCAGCCTGGCGTGTGTGAGACAATATCTCACTGTGGTTTAATTTGCATTTTTCTCATAATTAGCGTTGTTGGAACTTTTTTTCATGTAACTGTGAAGCATATATGTCTTCTTTTGAGAAATGTGTTTTCAGGTCCTTTGGCCACGTAAAAATCCAGTTGCTTATTTTCTTGAGTTAAGTTTCTTATGTATTTTGTATATCAGATGTATGATTCACCAATAATTTCACCTCTCTGTCTTTGCATAATCACTGTTGCCTTTTGTGAAATGTTCATCTTTTCAGCTCTGCGTTGTGAAATTCTAACCATTCTCCAAGACTGGCACTATTCCCTTGAGGAAATGGTCTCTGCTCTGGATTGGGATAACAATATTGCCTGTTCAACTAAAACTCTTTTTTGCTATATTCGGTACATATTTAGTGTATTGAGGGAGGGGACGAACTTTTATCTTTGGCTGTTTTTTTTCTTTGCCCTTCGCAGTGGCTTGCATAAAATAGATATTTTGTAAATGGAATTTTCAGATGAAGATTGCATTCCTACATCCTGCAATTATTAATGATTTAAGTGCTGAAACTATGACATCATTTTTTCTTTTTCCCTTTTATAGGCGAGAGCTGTTTTGGCAAAAGTTGGCTACCCTGAGTTTATAATGAATGATACTCATGTTAATGAAGACCTCAAGGCAGTAAGTGCTAAATTTACTGTATTTTTTTCCTGGCAAGTTTTACTGGCTTTGTGCCTTTCAACTAACCCAAGTCCAGCAATTAAACCTGGTGATGCCAGAAAGTACCAACTTTTGATTAATTCCTTGGCTAGCTATGGACCTGAATATGCCAGGCATATTACCAGATTTAGAGCAGATTCAAAAGAAAGTATCAGAAAGAATGCATACTTGGGTGGGAACCACAAGCAAAAGGACTTGGATTTGATCTCATTTGATCATAAAGGAAATAATTAAGCAAATTACAATTAGTGGGCATGTTCTAATGATGAATTTATCATGTTTGTTGTGAAATACTTTTATTCACTTCATTCATATTAAGTGAATAGTAATAAATTTGTCCGAGGGGAGTTAACTTCATTAAATTTTATGACTATTTTGGCAAGTTAAGTACAGGTACATATGAATCTATAATTCACTGTGAGTTGGACTGTATATTTGCAGGAAGTTACTGATGAAAAATAGTAATAATTCTTTCTTATTCCAATATTTTGGGACGTGCATTTTATAGTAGATATACTCATTACAGGCTTTTAAAATCACAGCCACTGTTATTTCCCTTCCCATGAAGAGTTTTGATAAAGAACTTGTCTTCCTTGCAGAAAAATCCCATTTTTACCATTCTCTAGAGTTTCTTGGAAAAGTAGTCTTTAGAAATTCTTTAAAGAACTATGGTTCTGAGGTGGAACGAACTCTTTCTGTAATTGTAGTTTGACAAGTGGCATATCTGTAAGCAGGCCGAGCTTTGCGGACAAGCATTAGAATTTTATAAGACTGTTTCAATAGTGAGAGAAAGGTCTCATTTAAAAATTTTCTCCATTGTGCTCCAAGATAAGGCCTCCCAAAGGATTCATCCAGTTACTCTGGAAAAAATCATTGTGCTTCCCAGTATCTTAAAGCTCAGCCTATTTTTATATACTTTTATTAGTATATTATATTTACACATTATAGTGAGATTCAAAGTAATACATTAATACATGCACACATCACTTGGTAGATTTCCCGTTGTATCCTGCCTCACTCCAGCTTCCTCCCTACTCATTCATGTTAGTGAGATTGGCAGTGATACCTTCATATATGGACATAACTATTTGAACTGTCCTCTTTCTCAATTCTCCTTTTCCCCCTCTTCACTTCTTTCCCCCAGCTCTCTTCCACTATTCAACTGGTCTCTTGACTTCCTGAGACTGACTAATCTCAGCACAATATTCTCTAGTTTTACCAATTTTCTACAAATTACACAATTTTCTTCTTCTTGATGGTTGAGTAAAATTGCATTGTATATATACCATACTTTCATAATCAGTTCATCTGTTGACAGACACCTAGGTTGGTTCCATAATTTGGCTAGTGTGAATTGTGCTGCTGTAAACATGGGTATGCATGTATCGCTATAATATTCTAACTTGAATTCTTTTGGAAAGATACCTAGGAGTGGATGGCTGGGTCATGTGGTGGTTTCATTCCTAATTTTATTTTTTGGTGTTGGGGGTTGAACCCAGGGGCATTCAACCCTTGAGAGCTATACCTCCACCACTATTTTATTTTTTAATTTGAAATAGTATCTAACTAAGTTGAAGAGGATCTTTTTAAGTTGTTCAGGCTAACTGTGAACCTGTGATCCTCTTGTCTCAGCCTTCCAACTACTGGGATTACAGGTGTGCACCACCATGTCTGGTCTTTTGAGGAACCTCCACACTGATGCCCATGGTAGTTGTACTAATTTATAATCCCACCAACAGTGTATGGTAGTTCTTTTCCATACATTCTTGCCAGCATTTATTATTGTTTGTATTCTTTATGATTGCCATTTTAACTGGTGTTAGACGGAAACTCAGGGTAGTTTTGATTTTTGCTTCCCTGACTGCTAATGATGTTGAACTTTTTTCATATATTTGTTGGCTATGAGCACGTTTTCTTTTGAGAAGTGTCAGACAGCTGTTTTGATAATGCTGAAAAATCCCATTATTTATGGTAATTAAAACATTGGAGCTCTTGACACATTTATGCACAATATCTTTCATGTCTGTGCATGTGTGTGTGCGTGCGTGCGTGTGTGTGTGTGTGTGTGTGTGTGTGTGTCTATGTTACTAAGGATTGAACCCAAGGGCCTTCTACCCATAAGCTATACTCCTAGTCTTATTTTATTTTTTATTTTGAAGCAAGGTCTCAATAAGTTGCTGAAGGCCTTGCTAAGTTGCTGAAGCTGGACTTAAAGTAGTGATCCTCCTGTCTCAGCCTCTCAAGTACTAGGATTAGAGGCATGTACCACCATGCTTGGCTCACATCATCTCTTTAATCCCTACAGTGGCCCTGAGAAGTAGATGTGTTTATGCCCATTTTGCAAAGAAGGATGTAGAAACTCAAAGAAGTTGAAGTAATCTCCTCAGAACCAAGGAGACTATCAGAGCCAGGACTATACTCAGGGCTCAGGAAGCTCTGGCTGTAGTCGGCTTTACTAGAGCTGATGGGAAGGAGGATGGCAAAGGGGAGGCCATACCGTAAAGCATTTGGGGATGCAGGTGGTGGGGTCATGGGCCTAGATTTGAATTCTGCCTCTTCTACCTCCTCTTTGTTTGAACTTGTACAGTTTACTTATCTTCAGTTAGCTTCTCATTGGTTTTCAGGGAGATAATAGAGTTGTGGTACTTTGGGGAAGGTGAGACTATGTAACCATGAAAGCACTGAGCACAATGACTGGTACACAGTAGATGCCTCATAAATGTTAGTCTTATGGATCAGTATAGGAGCTAGTGTTACTCAGAAGAGCATCACCAGGGCACAAAGTACCTTAGAAGGAAAACCTGAATAATTATGCATGATCCATAAAAATGCCAAGTGAGAGGGAGAGGAAGTTGGAGAGACAGTTTAGTGTGTTGGTTGTAAACACGGACCACGGAGACAACGTGCCTACAGCGAAATCCCTAGTCTTTCACTTCCTACCTGTGGAACCTGGGGTAGGTTATATATCCTCACTGTGCCTCAGTTTCCTCATCTGCAAAATGCAGTCATAATAATCCCTTCCACATAGGATTGCCATAAGGATCAAATAACATGAAGTTTTTAGAGTTGATCCTGGCATGTTAGCACAAATAAAAGTGTTACCTTTGCCATCTTCAATTTACACTTAGGATAGTGAATTCTTTTGATTTAAAAAAGTCATCATGAATTAATTCATATAGTATTCAGTTTCCTCAAATTGATTTAAAAGGTATATTGATGGAGAAGTCCCAAGCTTTTATCAAATCAGGTAGCGTTGAAGGCTCACTCACAGTATTTAGATGATCAAGTTTTATTGGCAGTCCATGGCAGTCTAAGTTGAGAATCCCATATTTAAAGATTCACCGAATACACTATCTCTTGTAAATAACAAGCAGATACCAAATAAGATGCAGTGTTGGACATGCTTCTTCATTTCTCCAGAGCCTGAACTGGAGGCATCCAATACCAAGTTTTTTTAAGCACTTTTGTAGAGAAATGGATTTCATCATTCTCACTGCCACCACAGACATAAATTACGCCCAAGAGTTTCTAACAGTGGACAAAATCCAAACACATGAAGTAAAAAGATATTTGTGCTCAGAAGCGAATAGAGATAATGAATAAAACTCAACCTGAAAATAGGGTAAAAGATGATGTGATGAATTGTAATAGTGTCACTGAGGTTAATAGCAAAAGGACTAAAGTATCCCTAGTACACAATGGGGCTGTGTTCTCTGTTTTAAGAGATGTAGATAAACACTACTTTAGGGCCTATGAGAATTTTCTGGTAATGCAAGCTCTGAGTATGAGAGACTATAACAAATGAAAAGCAGCTTGCTACATTTGACACAGGCAAAGATATGATTCATCAGGCATAAATACAAAAGAAAAGAGGAAAGATATTAGGTGATGGATCAGAAGGAGGTCAAGGAGAAAGGTTGCAAATGAAGAAGAGCTCACATGGAGATAAGGGCAAATGAAAAAGAATTGAGAGGCAAACATAAAAAAGAATGAGTGAACTGCCTCTTTCTCTGAGGATGACAAAGTAAACTGAGATACCCTGGGAAGCATTTTTGAAAAACAGTTCTCCTGTAGTCTTTGAAAAGAGTGGGAAGAAAGGAAGTACCCTTTATTTGAACCCACATCAGCATGCAGGAAAGCCTATTAGTTAGCCTAACAAGGTAGATGCCACTCTATTTTCAAATGAGCTCTGCTTGTGTTCTATTTCATTGATCCTTAATGGAAATAAACACAAGTGACTTTATATCAATTTTGGAAAGACTGCTGTATCATCCAGGAAAACAACAACCACACTAGGTATTTCAAACCAGGGATTTAATACAGGAAATAGATTGGGAGGCAAGAAAGTAAACAAGACATTCAGAACTTCAGGAAACAGATGCCACTCTTGGTCCTAGGGACACAGAAGAGAGGAGGTGATGGTACCTGTTTGAGTCACCCTTCTTACTGCTCTGCCCAATAGCCTGGCCACATACAACTTAGATGAATGAAGATTTATTTCCTCACAGTTTTAGAGACTTGAGACGTTTAGTCCATATCAGGCCGGGTGTATGGAGCTCAGGGAATGGTGGCGGGAGGCAGAGAGGAAGAGAACAAGTATTCTGCTTTCACATCATGGAGGCCAGAAGCAAGCGAGTAAGCAAGGGGATTCAAAGACACAAGCATAGCCTCCAGGGCCACACGTCCAGGGACCCATATCCTCTAGCCACACCCACCTGCCTAGGTTACCACCCAGATAAATCCACTAGAATGTATCCATTGATGATATTACAACCCTCATGACTTAATCAACGCTCAACATTAATACAGTAGCTCTTCAGAGGACATTCTATATCTAACCATAACAGTACCCAATACTTAGGAGAGCAGAGGAGCAACTAGCACTCCAGAGCTGGGCTGTGGAAAAAAGGTCTGAACATTGTTCTAGAGTCATTGTCGGAGGAAGAAATGAGGGGATGTAGAATATGGGAAGACAGAGCAACATATTTCCTTTTCTCTGCATTCTACCCCCTTGACTTTCCCTCAGCACCTTCAACTGGCATGAAGTCAATGAACAAAAGAGCCAGAGAAAGAGTATTCAGCTTTGCGGTCCCCAGCATTCCTGAGTAGAGTGAAAGGCTAGGCCTGGAGCTCAGTGATTCTAGGTAAACAACTGGCACAGTTAGGCACTTTGTTCATTCTTGTGAAAAGCAGTGGAAAATGGCAATAGGGACTAAATCAGAATCCTAGCTGGCCTCCATTTACTTAGTTTAGAAATAAGTCATTTTTTTAGAGATCAATGATTCTGGTGATTAATACACACATATATACCTATAAGTATATGCAGATCAAGATACATAGATACTATGTAAATCTACATTATGTTCTCTGGGGAAGGTATTTAGTCTGCTCTCCCCCGTAGAACATTTCTGTGTGAGTTATATGTGTTTGTGTTTGTGAATAAATAATAAAGAGTGCCAGTGAGCGAGAATATGGTGATATTTGGATGGAATGTTCTAGAAAAAGAGGTTAAAATATTAAGATTATTCTACACTATTTGGTAAAAAAAAATTCCCCCATCTCTCTCAAGTGACCCCTGGTCCCTATGGCATTAGAAGGCTAAAATAGCCACCAAAGACCTGGGTATTGTGCACATTTGTAATCCCAGTACTTGGGAGCTCGAGACAAAAGGATCGCAGGTTTGAGGATAGCCTCAGCAAGTAGTGAGACTCAGCAACCTAGTGGGACCCTGTTTCAAAACAAAAAAATAAAATTAGGCTGCAAGGTGTAGCTTGAAGGTAGAATACTCGAGTGTTCAATCCTCAGTATTGCACACACACATACATAAAGAAAGAATAGGCACTGAAAGTGTGTATTTATGTGTATTTATGAGCAAAGCTATCCTAGAAATACTAATCAAGCTATTTTTTTTCTTTGGTGGTACTGGGGTTCCTGGAAACCCTTCTACCTCTGGGCTACACTCCCAGACCTATATTTATATTTTTATTTGGAAACAGGGTCTCTTAAGCCAGCGAGGCTGGCTTCGAACCTGCGCGATCCTCCTGTCTCCACCTCCCAAGTGCAGGGATTACAAGCGTGCACCACCGCACCCGGCCTAATCAAGCTATTTAAGTAAGGAAAAATATAAATACAATATTGGATTCTACACATTAAGATATTTTCTTGGATGTCTAATATAAAAATTTTAATAGATATATGGCTATATCTCTGAGTATCTCTAAACACATATAAGTTAAATGATAGTTGTCCCACCTGTAATCCCAGTACTTGGGATATTGAGACAGGAGGATCACAGGTTTGATGCCAGCTTTAGCAACTTAGCAAGACCCTTTTTCAAAATAAAAAGGGCTGGGGTGTAGCTCAGAGGTAGAGTACCCCTGGGTTGAATCCCCAGTACTAAAAAAAAATGTATCTCAAAATTTATACTTCCTTTTGCTAATGTACTCTTATAAATGTGGCCTTATTCTTTCTGCTGTAAAGCTGACAAATTCTCTTGTTCTGTCCTTATTACATGTTCTAACCTTTGTGTGTGTGGGTAATAATAACTTTATTCTTCCATTTATTCTGAAGCTTTTGGTGCTCCACATCTAGGATAGGATATTCAAGATGAGAAATCCAAAGGTCACTCAATTGAAAGGTCAAGAGATGGGATTGATTGAAAGTTATTATCAACTTGTCCTAGATTTTCTCTGGTAACTGAAAGGACAAGAGGCTTTTGAGTTAATTATTGTCCCTTGCACAGTTAAAATTTTTTTTGTGGGGGCAATCACAAGTGCATGGAATAGAAAAAAGGAACTAAAAACCACCCATACATAGTACTGGTACTTGAACATAACAATACGTTCTCCCCTTAGAATATATTGTTTTACTCTATTACTGTATATTTATAATTGATATTTAGATATAATTTTACACAGATTGTTACAGTTTACATTATTGTGTTACTGTCTTTCATAGCCTTTTTACCATTATTTTAATAACTGTATAGTATATCATTAAGTAAACTATACCATGATATATTTATTAATTTGCTATTTCTAATCTCTAATTCTTACCTTCTCCTCCTTCTTCCCTGTACTCTTTCTGTTGAGTAACTGTGTTTCTTGTTAGGACCAATTAAAATAACATTCATTGAAGTAGAAGCCAAATGACTTGGACTCTGGCTTTGCCCAGTTCCACAGTCTCTAGCTTTATTTTCCATCTTTCATATGAGAATAATAACTGTCTCCTTCTCTCCCCAAACACTTAACCTTTCTCAGAATAAAAAATTTAAGATTTCCCCCCATTACTTGTGATTGACATTAAATAAGTAGAATAGAATTAAACCAATCTAAGAAATAGCAAATATTTCCAATTTAATAATTAAAACAATATAAAATTATCCTTCTAAACGTAGATAAGTTATGGCAAATTCTAATGTTATTTTCCTAGGTGTGGTAGAACTGTATTTCTAATATTTTTGGACTTGGGACTTTTCTTTAAGAAGTTTGGAATGGTTTTCTGTTTAATGTCTTTGGACCAACCTTAATGTCAAGTGTGTTTTTTCAATGGAACAGGAAAGTATCATGAGTAAATTCTTCTAAAAGTTAAAACGGACTCTGCTGTTATTACAAAAATATAGCTAATATTTTTGAAGGAAATTCCTTTGGGAAAATTTCCCAGACAGTATTCTGAACCCAAAATATATCTGAATTTTCTATCAGTTACAGTTATATTCTGAACCTCCTGGCAGAGATATCTTGAGAACAAAAACTAAAAAAAACAAAACAAAACAAAAAAACCCTTGAGGTTGAATAATAGACACATCTCTTAATGATACAATTCAGTAATGCCTTAGGATTGCTAAAATTGTTTTATAAAACAGAATGCTTTCTCTGCTTCTTCTGAGGCAAGAGAAAACCTCCATCTTAAAATAAAATTGATTATAAGAGTTATTTTTATTATGAAACATTTCTAATGTTGGGAAGTATGTGAAATAGTATTTTGAACACCTTTATTCTCCACAAAGATTATCAGAGAATTTATACATGCACATAATATTCTATTATTATCATTATCATTATTATTCTTTTAGAGATGGAGAGTGTGGTCTTGCAGTTACCCAAACTGGTCTAAAACTAGTGGGCTCCAGTGAGCCTTCTGAATAGTCAAGACTATGGGCATGTGCCACTGTGCCCAACATACACATGTACTTTTAATGAATAAAATGGATGCATTTAAAATTCAGTGTCTAATTCTCCGTGATATAATCTCTTTCCGTCATACCTATCTCCTTCCCTGGATATAAATACTATCTTGAGGTGAACTTTATCATCCCTATGCATATTTTTGTGCTTTTGTTACGTAGATATGTCCATAAATGATATATGCTATTATTTTGCATGATTCAAAACTTTAAAACCTCTCATACATACAACTGGTCTTATCCACCTTGTTTTGGAGATTATTTCATGAACATGCATACAGAACATTGATTTAAAGCACTGTATTGTTTTTCATGAATATACTATGATTTATTATCAGCTCCTTCTCCCCAGTCCAAGCAGTTTGAGGAAGGGGCAATTTAAAGTCACAGCTTTGTAAATTTTTTTCAGTTCTGGGGATTGAACCTTGGTCCAAAATTATAGTTAATAAGAATCTGATTACTCTTGGTTATTCATTTATTCCAATGTACATTTTCAACTATTTACCACAAGTATATGTTTATTTAGAATTTTTTCCACAGTTAAAATGTTTTAAAATGAAAGCATTAGTGATCATGGCACAATGTTGTTTTTACTGCTGTATAGATATCATTCACAATATTTAGGTTAAGTGTTGCTAGTTTTGGAGGTAAAATGCAATAGTTTTGAAACTTTGCTATAATTCTACCAAGGGGGAAAAAGAAAAAAAAAGGAATTCAATAATCTATTATGTCTATTTCCCGATCTTAATCAGCAACATTACTTTGAGCTATCAAATTTCTATATTACTATGCAAACTATTCTATGATTTTCCTCTGTAATTTCATTAATTTTTAGCAACCAGAGCTTTTTCATGTTAATAGATAAATTCTGTTAATAATTAAATTATTCTGGTGACTCCGTTGTGCTTACGGTGGCAGATAGGTCTCTGAATTACTTTCATTTTTTCCCTTTATGAGCAAATGCCAATTACAGTAAATTGGATTTTAACATTTGACTAAATCATCATCTATAAGCTAAATGAGGTTTCAGCTGACTAAACTGAATGTTATTAGAAGACTCTTAGGTGACACATAAATAAGGTACACATTTGAGAAAAGATCAAGAACTTGTGATCCAAGAAATTTCAAACCCAAGATAATATGTTCCATAAAGTTAAAGTAGATTTTTCAATTATACAGTAAATGGAACACATTGTAATTGACTACAGCTTCCCTTTCTTCTTTTCTCTCTCCTCCCTCTCTTTCTCTTTACTGTCTCTCTGTCTTTACTGTGATTCAGAAATGACCATATTGATTTTTGAGCGTTTTATGTTAAAAGAAAATCACCGAGATTAAATTTCATGGTTTTGTGAATCTTAGGTTGACCAGTAACGCCCAAGAGATGCTGATTGCTCCTTCACATGATGAAATCTATTTTTAGAGCCTCCTCTTATCTTCACTTAGAACAATTATGTTGTGATTTGTTGTTTTCCAGATCAAATTTTCAGAATCGGACTACTTTGGCAACGTCCTGCAAACCCGCAAGTATTTAGCACAGTCTGATTTCTTCTGGCTAAGAAAAAGTGTTCCTAAAACAGAGTGAGTATTTAAAGAAAAGATGTGAAAGAGATAAATACATTGGTGGGAGGTGGAATCTCTTTAAACTTTGTATTTCCCCTCAACTCAGAGTAGCTGGCTTGCCAGTTATTTTGTTTTAGCGAAATCTGTGTCATGTTTTGCCAACTCTTATTTCTGGTATTATGTGATTCAAATCTTTAGCTTAATTATGGTCACCCATTTCTACCAACAATGCATATTGGCAGAAGGCTTATTAGGATGCAAACATTAAAGATATTTCTAGATCTATTTATAAGTACATATATAGAGAAAAAAATTTCTTTAGAATTTCACACTCAGGTGGAAACTTTAAAAAATCTTAAAAGGAATGAATATTTTAGAAATAAGTATGATTAGACATGTGGAAGAAATTGTATAACTGTGAAGGAACTAGAAGATATTTTGCTGAAGTAATGCATATCAAAGAACTGATAGCTATGTTATTTCCATGAAATAGCAGTCATGATTTATCTTCTTCCTATCTGACTATAGGAACTTTCCCTACTGGTAGGAGATAAATACTTTTGGGCCCAGGGCCAGCCAGCCACGATTTCCTCCTCTAGCAGATAGTGTAGGTGATGACGATGATGTTGTTGTTGATGGTGATAGTTGTGGTGGTAGTGATAGCAGTTAACAATTCTTACTTGTTTACAATATTCCAGGAGGTGCCTTACAATTTTTAATTCATTATAACCTTAGGTCGATTCTGGGAGCCATAGCTGTCCCTGTTTTACAAATGAATAAAAGGCTTTTAACTGAGAACTTCTTCAGCTCAGGTTTTGATGTGGCCTACTTCTCCAATGCTTTTTTTCTCCCTCTTTTCTAGGTTGGATAATTTCTCTTGATCTGCTTTCAACTCCAGAATTTCCATTTCTTTGTTTTGCATAGTTTCTGGTTCTCTGTTGTGATTACTTGAGTCATTGTAATCAAATTTATGATTAATACTTTGAATATACTTTGTTGTTATTATTATTATTATTATTATTATTATTATTATTATTATTTGGTGGTGATGGGGTTCCTGGAAACCCTTCTACCTCTGGGTTACACTCCCAGACCTATTTTTATACTTTTTTTTAAATTTGGAAACAGGGTCTCTTAAGCCAGCAAGGCTGGCTTCGAACCTGCGTGATCCTCCTGTCTCTGCCTCCCAAGCGCAGGGATTACAAGCATGCGCCACCACGCCCGGCTACTTTGAATATACTTTAATCTTCTAACTAATTTGTAAGGGCCACTTTCAAAGCATTGCCAAATTCAGCGTCTAGGTCAGTTTTTGTTTACTGGTTCTTTTAAACTTTTTCTTTGAATAACATTTTTTATTGTTCAAAATGCCTTTCTAGATAATACAACAATTGAGTTCTGACTCATTTTTCTGAGGCTTTTAAAATTAAATTAAAAAAAAATTTTTTGGTACTAGAGATTGAACCCAGGGTCCCTCTAGTGTCAGCAAATCTGACTTTCCAGCCAGCCCTCTCCCAATAAAACTATGTTCCCACTTCACTGGGGAAGACAGGAGCAGTCCTAGGCAAGAGAACCATGGAATCCTGTTCTACTTATTCCTAAGTCCTAAGTTTTTTAACATAAGGCGTGTGTGTGTGTGTGTGTGTGTGTGTGTGTGTGTGTGTGTGTGTGTGTTGTTACTGGGGCTTGACTTCAAGGGAATTCTATACCCTCAGCCTAATTAGGGTCTCACTAAGTTTCCGAGGCTGGCCTCAAACCTAAGATCTTTGTGGTTTAGCCTGCTAAGTACTGGGATTTCTGGCATGTACCATCACACCCAGCTAATGGCTACTTTTAACCTTGGCTGGTATTCTGGTTTCCAGACCTCTGGTTGTTTCTTTTTCTGTTCTCTTGATTTCTTGTTACCATCTCTTTCACTTCCCACTCTGTCCTGCATTCTAGCAACTCTAGGCTCCTGTACCCTCTCTCGGCTTAAACTAAGATTACCACTTTCTCCTCTTATGTTGCCATCTGGGCATTCCAGACCTCTGCCTTTCAAACCTTCCTACAACACACACCCCTGAATCTAACTGTAAGTTATTGACTTTAAGGAATAGGCCTAAAGATGAATCAGCCCCCTACCTATTCCTTGTTCCAATCAAAAGCACAAATGAAGGAAGCAGACAGTTTTAGAGCATCCTTGGTAATAACAGATAATGGTCTAAAGCCATCTGTCCTACTGTCCTTGGTTCCCTCCTCTTGTTACATCACTTCTTAGTTTGCCTATCCCATTTCATTCCCAATGTAAATGATTCAATAGAAATGTTAGAGATAAGGCTCTAAAATCTGTTGACTCAAATCCAGTGGCTTTGGCAAATGATTTTCTTTTTTTTTTCTTTTTTTTGTGGTACTGGGGTTCCTGGAAGCCCTTCTACCTCCGGGCTACACTCCCAGACCTATTGTTTATATATTTTTATTTGGAAACAGGGTCTCTTAAGCCAGCGCGGCTGGCTTTGAACCTGCGCGATCATCCTGTCTCAACCTCCCAAGTGCGGGGATTACAAGCATGTGCCACCACGCCCAGCATGGCAAATGATTTTCTTCTCTTTTCTTTTTAAATGCTAGAGATGGAAACTAGGGTATCATATGTGCTAGTCAAGTGCTCCAAAACTGAGCCACACCCCAATCTTCAGCAAGTGGTTTTCAATATGTCTATGACTGTCTGCATATGCTAGGATAGTCAAGATCTATGTAAATCATCCTGTCCTTTAAAATCTAGTGCAGATCAGTTCATCACCAGTATTTTTGTGATTTTTTATGGTTTCTCAGGATCTCCTCTATATTGGATACAGTGCCAATTTAATTCTTCAATTTCAAAATGTCATTATTCATTTGGGCGTGTAGCAGGGCCTTGGTTGCTAATTGAAAAACTCCTAAATGTGTCATCTTTAACATTATCCTAAGATACCAATGGGTTGTCACAATTTAATGATCTTGACTATTGCTAACATTTTATTCATATCTTGGAAAAATGCTGGATGACTTTGTTGGCTTAGGGAAATGATTTGATTTGTGTAATTTTTTCTCCATCAATGGAAAAAAAACAAATATTGTTGCACTTCGGTATCCATGGGGGACTGATTCTAGGACTTCCTGCAGAAAGCAAAATCTGAAGCCAAGTGTAGTGGAGCATGCCTGGAATCCCAGTACTTGGGAGGCTGAGACAGGAAGATCACAGGTTCCATCCAGACCAGTCTCAGCAACTTAGTGAAATCCTGTTTCAAAACAAAAATAAAAAAGGGCTAGGGATAAAGCTTAGAGGTAGAATGTCCCTAAGTTTGATTCCCAGTACAAAAAAAAAATCAAAACCAAAATCAAAACAAATAAAACCAAAACAACCCAAATTCTGAGAATGCTCAAGTCCATTGCACAAAATAATGCTTAATTTGCATATAACCTATGTATATCTTCCAATATAATATAAAAGATTATTTATAATACCCAATATAATGTAAATCTATGTAAATACTTGTTACACTGTGTTGTTTAGGACATAAGGACAAGAACAAATCTGTGCATACTGAGTACAGATACACTTTTTTTCTGACCTGCAGATGCAAAGAACTGACTGTACTTCTTTTACAAGGGTATTAAGTTGGTTAACGTTTGGGAAAAGTTCTTCAAGAATGAAAATTGGTGTACTGTTAGTCAGAATACTATAGTGATACATATTCTTAGCTGGACACCATAGCTCATGCCTCTAATCCTAGGAGGATTGTATGTTTGACACCAGTCTCAGCACTTTAGTGAGAACCTCAGAATCTTAGCAAGACCATCTTTCAAAAGGAAAAATAAAAAGTTTGGGGGTAGTTCAGAGGTAGAACCATACAGGGTTCCACCCCTAGTACAACTTTTTAATTCTTGTTGTTTTGAACTATGTGTCTTTTTCAAAGAAGACATCATTAAGCAATTTAGGGTTCTTTTTGCATGGTATTGTAATTTTCTTCCTTACAATATCTGGCTGGTCCTTTTCAGGCATTGTAGGGAATTTTAGCTTCATGACAGCCATTGATTTTAATTGACATTTTTTAGGTTTGAGAACCCCTGAGTTAATCAAGTGGGGATGATTGTGGAATAGCTCCTCTACATTGGTTTACTTTGAACAGTGCATCAAGATTATATTTCCACAAAGCCCTGAAATAAGATTTTGCTACTTTGTGAGGCTAGGAGATAAATATCCTTTATCTTTCATTCTCATGGAATCCATTTTAGCTGTACTAATGTGCATTAAGAAGTTTCTAAGGCAATGGGAAATGTCAGCAAGAATGAAATTAATTGGGTGGTCATCCCTGAAGGTACATATTTAGAGATTGGTTCTCAGAATTGTCACTTCATCAATTTGCTTAAAAATAGAGGATTTACTTTACTGCTTGGCTTGAGTCAAAAGTAATTTCTTTCCCTCAGGATCCTCTTCTTTGACAGAAATGGTTTTAAGCCAGTTTCCTTATTAACTCACTCTCATTCTACTGTGACCAAACATGTCTAGATTCTCTTTTTCTACCTTATGAAAAATATGTTTAAAAAATGCATGAGATGTCTATACAAATTATGGTCCTGACCAGAATTTTTGTTTGCAAAAGTAAATAGCACAAAATGAGAGTGGTATAAAATGCAAGATATTAACAAGAAAGCAAGAGAAAGATATTTGATGGCTTTTCAATTCCATATTTTCTAGACTATCTTTAAGAGATGATAAGTAACCCAGCCAGGCATGGCGTCACACGCTTGTAATCATAGTACTTAAGAGGCTGAGACAGGAGGATCCAGGTTTGAGGCCAGCTTCACCTACTTAGTGAGGCCCTGTGTAACTTAATGACACCCTGTTTCAAAATAAAGACTAAAAATAAGGCTAGGGGTGTAGCTCAGAGATACAATGCCCCTGTGTTCAATCCCCAGCACAACAACAACAACAACAACAAAAGAATTGATAAGTAACCAAATCAAGAAATGGGCAATTGAACTGAATAGAGATGTCTCAAAGAAATACAAATGCCAGCAAATATATTTTAAAAATGTTCCATATCATTACCAGTCAGGGAAATAGAAATCAAAAGTACTCTGAGAGTGTATATACCTCCAATTATGATGGCCATCACCAATAATAAAAACTAAATGTTGGTGAGGATGTGGGGAAATAGGCACTCTTAGACACTGATGGTGGGATTATAAATTAGTATAACCACCTTGGAAATCAGTATGGAGGTTCCTCAGAAAACTAAGACTGTAACCACCACGTGACTCAGATATACCACTTCTTGGTATCTTTCCAAAAGAATTAGAATTCTATAGCAATACATATATACCCATATTTATAGCAGCACAATACATAGTAGCCAAATTATGGGACTAATATAGGTGCCAATCAATAGATGAATGGATTATGAAATTGTGGTACATATACACAATGGAATTTTACTTAGCCATAAAGACCAAAGTGATGTCATTTTCAGGAAAGTAGATGGAACTAGAGAATATACTAAGTAAGGTCAGCCAATCGCAGAAAGTCAAGGGTTGTATGTTTTCTCTCATATGTGGAAAACAGAGAATAGACAACAAAATGGCCTTCAGATAGGTGAGGAGAGAAAGCAACAGAGTAGTACAAGGGGATTGGGAAAGGGTGGTAGTGAGGGTAAAAAGGGGGATCGATGAAGGCAGCAGTTGAAACAATGCTATGCTCATGCATGAAGACATAACTACCTATCTCACTATAACATGTGGTGGGAAGGAGAGGGGGGAGCAGGGGGCAGATGTGAAAGGTCCTTCACCAAGTATTGTGTGCATGTATGTTTGTATCACTCTGAATCTTACCACGATGTGTAATTACAGTGCACCAAGTAGAAAAAGAGTTGATAAGCAAAACTAAAACTTTGGCCTGATATATATCTACTTTATATAGCCTAAAGATATCAGAGTGTCAGTGTCTTTCCTCCAGATTATTGTAAGTTGGTATTACATCCATTTGTCTATGCTATTGTCTGATATAATTTCATACCCATATATTTTGAGATTCGACATTTTTTTGTGGTACTAGGGATTTGATTGATCCCAGGGGGCATTCTCCTTTGAGCCCCTCCATTTTATCATTTGAAACAGGGTCTAAGTTGCTGAGAGTCTACTTAAGTTCTTGAGGCTGGCCTCAAACCTGCAATCCTCTTTTTTCTGCATCCCAAGTACTAGGATTACAGATGTGTGTCACCATACCTGGTTTAAATTATGCCGGGCATGGTGGCGCACGCTTGTAATCCCCGCGCTTGGGAGGCCGAGACAGGAGGATCGCGCAGGTTCGAAGCCAGCCGTGTGTGCTGGCTTAGGAGACCCTGTTTCCAAAAATAAAAAAGTATAAAATAGGTCTGGGAGTGTAGACCAGAGGTAGAAGGGCTTCCAGGAACCTCAGTACCACACACAAAAAAATAATAACAACAAAAAAAATTGAAATTTATGTGCAACATCTCCCTACCTTCTCCATTAAATGCTTTTCCAAACACAGACTGAAAGAGTACCTCAAACAGATACTAGGACGAATTGAAAGCACCTGAATAATGCTATTTATTAAAGTAGATGCATATATAGTAATCAATTCATTTTAATAGATTCAGTGATTTTTCTGCTCAGAACATATCATTTAGACAATAGTCTTAGCTCATAAGAGTTTAAAATCTGATTGGGAGATAAGTTGCACAAACTCTAATGACTTCATGTCCTAGTCAGTTAACAAACATCTGACCTAGGTAAGTGCAAACAACAAGGCGCGGTGGCAACCGTGGAGAACTAGTGACTATACACTCCACTTAATGGAATTTCAATTTAGTAATTTTTTCCAGTTCAGTAATTTTTATTTTTATTTATTATTTATTTATTTATTTTTATTTTATTGGTGCACTGTATTCATACATCATAGTAGGATACATACTTTTGTAGACATACATGCACACTTTTCTCAGTCAGCCCCCACCCAATCCCAACCCGATTCTCTCCCTATCCCTCCCTCCCATGCTTGGCTTAGTAGTTGACATCTAGTATTATGGCAATTTATCTAAAATTAAAAATGATAATCTCACATAACAGTTTCATTTGTCTGATACCAAGCTTTTGATGACTTAAAGATAACATTTCAATATTTCTTTTTGCTTTCTTTCTTACCAGAGAATATTTTTTTCTTTTTTTTTAGGTGAAACTATCATATATTTATATATTTATTTTTCAGAAAAAAATCTATCCTAATATGGAATATGGACTCTAGGTAACCAAAACGATCTTGAAAAAGAACAAAGCTAGAAGATATATATTTTCTGATTTCAAACCATATAAAGCTACAATAATAGAAACAGTGTAGTACTGTTCTAAAGGCAGATATATAAACCATTGGATTTAAATAAAAGCCTAGAGCTAAATTCTTCCCTATATTGTCAAGTTATTTTTGACAAGGTTTCCACGAACATTTGGTGGTGGAAATATTAATCTTTTAACTAAATATTGTTAAAAAATAATAATTACATGGAAAAGAATAAAATTGGACCCTTACCTAGTCCCATATACAAATATTAATGCAAAATAGATAATAGACCTAAATATAAATCTTAAGACTATAAACTTTTAGGAGAAAATCTGGGTCATTAAACCTCACAACATTGAAATTGGCAGTGATTTCTTGGTTATGATTGCAATGGCACAGGCAACAGAAGAGTATACAAACTCCCTAAAAATAAAAAAAATATTGTATATCCAAAGACAATGTAAACAGAGTTAACAGTTACTAATAGAATGGGATAAAATATTTCCAATTGCTATATCTGAAGGTATATTAATATTCCAACTAGAAATCCTAAAAATTAACAACAATAAAGGCAAACAATACCCTTTAGAGATAGGTAAAAGACTAACATAAATAATGAATCTCCACAGATAACCAATCTTAGTTGACTGTTGGATGGAAACTCTTGTTTCTCTGGTTCTGGTGTGTGTTACCTATTTCTTCTTTGTAGTTAATCTCTTTGAGTATTTTCTCTGGTGCTGGTTTTGAAGACATAAATTCCTTCAGTTTCTGTTTGTCATGGAAGCTTCTTATTTCTCCATCTAATTTGATAGAAAGTTTTGCTGGGTAGGAAATTTTTGGCTGGAAGTTGTTTTCTTTCAGAGTTTGGAATATGTTACTCCAAGCCCTTCTGGCTCTCGTAACTTGGTTTGGGAAGTCTGGAGTGATTCTAATTGGTTTGCCTCTGAATGTCACTTGGCCCTTTGTTTTTGTTGCCTTTAAGATTCTCTGCTTGGTTTCCACATTGGTCATTTTGACAATTTTGTGGCGTGGGGATCCTCTTCTCTGATCCTGTCTAAAGGGAGTTCTATAAGTTTCCTGGACCTGTGTATCAACCTCTTGCTCTATGTCTGGAAAATTTTCTGCTATTACTTCCATGAAGAGATTGTTGATTTCTTTGGTTTCACTTTCTTTTCCCTCCTCTATTCCAATTATTCTTAGGTTAGCTCTCTTAAAATGGGCCCATATTTCTTCAATATCAGATTCCTGCTGTCGGATATTTTTTTCTAGATTAGAAACTATGCGTTCATTTTTGGATTGCTCATCTTCTAAGAGCGAGATTCTGTTCTCCATGTGGTCTAATCGGTTGTTTGTGCTTTGAATTGAGGCCTTTACTTCATTAATTGCATCCTTTATCTCTTTTTGGCTCTCTCTGAGTTCTTTTCGAAGCACCTCTATTATTTCTACAGTTATTTTCCTGATTTGATCTTCTAGAAATCTCTGATTTTCAGTTTTATCGGGTTCTGATGTTGTGGGGTTGTGGGCATTTATTGCTCCAGTATTATTCCTCTTTCCCATGATTTCAGATGTTTGTGCCTTCTCTGGGTTCTTCCCTTGGGTCACTATGACTTCACTTAAGGTGTTCTAGATCTCGAGTCAGTAGTATCTCAGACCCCACTACTCCTTTACTGGGTTTTATCACAGAGTCTCCGACCCAGAGAGTCGATAGAGGCTGCTTTAGACTGTGGGGGGTGCCAGGTTGCACGTTCTCCTATGGTGTGATATCTCTGCCACCGCCACTCCCCCACTGGGTCAAGTCCTAGTGAGTACAATACTGGGATTTCTCCTCTGTGGCCCGCAATTTGACTCACTGTTCTTGAGTACGCAGATGTAGCTGTACTGGCCTCGCTGAATTCGGTGCTGCTGCCGCTGGTGGCAATATGGCGCCGCTGCTACGCCCTCGGCTGTGGGGCTGGCATTTTTCTTCTTGGTTTTGATTTCCACTCTGAATCCCTGCAGCGTGTGCTGAGCTCGGCCACTGGGAGCTTTAGATGTTCTCTGCTTTGGAGAAATCCCATCTGGCTGTTCTGCAGTGGCTCACCTCGGCTTGCTGTAGCCGTCCTGTGAATTCACCGCTGCCGCCGGCAGTATGGCACTGCTGCCGCGTCTGCCGCGTCCTCGGATGTGAGGCCGGTGTATCTCCTCTGTGGCTCTGTTCTCAGTCCGCTTTCTCTCTGGAGCCTGGTGATTTTTTGTTTCACTGGTGATGGTGTTTTCTGGCTATGAAAGGTGCTGATTTTGTGGTAATGGAGATTTGTTGTTAGCAGGGCTCTTAAGCCCCGCTTTTCTCAGTCGCCATCTTCCTGGAAGTCTCAGTAATTTTTAAAAACCATTGTATTGGGCCAACAAAGCGGTTTTCTGAAGACAAGTTTAGTCTACTGAGTAGGACTTAGTCTGTGGATAGTAACCTTTTCACTGTTCAAATGATTGATTGCCGCAGGACAACCTCTCCCATATTTAGAGGGCTAAAACAACAGCAATGATTTTGACCTCTTGTGATTCTGTGTGCCGCCATGCCTGGCTGGGATAAAGAAATTTTGAGTATCCAGGTGTGTTGGTGCATGCCTGTAATCCCAGTACCTGGGATGCTGAGACAGGAGGATTGCAGGTTCAAAGACAGCCTCCACAATTTAGGGGGATGCTGAATAACTTAGTGAGACCTTGTTTCAAAATAAAGAAAAATAAAAAGTACTAGGGGTATACCTTGAAGGTAAAATGTCCTGGATTCATTCCCTAGTACCAAAAAAAAAAAAAAAAAGAAAAGAAAAGAAAAAAGAAAAGAAAAAATGACTTTGAATAGCACAGCAAATTTCCTGAGAAAAAGGCCAGGAGGAAAGGAAGGGAGAGTGTGCTTGCATGCACCAGGGAGGTCGTAGTGCCCTTAATTGCGTCCTCATAGAAGTCAAACAGTGTCATTTCCACTGCATTTTATTCTTTAGAAGTGACTCATTAAAGCTAGTCCATAATTGAGGGGGAAGGAATTTAGACATCATCTCTTAATGGGAGGAATGTTAAAAATTTGGCAAACACATATTAAAACTAGCATAGGTCAGCTTACATCAGACCATGGTGAAAACTAAATATATAGTGAAACTTGGATATAATAAAGGAGATGCTTGGAATGTTGAACAGCTGGTTCGGCATGGGCGCTGAACAAACAGAAGAAATAATGGTATCAACAACGGGTTGGATCTCCGGGTGCAGCTGCTCAATATCAGCTCTGGGGATAATTGAGGCTACAAATGTGCCCTCGAGGCCACCAGAGCGCTGGGGGTAAGGAATGGTGAGATCATGCGTGAGAGCGAAGACATTTTAGTCATCCTTGCTGATGCCTCAGAAGTCCCATCAGGGCCTATTTCCAGGGATGGTTTGGTTGATTTCTTTCTTTTATCTGCCTTTGTTTATCAGTAGTTAGTTTGTTGCATGTCTTTATACTAATGTTTTAAAAGTTTATCCTTTGTTAACAGGAATGAAGGAGGAAGAATGGGATGGGAAGGGACAAGGTCTAGGAATACCCATAATCTTTTGTGTGTGTGATGATTGAATGTAATGTAATATAATGTAACATTTATTTATTTATTTATTTATTTATTTATTTATTTATTTATTTATTTATTGTGGTGTTGGGGATTGAACCCAACCTCTGAGGTACACCTCCAGCCCTCTCTTATTTATTTTTTTATTCTGAGACAGTCTCACTAAGTGAATGAGAGTCTCCCTATGTTGCTAAGGCTGGCTGTGAACATCCTCCTATCTCTTCCTCCCAAGTACTGGAATTGCAGGTACCCACTACCACACTCAGCTTCAATGTTACTTAGAGGTTACTTCAATGTTACAAACTGAGAGGTGCCTGGATTCTCTCCTCTTAATGCTGGAATCTTTAGAGTTATCAGCTTCCTGTTGCTACTCTGAGAAATGGCCACAATAGTAGCAACTTAAAATACCACAAATTAATCTGGATTGGCATGACTGGTTTGTTTGCTTTGGGTTTTAGAAGGGCAACATCAGGTATCAGCTTGCATGGAATCCTAGCTGGAGTCTCTGTGAAAAATCATTTTCCAAGCGCATTGAGATTGATGACAGAATCCAGTTCCTTGTGGTTGTAGGACTGAGGTCCTTATTTCCTTACTGGCTGTTACCTCTGAGCCACTCCTTGCTCCTGGACTTTTCTCTGGCCCTTGCATATAGCTTCTAAATCTCAGAGCCAGCAATAGTGTGTGAAGTCCTTCCCACCTGTGGCGGTCCCTAACTTCTGATCTGTGGTATCTCTTCTGACCTCCTCCTCAGTTGTATCTCTCTTATTCCAGCCAAAAAAGGTGGTCTGCTCTTGAGGGCTCATATGATTAGGTTGGGCCTCCCTGGATACTCCATGAAGAATGGATTTTTTTGGTGGTACGGGGGTTCCTGGAAACCCTTCTACCTCTGTGCTACACTCCCAGACCTATTTTTATATTTTTATTTGGAAACAGGGTCTCTTAAGCCAGTGAGGCTGGCTTTGAACCTGTGCGATCCTCCTATCTCCGCCTCCCAAGCACAAGGATTACAAGCGTGCGCCACCTGATTTTAAGGACAATAACCTTAATCCCACCTGAAAAGGACTTTTTGCTACATAATGTAACATGCTCATGGGATCCTGGGAATTAGGATGTGACCACAGTTCTACTCACTACAGGCAGCAAGTTTCAGTCAATAAGGTACATTCCCTGTACTTGCCTCAGGAATGTAGGCCAGCCAGAAAATTCACTAAATACTAGAGCTTTTTTAAAATTCTGGCCCTAAATGTGAAGGAAAATAATATGCATTTGATGGAAATAAGTCTAGGTGTGTGTGTGTGTGTGTGTGTGTGTGTGTGTGTGTGTGAGAGAGAGAGAGAGAGAGAGAGAGAGAGAGAGAGAGAGAGAGAGAGAGGAGAGGGGAGAGGGGAGAGGGGAGAGGGGAGAGGGGAGAGGGGAGAGAGAGAGAGAGAGAGAGAGAGAGAGAGAGAGAGAACTGGGATTAAACCCAGGGGTGTTCTACCTCTGAACTATCCCCCAAGCTTTGTTTTATTTTGAAACAGGAGTTTGCCAAGTTGCTGAGGCTGGCCTCAAATTTGTTATCCTCCTGTTTCACCCTCCCAAGTACTGAGATTACAATCATGTGTCAGCATGCCTGACTTAGCTTTCAGTTTTGATAAGAAGGAGGCCCTCTTTTCTGAGTTCCAGGTATGTCTGTGGTATAATATGACACTTAAGTGAACTGCTTTGAAACCCAACAGACTAGACCTTGTGCAAGTGTATAATGCTTCTAAATTTCATTGTTCTCATCTGTGAAATGGGCCAATAATTCCTATAGGAGCTATGGGGGAAACCTGTGAATAAAGTGCTTAGGGCAGAGTTAGTGCTTAGTGAATATAAACTAGTAATAATACTAGGATGACATATTTTCAGATTCCTTTGTAGGTGGGGAGAAGCTAGGATGTTGATCAACTAGAATCGATAGTTGGGTTTCAGGCCCATTCTGAGGGTGCACACCTATAATTCCAGAAACTCAGAAGGCTGCAGCAAGAAGACCACAGGTTTGAGGTCAGCTTAAACAACTTTGTGGGACACTGCCTCCAAATAAGAAGAAAAAGGGCTCAGTGGTATATATAGCTCAGTGGTAGAGTGCTTCTGTCTTCAATTTCTAAATAGTTGTGTTTCTGACCAGTTTCATATTAACCTAACAAAAATTAATTAGTCTGACATATTTTATTATATATAAATGAGTAAAATGATTGCTTTGGTCTTTATATACTTTTCTGGTGATGGAGATGAAATCTAGAGCATCATGGATTGCTAAGTAGGTGCTCTACCACTTGTACTGCCAGCCAGATACAAGTTTAATTTTAAGCTCTTTACCTTGATATGAATGGTTTGGTTTTACTCCTAAAGGGCAGTGACTGAAACTCCCAAGCATGTAATTTGGGGTTTGGTAATGATAACTTGGGGGCTAAATGTTACCTACTGCCTGTGAGACAAGAATTATTTTTTTAAATTTTTTATTGGTGCACTGTATTCATACATGATAGTGGGATACAAACTTTTGTAGACATACATGCACACATCACCCAGTCAGCCCCCACCCGATCCCCACCCCATTCCCTCCCCATCCCTCCTTCCCATGCTTGGCTTAGTGGTTGACATCTAGTATTATAGCAATTTATCCAAAATTAAAAATGATAATCTCACATAACAGTTTCCTTTGTCTGATACCAAGCTTTTGATGACTTAAAAATAACATTTCAATATTTCTTTTTGCTTTCTTTCTTACCAGAGAATTTTTTTTCTATTTTTTAGGTGAAACTATCATATATTTATATATTTATTTTTCAGAAAAAGATCTATCCTAATATGGAATATGGACTCTAGGTAACCAAAACGATCTTGAAAAAGAACAAAGCTAGAAGATATATATTTTCTGATTTCAAACCATATAAAGCTACAATAATTGAAACAGTGTAGTACTATTCTAAAGGCAGATATATAAACCATTGGAGTTAAATAAAAGCCTAGAGCTAAATTCTTCCCTATATTGTCAAGTTATTTTTGACAAGGTTTCCACGAACATTTGGTGGTGGAAATAATAATCTTTTAACTAGATATTGTTGAAAAATAATAATTACATGGAAAAGAATAAAATTGGACCCTTACCTAATCCCATATACAAGTACTAAAATAGATAAAAGACCTAAATATAAATCTTAAGACTATAAACTTTTAGGAGAAAATCTGGGTCATTAAACCTCAGAACATTGAAATTGGCAGTGATTTCTTGGATATGATTTCAATGGCACAGGCAACAGAAGAGTATACAAACTCCCTAAAAAATAAAAAAATATTGTATATCCAAAGACAATGTAAACAGAGTTAAAAGTTACTGATAGAATGGGATAAAATATTTCCAAATGCTATATCTGAAGGTATATTAATATTCCAACTAGAAATCCTAAAAATTAGCAACAATAAAAGCAAACAATACAATTTAGAGATAGGTAAAAGACTAACATAAATAATGAATCTCCACAGATAACCAATCTTAATTGTCTGTTGAATGGAAACTCTTGTTTCTCTGGTTCTGGTGTGTGTTACCTATTTCTTCTTTGTAGTTAATCTCTTTGAGTATTTTCTCTAGTGCTGGTTTTGAAGACATAAATTCCTTCAGTTTCTGTTTGTCATGGAAGCTTCTTATTTCTCCATCTAATTTGATAGAAAGTTTTGCTGGGTAGGAAATTTTTTTGCTGGAAGTTGTTTTCTTTCAGAGTTTGGAATATGTTACTCCAAGCCCTTCTGGCTCTCATGACTTGGTTTGGGAAGTCTGGAGTGATTCTAATTGGTTTGCCTCTGAATGTCACTTGGTCCTTTGTTTTTGTTGTCTTTAAGATTCTCTGCTTGGCTTCCACAGTGGTCATTTTGACAATTATGTGGCGTGGGGATCCTCTTCTCCGATCCTGTCTAAAGGGAGTTCTATAAGTTTCCTGGACCTGTGTGTCGACCTCTTGCTCTATGTTTGGAAAATTTTCTGCTATTACTCCCTTGAAGAGATTGTTGATCCCTTTGGTTTCACTTTCTTTTCCCTCCTCTATTCCAATTATTCTTAGGTTAGCTCTCTTAAAATGGGCCCATATTTTTTCAATGTCAGATTCCTGCTGTTGGATATTTTTTCCTAGATTAGAAACTATGCGTTCATTTTTGGAATGATCATCTTCTAAGAGCGAGATTCTGTTCTCCATGTGGTCTAATCGGTTGTTTGTGCTTTTAATTGAGGCCTTTACTTCATTAATTGCATCCTTTATCTCTTTTTGGCTCTCTCTGAGTTCTTTTCGAAGCACCTCTATTATTTCTACAGTTATTGTCCTGATTTGATCTTCTAGAAATCTCTGAATTTCTATTTTATCACGTTCTGATGTTGTGGGCATTCATTGTTCCAGTGTTATTCCTCTTTCCCATGATTTCGGAAGTTTGTACCTTCTCTGGGTTCTTCCCTTGGGTCACTATGACTTCACTTAAGGTGCTCTGGATTTCGAGTCTATAGTATTCAGACCCCACTACTCCTTTACTGGGTTGTATCACAGAGTCTCCAACCCAGAGAGTTAATAGAGGCTGCTTTAGACTGTGCGGGGTGCCAGGTTGCACGTTCTCCTATGGTGTGATATCTCTGCCACCACCCCTCCCCCACTGGGTCAAGTCCCAGGGAGTACAATACTGGGATTTCTCCTCTGTGGCCCGCAATTTGACTCACTGTTCTTGAGTACGCAGATGTAGCTGTACTGGATTCGGTGAATTCTCTGCTACTGCCGCCGGTGGCAATATGGCACTGCTGCTACGCCCTCGGCCGTGAGGCTGGCGTATTTCTTCTTGGTTTTGATTTCCACTCTGAATCCCTGCGGCGTATGCTGAGCTCAGCCACTGGGAGCTTTAGATTTTACCTGCGGCGAGAAATCCTGCCTGGCTTTTCCGCAGCGGCTCACCTCGGCTTGCGGTAGCCGTCCGGTGAATTTGCCGCTGCCGCCGGCAGTATGGCGCTGCTGCCGCGTCCTCGGGCGTGAGGCCGGTTATCTCCTCTGTGACTCTGAGCTCTGTTCTCAGTCCGCTTTCTCTCTGCAGCCTGGTGATTTTTTTGTTTCTCTGGTGATGGTGTTTTCTGGCTATGAAAGGTGCTGATTTTGTGGTAATGGAGATTGGTTGTTAGCGGGGCTCTTAAGCCCCGCTTTTCTCGGTCGCCATCTTCCCGGAAGTCCCAAGAATTATTTTTACAGATAAGTGAAATAGTATTGATAATGGGAAGCAATAACTTTTTTTTTTTTTTTTGGTGGTACTGGGGTTCCTGGAGGCCCTTCTATCTCTGGGCTACACTCCCAGACCTATTTTTACATTTTTATTTGGAAACAGGGTCTCCTAAGCCAGCGCGCGCGGCTAGCTTCGAACCTGCCCGATCCTCCTGTCTCTGCCTCCCAAGCGTGGGGATTAAAAGCGTGCGCCACCACGCCCGGATAACAATAACTTTGAAACCTAAATTAAGTAAACCATTATTCTCTCCCCCAAATAATTTCACTCTTCTCATGGATAGGCCTACATTACAAATATATACTTGAATATTATTATATTTTAACAAATTTGTGGAAAGTTTCTTCTTAATTATTCATATAACTTTGAATCTCACTGTGACATATAATTACATTGCACTAGTATAAGTATAAAACAAACAAAACATATCTATAGTATAGCCTTGATTTTGACTCTTTGTCCACAAAGTGTAAAATGTGTACAATCTGACTTTTACACAGAGAAAATTTCTGATTTCCATCTATGTAACCTACTGTACATTTAAGGTGAAGGTATAGGTTCCTATTAGCTGCAAGGGTATAGGTTGTTATTAGCTGCAAGGGACTCCCAAACCTCTCAAGTTTATAGTTAAAACTGAACCTCAGGAAGGTCAGTAACTCTTTTCACACAACTCAACTAGTTAGTAAAAGAGACAGGGTGAGTTGTCAAGGATTTTGCTATTTAAATTAGTAAACTTTCCACTGGAACAGGCATGCCCTCTGGGTAACATGGCTTACTTTATTTCTTTTTCTTCAAATGGATCTCTGTGTTATCACCAGTCCAAAAACTTTTGAACAGAGGTCAGAGGTGATTCAGCATAGAAATGCAGCAGTGCCATCGATCCTGGAAAACATCAGCTTGTTGTTGAGTTTCTGTCTGCAGGGAGAGCCCGTTAGTTTCTAGAATTTCTCATTAAAGCTTTTTTTTTTTCCAGAAGAACTGGTGCTGACTTTTTCTGTTAAGTTAGTAACAGTGAATAACCAGGCATGTTAATATATTCTCAGTGAGCCAGATTCAGTTTAGGATTAGATTTTTTTGTGTGTGTGGTGCTGGAGGTTGAACCCAGCACCACACACACTCTATAGCTCTGATCTATACCCCCAAGTCCTTTTAATTTCTTTCTTTTGAAATAGGCTCTTGCTAAATTGTTGAGGCTGGCCTTGAGCCTGTGATCTTCCTGTCTCAGCCTCCTAAATACTAGGATGACAGGCATGTGTCACTGTGCTGGGCTGGGATTTTTCATTGAACAGAACACTAGCCCTCACCAACGCATCATGTTTGTCTTTGTCATGATCTTGCCTGGATGACAATAATCACTCTGTGGCATTTGTTTTTCTTTTTCCAGGTGGTTTACAAATCCAACAACTGTGAATGCCTTCTATAGCGCGTCTACCAACCAGATCCGTGAGTACCAGCTTTGTTCCATCTTGTTAATTTGGTATAAAATGCAAGGAACTTTTCCACACATGGGGTGGAGGGTAAGGCCTTCCTTATTTCTCCCCAAAAGTGACCTGGTATATTGATAAAATAATTTTTTTTCTCCATCTCTATGTCCAATTTTCCTTTCCTCCCTCACTTTATTAGTTTTTAAAAGCATTATTTCTTTATATCACCACTGATTTAAAAAAAACTATAAGAAATAAAACCACAATGTAATTGGTCATGAAAAGGAACACACTTTCCTCTCATTTTTGTTTATGCCATCCTAGTATTAATGGGGGAAGTGGCAAGTGACTGGTAAACTGTAGAACTCAAGGGGCCACCTATCTGTATGAACAGAAAAAAGTTGGAAGTTTTCTGATTAGCTCTAGGATGTAATGTCATGAAACTTTTTACGATATATATATATATATATATATATATATATATATATGTAATTATAAATGTCATGCAAAATTAAAAGAAATATTAGCTGGGTGTGGTGGCGCACGCTTGTAATCCCAGCATTTGGGAAACTAAGACCAAAGGATCGCAGTTCGCAGACAGCCTCAGCTAATTAGGTCCTCCGCAACTCAGTGAGACCCTATTTCAAAATAAAGAATAAAAAATAGGGCAGGTGGTGTAGCTCAGAGGTAGGACGCCCCTGGGTTCCATCCCCAGACCCACAAAAAATTTTACAGGATCAGATCACAACAAATTAAAAGTTTGACAGAATCCAGTGTTGGCAATAAAGATATATACTGCAGCCAGGAGTGCTGGCACACACCTGTAATCCCGGTGCTTGGAAAGCTGAGACATGAGAATTACAGTTTGAGGCCAGTGTCACAACTTCGTGAGAGTTTCAGCAACCTAGTCAGACCCTGTTTCCAAACAAAAGGGCTGAGGGGTATAGCTTGGAAGTAGAATGTCCCTGGGTTCAATCCCCAGTAAAACACACACACACACACACACACACACACACACACACACACACACACCATGTACTGGAACAGACCAAATACATTTATGTGCAAATATGTGTGTGTTACTCTGAGTATCACTATTGTGTACAATTATAATGCACCAATAAAAAATTAAACAAGACATATTTCTGGTAGAAACCTAAATTGGTTTGCTCACTTTGAAGAGCAATTTGACAGTATCTAGGAGTGCCAAAGGTGTGCCTGCATACCTGTGACTATGCATGTGCTCCAGGGCTGTGATTATTGTGTGTGGTTGTTGGAACAGTAGGAACAGTGTCGCAGGAGAACTTGTTAGAAATGCTTCTTAGACCTATTGATCACAAACTTTGCATGTGGGGCTCAGGAATCTGTTTTAATAAAACTGCCAGGTGATTCTAATATATGCTAAAGTTTGAGAACTGTGGCCCCAGAAAACTCTCATACAGAGCAAGGCAAAAGCAGGCTCATGTGAGAACCCTCATTGTATGTTATTGATAATAGAAAATAAAAGAGGGGCATTGCTTATGTGTCTCTTTGCTGGAGAATGAATTAAATGTAGCACACTCACACAGAGGAATACCACACAACAGTGAAAAATGAATGACCTACAGCAATACTTGGTGATTTTTTTGGAAAAAAAAAGAAAATCTTGGGAAAATATATGGAGAATGATGTCATATAAATGAAGTTAAAATTGCGTGAAACAATTCTGCAGATTGCTTATAGAGGTACACCTATTGGTAGTAAAGGGGTAAAGACACTCTTAAGGATGTCAAACATTGAATTCCAGTTGGTGGTGGTCTGTTGCAGGGAGGGCTGGCTACTGCTGCTCAATCCTTTGCTGTGTTCCCATCCCCCACCTCTGTATGGTGGCATGCTCCAAGGCTCCATCCTTGTGCCTATTCTGCTCCCTTCTCATTTCCATCTTCACTCTCACTCTTGGTGATAACATGGAAGCTCATGATTTCAATCTTTAAAACATCTGGTGCTATTGAAACGGGGTTTCTTGAGAAGAAACACGGTGTTTCCTTAAGATGAAATGGAGTTTCTTGAGAAGTAACTCGGCGTTTCCTTACCAGATTCTTGTCTGCGGTGAGCGAAGAATGACACCCGCAGACCGCAGGAAGGGGAGTAAAAGGTTTATTATTGGAAGCAACAGGGAATAGGAAAAAGTGGCCGAACACCCCTAAGGGCTATCAGGGCTCTGGTGTCCAGCAGCTGCCTTCAGGTCACTACCTGAGTATAGCCCTGGCCAAGTGCCTTCAGTTGCAAACTGCTTTCTCCCAAAGACCATGCGATCTGCCAGAAAGGAATAGGGAAAGTGGTAGAATACCCCTAAGGGCTGTCGGAACTTTTGATGTCCAGCAGCTGCCTTCAGGTCACTACCCAAGTGTAGCTTGGGCTAAGTGCCTTCAGTTGCAAGCTGCTTTCTCCCAAAGTCCACGTGATCTGCCACAAAGGAAGTGCAGGTCACCCCTAGGGGCCCTGGTTGGCCTTGATGTCCAGCAGAGGCCTTCAGGTCACTACCCGAGTGTAGCCTGGGCCAAGTGCCTTCATGTACTCCAACTTCTCTCAAAGCTAACACGACCTGCAAGAGAGAGAGAAGCTCCCTAATGGGGAGGGGTTCCCAGAGTGGGTAACCTTCTTGGTGACTGCTCTAGGGGTTTATATATATCTGCATGTCCTCTGTTAGTTGGAGTTTGGGAGGCAGTTCTTAAAATTTGCATAGGGTATTTGCATGTCCTTTGAGGGGTCTCCTTTCAGTAGGAGTGTCAGACTTGATCCAGTGATGTCTCCTGGGTTTGTTGATTAGTAAACAGATGGTTTTGTGAAGCTTTGGTCATTCCTATCTCTGAACCTTGGAAGAGCTGATCTCTTTTAGGAGCCTTGGAAGTTAATTGGTATTTGTTGCTCCTCAGGAAATTAGGGTTTTTTTTTTTTTTCTACCAAGGCCTCTTTCCTATCTGCCTACTTCCTTTCTACCTCCTCACTATCTGGTAAAGTTCAGTATGTATATACCCTACCAGTTAGTAATTCCAGTCTAGGTGCATATCCCCATCTTATTTCAGGAGAGGTAGGTAGGAATGTTCACCTGGGTGATGGTAACTTCCTTCTCGCTGGTCTCCCTGCCTCTGTCCTCACTCACCTTTGGTCTCTTCTAAATAGAATACTGCATCCATTTGAAGACACTTTGCAGTGATGTCATGCCTTTGTTCAGAATATTTTATCAGCGTGATCTCTTATTCCGCTTTAGAGTCTTCTTGCTTACTGGCCTAGAGGCTTAATGTCTCTCTGCCTTTACCTTCTCCTATGGTCGTGCCCCACCCTCTGTTCTGGATACCCTGACCTCTCACCTTCTGAGAGCATGACTGATAACATGTGGATCTCAGGGCATTTGTAACTTGGGTTCTCTTTGCCTTGGGAAACACCTCCTACTCCCATTTCCTTCAAGTTTTCCCTCAAAAGGCACCCTCCAGTGAGTCCAGCCTGACTGTCCTCTCACCATTCTGCCAGTTGGCCATAAGCCCTCCAAGCTGCCCCTGTCCCTGCTAGAGGTGGCAGACAGAGGGCTGTGGTTGCCCATGAACAGAGTCGCCCCCTTGTGGCCACTATTGGAAATGGAAATCGAATGGAAGGAAAACAAGCAGATGGTGCTAACTTTTTATTTCTACATTAATTTATTTAACCAAATAAGTTGTTAAATATTTTGAATGTCACTCTGCATGATATAAATATTCATTATCATGAAAATTCTGTTGCTTTCTTAGGTCCTAAGCTCCATGTTGACGATTAAGCTGCATATGTTACTTGGGAACGTGTGATATTTAAGCTATTAGTTATAACTAAAATGTATAATACTGTTGATTTAGATGTATTAATTACAACAATATCACTTAGAATGTTCTATTGGGTGATAGAATGTTGCTTAGATTATTCATTTTGAAAGAAAATGTTGAACCAGCTGTGGTGCCACACACCTGCAATCCCAGTACTTAGGAGGCTAAGACAGGGAGATCTCAGGTTCAAGGGCAGCCTCAGCAACTTACACTCTCAGCAACCAAATGAGACCCTGTTTTAAAATAAAAAAAGTAAGAAGGGCTGGGGGTGTAGCTAATTGGTAGAATGCCCCAGTGCACAATTGCTAGTAGCAGAAAGAAAAAAGAAAAAAGAAAAGAAAATGTTGGAGCTGGGAATATATCTCAGCAGGAGAGCACTTGCCTAGTGTATATGAGACCCAGGATTCCATTTGCAGCACCACAAAAAAAAAAGAGTGAAAAATAAAATAAAACAAAAAATATTTTATTATGTAAGATTTGGCACATGTGAAAGGATACGTACAACATGCTGGTGCATGTTAATTGTAAAGCACACAAGAAATCATGAAATCAACAAGTGCCTTCGAAACCATCACTTAGTGAAAAGCAGGAACATTACCATATCATTGTGCCTGCCAGTCTCCCTCCCCATCCCATTCTCTCCTCACTTTAGAGGCAACCCCTACTCTGATTTTGTGTTTGTCTTTTTATTTTCACAATGTTAACAGTTGATATTAAAATCTCTAAGTAACACAGTACTTAATTTTACTTCATTAGCATAATAAAAGGCTCTTATACTACACACAATCTTAAGCCACTGTATTTTCAATCAACATGTTACTTTTAAGATTTCTGGATGTAGTACCTGGCAGTAGGATTTTCATTTTCACTGCTCGGCCATATTCCAGTGCTTGAGTGTGCCCTCAGATTATTTATTATTATTATTATTATTATTATTATTATTACTATTATTATTATCTGCTGCTGGTAGATCTGTGGATCTCCCACCCTTAAATAGTTTATGTTCTTTTGAACATTCCTACACACCTCTCCTGAAATAAGATGGGGATATGTACCTAGAACTGGTAGGGTATGCAAATACTAAACTTTACCAGATAGCACCAGATGTTTTACAGAGTGGGCGGTCCAAAGTATGGAAGTATTTTCGTTGTTCCTCATTTTCCTGAACTTTCAGCATTTTTACCAGTCTCCTGAGTGTAGCAAATCAGCTCTTATGCAAAAAAAAAAAAAAAAAGCAATGAAATAGGTTCTTCACCATTGTTTCCATGCTTACTTTCAAATGTCACCGAAGGCTCACTGCTCCTTTGGGGACTTAAGTGCATCTAATAATAGTTCCGCCTCCAGAATTTTTCCCCCCCACCGCCTTGCTCTGCCTTTTTCTTGCCTGAGAAGAGCTGATCCTATCAGAAGTTCACTGAAGAAGAAGACATTTCAGGGTAATCCAGTGGGTTCTGGAAAACTCCTGGGCAGAGGGGTTTTAAAATGAACAATTTGAAGCAGTATTTTAATTAAGAGATTCAAGCTGTTTCTATTTTCCTAATGACCAGTGCTTGCTCTCATTGTAAATTACATTTCCAGGCAAGATGACAAGGAATCCTTAGGGTGACTCCCCCCCCTTTCCTTTCTGATTTTCTGGACTACAAATTAAGACAGGTGGAATTTCTTCTTACACATTTCCCTGCTGGGTTTCCTGGGACTCCCCCCAGCCCCCAAACCCAACTGCCTTCTTTTTGCTTCACTGAAGAAGTGAAAAATTGAGGTAATTTTCTAAAATGAACATCTTTATTGATTAGGGGCTGGTTCTGATAGCATGTGGCCATCTGTTTAATTGGGTTCCACATCTATGATGGAACTATACTTAGTAACATGATTTATGAGAATTTCATTCAGCTTCCATTATCATTTTCTGATTTATGCCACTTAAATCTACTTCTACATGCAGTAGGGACTTGAGTTGAAAATAGGAAAACCTATAGTTTTTCCCCAAATTCATGCCTTCATGTGAAACTCTATAGTTTGTGGCCATCTTTCAATGTTAGTTTCTTTTAGTGTATGTGTGGTCCTAGAGATTGAACCCAGGGGCATTCTACTACTCAGCCACACCCACAAACCTTTTATTTTATTTTATTTTTAATTTTGAAATAGGGTTTTGCTAAATTACCACACACTGGCCTCTGACCTGAAATCCTCCTGTCTCATCCTCCTAAGAACTGGGATTATAGACAGCACCAACACTCCCAGCTTCAATCCTAGATTTTTGCAGGTTGATAAAGCTTCCTATTTTTCTATCCTTATAAATGTGGGTGACCATATCTTTAGTGTCTTTAGGCATGGAGGGCAATGTGAAATCATAGTGATTTAAATCTGCTATATGAAGATTTATATTAAGGGGTTTCCCAGAATTTTACTGTAGTTGAGTTAATAAGATGGTTAAAGAGGGAAACAGGGAACTGATATTATTGGTGCCTGAGCTTGTGCTTCCATAACTTTGGGATGACCTCAAAACTGGTATTCCTGCTTTCCAAATAAAAAAAGAAGCCAGGTGTGGTGGCACACACCTGTAATCCCAGCACTTGGGAAGCTGGGAAAGTAGGACTACAGGTTTAAAGATTGCCTCAGCAACCTGGTTAAACCCTGTTTCAAAGTAAAAAAAATAAAAATAAAAAGGGCTGGAATGTACCTTGGAGGTAGAAGGTCTCTGTGTTCAATCTCCATTACCAATAAATAAGTAAATAATTAAATTAAATTAAATTGAACTAGCACACCAGGAAACTCTGGGATAACCATTGTATTGCAAGGGAAATAGCAGAACATGGGATGGAAGTTAAAATAATAGCTACCTTTATTGGGGGTATAGATAAGGAAGATTGCAGAAAATATTCTGTCTCTTGATCTGGGAGGTAGTTTCACAGGTAATGCATATTAATATTTGCACATTGGGCTGCTTATGTAGCATAGTGATAACACTTACCTAACATTCAGGAGGCCCTGGCTTTGATCCCCAGCAGCATGCACACACAAAACTTGTGTTTTTACTGTATGTAAGTAATATCTCAACATAAACATCAGCATCCTCTGCCCTTTCCCCCATATAAATGTTTGGAACAGCATATGGCATAAACAGACATTTTGAGCTTATAATAGGTTGCCTCAGGCCAAGTCATTAGAAGTATAGACGAGGAATTGCCAAAAGTTTTTCCGCAAATTGCCAGACCAAAAATATTTTTGGCTTTGTCTACTGTGTAGTTCTGATTGCAATTTCTGAACCCTGCTTTTGCAGTGATAGAGAATTTGTAAGTGAATAAGCATAACTGTGCCCCAGCAAGACTTGTTTACAAAATAGGCAGCAGGCTGGATGGGCCTATGGGCAGTGGTTTGCCAATCCATCCCACAGTAGAGCCCTGTTGGAGGATGGGCTCCAGGGAGCCATCAAGGAGCCCAGGCTTTTGTGGTTCTTTGAATCAAATCAGGTAGAGGTAGCAGTGGAAAGAGTGAGCTCTGCTATTTGACTTTCCTTTCTGCTAGTATGGATTGGCCTTTAGAATACAATTTATTTCATGTGTTCAACATCACTGTGTATCTGTGAGATGCCTCATTTCAGCATTTTGTTTTTATCTCTGTACATCACAAATCATATTAAAGAATTATTTTAAGCAAATGAAATCTTGGCTTGAAAACAAGCATGGCTTAAAGGCTAAACCCAATGATTTTATTATCTTTGCTGTTATACCCAAGGGATTCGGTAGCCCTAGTTTAATCGTAGATATTAGGCTAAAAAGATAAGCCTTTGTCCAGGGGCCGGGCTTATGTTGGCATCAAACTATAGAATTAATCCCGAAACCAAACAAAGATTTGTTGTTAAGGAAACAACTGTTTCAAGCTGGGAAAATTTCTCATACTTTGTTGGCTCTGCTTGAACTAGAAAGTAGAGCCAAGTTAGCAAATACTCACCTGTGGCTTTTATTGGAATTTAATGAAATTAAATCCTTGAGCCCACTTGATGTCCCATTTGGGACACAGGGAACAAGACTCATATATAAGATTTGGGAATAGTCTTCCATAATTTTGGAGCTATATAGAACTTAAGTGGTTACTTAATCCAAAGTTTGCATTATTTAGAAGATGCTTTGATACTCAGAGCAATTCTCAGTACTTTTCTCCACTTATTTGCTTAATATTTAAAAAGATCCCAAGATTCTCATTTCCTGGTATCCACACCCTTATGTAGTCTATTCCGTACTGAAAAAGGTTGACCTATGTAACCAGTAGGATACTGTGGAAGTGACAGATTATGACTTCTGAGGCTATGCTGTAAAAGACATCTTGGCTTCACCTTGTCCTCTTGGATTCATTGCTGTGGAGAAGCCAATCATATCAAGAGGGCACTCAAATAGTTAATGGAGAGGCCCACACATGAGGCAACTCAGACCTCCTGTCTATTTCCAGCATGATACAAGTACACCATCTTGGAAACCACTTCGCAGTCCATCCAAGTCTTCAAATGACTGTGGCCCAGGCTTGCATTCTATCACTGAGCTATATCTGTAGCTATTATTATCATTATTGTTATATTTTATTTTTTGTGATACTGGGGATTGTACCCAAGGGCATTCTACCTATGAGCTACATATTCAATTCTATTTTACTTTTTATTTTAACACAGGGTCTCCCTAAGTTACTGATAGCTTCACTAAGTTGCTGAGGCCAACCTTGAACCTGTGATTCTCCTGTCTCAGTTTCACAAGTACTGGGATTATAGGCATATACCACTATGCTTGATTCATTTTTTTTTGAAACAAGGTCTTGCTAAGTTGCCCAGGATGGTTTCAATCTTGTGATCCTTTTTCCTTAGCCTCCTGAGTAGTTGGGACCATAGGAGTGCACTGCTGTGCCCAGACTAGGCCAATATCTTGAATGCAATCTCTGGAGAGACCTTGAGATAGAACCATTCAAATAAGATGTTTCTAAATTTCTGACCTGCAGAAACTATAAGAGAGTAAATGTTTATTGTTTGAAGCAACTGTATCTGGGGATGATTTGTTATACAGCAAGAGCTAGGTATTACAATATGTCAGGTACTGAGTTTGATGCTAGGGTATATAGCATGGTAGGGTATTGTGGTTAAAGGTGAGAGGTTGAAGTGTGACAGTTTGATTTCAAATCCTGGCATGGCCACTAATAACTTGCAACCTTGGGCAAGCTTCTTGATATCATTAATGCTCAACTGAATTATCTGAAAAATGAAGAAAACAGTAGGAGATATCTTATAGGATTTCTGTGATGATTAAGTGAGATAATGTGTGTGTGTGTATATATATATATATATATATATATATATATATATATATAGTATCTGGAGTCAAATGTGGTTTGTACTCAGTACAAATCTTAGGCACTGCTAGTGCTTGCTTTTGAGGAGCTGGGAAAGAGACTTGTCACTGGGCCATTTAGAGGACATCACAGTGATTGTACATCTAAATTGTGTGCAGTGCATTCTGGGAGCTACTGCAGAGGAGAAGTAATTACATCTGAGAGAATCAAGATAGAATTTTCAGTGAAAGTGAGGAATGTGCCACAGTGTCCAGCTAAGAATGTATACATCACTATAGTATATGTACTAACAGTACACTAATTTTCACTCTTGGAGAATTTTTTCCCAAATTGAACCAACTTGACATCCTCATGAAAGAAGTACTGTCAGCCTCCCAAGCAGCGGGGTTGTAGGCATACATCACAGTGCCTGGCTTCCTTACTTTTATTCTTCGGATACTCTTCAGATAATGACATGAAGAGGGCCAGAGTGAGGCTGCTTAGATGAGTTGGAAGCTTTGCAGGTGGCTCAAGAGAAGGATGGGGCAGTGACTGTGGTGGGGGAGTAGGGAGTGGATGAGTCAAATCCCAAGAGAGTGTTTGCACACAACTGGCTAATGATAATGCAGGTTGTAATTTTCCATCGTTCCAAGTCTTGCTTTGAAAAACTACATCAAATAGGTATTATGATAGTTCTCTGTAGGTACTCTTTGCTGGGAAAACGGTAATGTGCCAAGTAATTTAATGTCTATTATCCTTGATCTTCATAGTAGTTCTAGAAGCTTAGTATTATGGGCCCATTTTATAGAAGAAGAAATTGAAGGTCAGAGAGGTGAAGTAACTTGTCTAAGACTGAAAAATTAGTCATTTGCAGAGCTGGGTATATAACTCCGCTTGTTGTTCAGCTTATTGTTTGCATGATTTTAATTTTTAGACTATACTGATTAATGCTGGGTAAGAAATGTAAAAATTACATGAGAAAGTACATGTGAACACACTCAAAGTGTTAAAATCATGGTTATAAGTATGTTAAAGTAATAATTTTACAAGTGAGAAGACTGGTTTTGTTTTGACATGAAAATAAGGTGTGGGATGTGGGGTAGCCAGGAGGTAGGTAAGCATCAAAAGTTGGGATGATATTAGGCAAGGTGGTGCACCCCTGTAATCCCAGTGCTTGGCAGGCTGAGACAGGAAGATTACAGGTTCGTGGCTCACTTCAGCAGTTTAGGGAGGTGCGGCCAACTGGCTCAGTCGGGAATAATAAATCCAGCACTGAATATGGCCACTGAGTCTGTTCGGGACCGATTTATCTCAGAGGTGGACAAAGGTTCGGTTGTAGTTCTGCAGCCACATATCTGCAGCGATTTTTTTCCCTTTTATGAAATAAATTCCTTTAAGTTCCTGTTCGCGGTGCTTAATGTGGAGATTCCTCTCCGGGAAGAAATCTGAATTGATTGACATGGACCAAAGCCTCTTGTGCGATTGACCACTTTATTCTAGACACAAGATTTTTTATATTTCCCTATTTCCCCATGATTCCCTAGTAGAAAAGTGCAAACACCCAAAATACAATAGTGAGAGATACATGTAAATCACCAACCCTGAACAAGACAAAAGTAAGGCCTGTGACATCACAGGTCTTTGTGATTGAAATCAGTCCCATGACCCCGCAGGTGGGTCTTGTGCTTCAAGTCAGACCCTTTGGCCTTGCCGCTGCAGAGGCTTTTAGTGGGCAAATTCCAGAGGAACAAAAGTCACACCCAAAATCACTTGAAGAATTCAGTTTTTAAGAGTTTTCTTTAACCCTTTCGTAACTTTTATTCCTAGGGCTTAGTCCAATGTCCTTCTCTATCTAGCAACCTCCTTTGAGCTGAATGGGGACGAAGTCGGAGATTCCAGCTTTCATACATGTAGTTGGCGTAAGGAAATCCGTGTACATTTATGATGATTTAGAGGATTTCGATTAATGTCTGCTGGATTTTATCTGCAATACCATGTGCTGTCTGAACGCTTCACCCTATTAAACACTTAAAATATATTTTAGTAGACAGGGCCCAAAAAACAACATGAAGTTTTTATTATATGTCTTTTGTTCTGTCACAACTATTTTAAGCAGGTGGTGTCGCTCTGTCTCCAGGCAGTGCTATCACTAGGTGCAAAGGTCAAGATTCCTCCTAGCCCTTGGCTCTATTGTAATGATTAGAATGAAGGTCAAAGATAGGGAGGAATTCTGCATTTGTTGGCTGTAGCAGGACTGCTTCAACAGTATCTGAATTCTGATTAGATTTACATCTTTGAGCAAAGCCGAGGGCATTTAGAGGCTTAGACAAATTACTAGAAAATTTTCCACGGACTCAGTTTCTCCCACAGTCCTGATCTTAGATCACCGGAGCAATTCGTGTGGAAAGTTAAAAGAATCATTACCAAAAGAATAATAGTTATGAAAGAATATCTAAGAGTGGGGGAGTACTTTGGCCAGAGGCAACACTCCCTTGGGCCATGGCAGGGAGGCCCTCAGCAACTTAGTGAGACCCTGTTTTAAAATAAAAATAAGAGGAAAATGGGGAGGGAGTCACCAAATCCTTTACATGTATGTCATTGTCAACATGATTACATTATGATGTGAGACTATAATGCACAAGTAAAAGCACAATAAATAAATAAACACATGCAGAGATAGAAAAAAATGAAAGTACAATTAGGCTGGGAGTGTAGCTCAGGGGCAGAATGGCCCTGGCTTCAATCCCCAGTACCACAGAAAAAAAAAGGTAGGATAATGCCCAGGTCGATATTGCCCAGGTCCTGCCAATTCTATGTTTACACATTTACTTCCCAAAATTTACAATGCAATTTAAAAAGTATTGTCAAGGGAGCTGAACTTTAGTCATGAATAAACTGAATAGTTTGCATAATTGACAGATGCTATAGGTAGCAAGATCAAGATTCTGGAACATCTGCTTTAAGTGCACTAAGACATTCTTTTTCCCAGTGTGGCCGCAGAATCTGGAGGTCTTGATGCAGCCCCCCAGTCTCTGAGGCTGAAGCAAGGAGGCAGCTGAGAATGGTATTCTAGGTACTGTCATAGGAAAATAGAGGTGCTTTCAACTAGGAAACCCTGCAGTCTCAAGGGATTCCCATTACTATGGTGAGTACCAGGACCGAATGCCTGTAGGGATATACTTTGCTTCCCACAGAGCTTTCCTGCCTGCTATTTCAGATACAGTGAATGGAACAGCTTCCCTGGAGGGCTGGTAGTAGAAAATACTGAATGGTTATCAGGATTTATCTGATTAAAGAGACAAGTGTGAGTGGGGCGCTCACTGGGAACTACCTGGATATCAGCCAGAGCGAGATGAGCATCAGGAGCCTGGCAAGCAGGACTCAGGAAATTGGGGAGCGATCTCACTAATTTATCTTGATGCTTCCAATCTCACTTGTCCTCCCTGTGAAAAATCAATTGTCTTTTACCCTCTCTACCAAAGTAGCTTGTATTTGTTGTAAAAAAAATTAAAAGAATACATGTACATGCTCTTTAAAAAGTTAACACCATCATATAAATACCTTTAAACGTATTAAGTGTAGCCATGGAGCCTGGTGCAGTGGCACACACCTCTAATTCCAGTACTTGGGAGGCTGAGACAGGAGGATTGCAGGTTTTAAGCCAGTCTTGGTAACTTAGTGAGGCTCTCAGCAACTTAATGAGACCTCTCTAGATGAAGAAGAAGATCCTATAGAGGAGTAAATAAGGCGACCTAACTGAGGGAATGTGAGGGGGGAGGAAGGAAACTCTCTAAAGCACATGATGTACTTAAACAAATATATCTAAGTCAATCACTAAGCCAAGCATGGGAAGGTTGGATGGGGAAGGAATGGGGTGGGGATTGGGTAGGGGCTAACTGGGCGATGTGTGCATGTATGTCTACACAAGTCTTTTATCCCATTAAGATGTGTGACTACATAGGCAGGATTCCTGTCCCTAGGTTCAATCACCAGTACCATAAAAATAAATAAATAAATAAATAAATAAATAAATAAACAAATAAATAAAGGTAGCTGTTATGGTGCTCCATGTTGTTGAGCGCCAAAAACTGTTACAGTGGGACAGCAAAACTGTACTGTTGTTAAATGTAGCTGCAGGTTCTTGTTCTGAGCTATTTTAGAAAAAGAATACCCCTTCTGCTGTAAACTTAAGTAATCTTATTATTACAAAGGCAGAAAGAAGGAACAGAAATTAGATGAAAGCACTACATCATAAAGAGAGGGACATAGTGGAGTGACTTGAAATTAGGTCACTGAAGTTTTTGAATATAGAACGGTTTTTATAAAAGAATTTTATCTCAAGTCTTTTCCTCACCAATCATCTTCCTGACCTGACTAGATCTGCCTTTTGATGTGGGGATTCACTATCTTACATCCTGTCTGACCAAAAGTCTTCTTCCTATAGGTGTAAACTCAAATCTTTAAGACCCCAAAACATGTTACTTAATTATTGAAGTCAGGGATCTCTTGAAGGCTTGTGCCATCCTCTCACATTCTAGCCTGTCTGCTAGAATTTATTTTTCCTGTAAATTTCTCTTTAAAATGCAAAGGCCTGCCAGGCATGGTGGCCCATGCTTATAATCCACGCACTTGGGAGGCGGAGACAGGAGGATTGCGCAGGTTCAAAGCCAGCTTTGCTGCTTGCAGGTTTAAGAAACCCTGTTTCAAAAAAAGAAAAAAAAAGTTGGGTGTGGTGGTGGCGCAGGCTTGTAATCCCAGAGGGTCGCGCAGGTTTGAAGCCAGCCACTCGGGCAAGCTGGCTTAGGAGACCCTGTTTCCAAATAAAAAATGTAAAAAAAAAAAAAAAAAGCAAAGGCCCTGGGCTACCTCTATTTTCTTGCTAATCACACCCTTGGTGCCAGAAACTCTGCAGGGTTCCCTCTCTGTCTGAGTGCCTGAGCAGCACGCAAGCTCTGACTACTTTCTATGTTTTAAAATTAATGCCAAAGCATTTGAAGTCAATACATTTTGAAATTAGTATTAAAGACATATCTGAAATTAGTTCCCAATACCGGCACAGTAGCCACAGCTAATCTTGTTGAATGCTGCTCAAAATCATGTTCACTGCAACTATTTTATTTTTATTTTGTATTTTTATTTTTGTTTATTTTTCATACTTTTTTTTTAGTACATCATAGTCTTACATCATAATGTAGTTCACGGTGGTAGTGACAAACGTGACAAACGCATAGCACTTGGTGAATTTCACTGCAACTATTTTAACATTTGAATTACATATGGGTTTACCCAGTGATACCACTGTTTTCCCACTGAACATTGTAACTTGAGCATTTTTCTATTTATTACAGACCCTTCCTAGTCATCATGCATGTATTTTGCCAAATAAAAGCACCAGGCACCCTAATTTCTTCTCAATAGACATTTAGGGTCTTTCAAAGTGTAAGAAAGAAAACAAAAACACCTGTATGGTGACAGATATTGTGGCTCAGTCTTTGTCCAATGCTGAGACTATTTCCTTATGTAAATTCCTAGAAGTGGACGAGCTGTTGTATCATGTTATGCTCCATTTAGTGGGTTTGAAATCCATTATATCGGGGCTGGGATGCAGCTCAGTGGCAAAGCGCCTGCTTCGCAGGTGTGGTGCTCTGGGTTCGATCCCCGGTTCCAAAAAAAAAAAAAAAAAAAAAGACAAAAAAAAAAAAAAAGAAATCCATTATATCTCTCAGAAAAGTGGTGCCAATTTATATCTCTTCTAACAGTAAACATATATACCGAGTTGCGTCTTAAAGATGCTCTTGGAGAACATGAATAAAGAGACTCAGTTCTTTTTGGTCTAGTTGATGTGGAGAAAATGATAGTCACATTTTCATTCTTGAGACCATCATATCCTATCTAGATAAGGTTCAGTGGATCTACACAAGCATTTGTTGAACAGCTAGTATGTTTCCAGCTTGGGCTGCACATCACTGCCACTAATGTCAATTTTGAATACTAGGATAGCAATTATGTACATGAAAGGATCTAGTGGGAGGAAATTAGTGTTTTCTCTGCCAGACATTAAGCTCTTGCAGTGGTTTTCAATGTGCGGCCCCTGGACCAACAGATCATCAACACTTGTGGCAAGTGGGAATTAGCCATTCCCACTCTAGGATTTGGGACTGGCAACTCATGTTTTCACAAGAATTAAACAACCAGATATTCCTGCAAGATGCCAAAGTTTGAGAATCACTGAGCTATGAAAACGAAGCAAATGCAAAAGAGGCGAAACTAAGATAGGTAAAGGTGGTTTACTCATTTATTTTAGTTTGTCTAGAACCATCCAGTTTTAGCACTGAATATCCTGCATCCCAGGAGTCTCTGATGTCCTGGACAAACAAGGACAGTTGGGTACTCTAGAGAAGGGGAGAATTCTCTTTGTAGCTGATAGTTCATTATGGCAGAAAAAGACTAGAAGAGCCAGCCAACAAGGTTTCAAGATGGAGGGCAGACTCCAGAAGCTGCTTTCTGCTTGTCAGCTTGAGGCTGATAGATGCAGTGGCAGGAGGTTACCTGCAGGAAGTCAGCAGATGGCTAGGGCATCTTGCTGAATCCCTTGACAAGAGTCACAGCTGTCAGAACTGGATACTCTCTGGAAAGGGGAAGGTTGGCATTCACCAAACTACTGTGAGGTGCCAACTTGAAAAAAGTCACTATTAATCTTAGCAGTTGTGACAATGTATCCTTTTACAACAAAAACATAACCAAAAGTGCCTTGGAATTGCAGCCATTTTTAGGTCCTGGCTGATGCTCCTCCTAGATTCTGTAAGAAAGGTGTATAGCTTATCTGGTTGTAAGAACTATGTCTAGAGTGAGAACTAAGTGAGAACTAAGAATGAAGATAACATTCATCCTTCCTTCCTTCCTCCCTTCCTCCCTTCATCCCTCCCTCCCTCCCTCTTTCTTTTCTTTCTTTTCTTCCCTTCCCTTTTCTTTTCTTTTCTTCTTTTCTTTTCTTTCCTTTTTTGTACTAGGATTGAACCCAAACACATTCTACCCCTGAGCTACACTATCAGCCCTATTTTACTCTCTATTTTGAAGCAGGATCTTACTAAGTTGCAGAGGACCTCACTAAGTAGCTGGCCACAAACCTGTGATCTTCCTGTCTATTCCTAGTAGTTTCTGTAACGAGATTTAAGTATACTAACATCTCTAAATTTGGGAGCATAAATATGTTCATTTGGTGAACTCTACAACTATGGTCTACTGCACATGGTGAATAAATTAATCAATGTAAGCAGAAAGAAGGTACAAGTGGAACTCACCAAGAAGTATAATAATGTTGCTAGGATGATATAAATGTGAATTTATACATGGATTATTCCAGTAATATAAGCAAAGCACCTAAGGCTTTTGAAAATAACAGCCATAAAAGATACTAGAAAAAAGCCACATTAATACAACCATAAATCCATGCAAAACCAAAATACCCTATTACTTGACTAAACTAATAATATGATGAAATATACTGACAGAATCAGCTCTTTAGCATAAACATAAAAACATTCATATTAAAAAAAGATATACACTCAATACTTAGGAAAACTCAGGTGTATCTCTGTGAAAACTAGCTACAAAATGTTAATGGATTTAATTTAAGTCAAGTGTGTACCTCAACCCATACATTCTGAAGCCCATTGGGTTCTTCTTTGAAATTTCCCATATATTACCTTTTTGGGGACTGAACTTATCTTGTCATTTGTTCTTTGCTATGCCCTATCTCCCCAGAGGCTGCTGGGGAGATCCTAAATGAAGAATCTATAATGCTTATTCCTTTAAAGGAGTCAAAAGAGATAGTGATTTTTTTTATTGGTGCATTGTAGTCATACATCGTAATAAAGTACAAGATGGGAGAGGCATAAATGCATATATCACTTTACTCTTACCAAGTTTCCACCCTATCCCTTCCCCTCTTCCTCCTTTTCATGTTTGCCTTACTGATTCACACTGATATGTTTGTGATAGTGAATTTAAGAAACGTTCTTAAATTTAGGTGGTTTTGAGCAGTCTTGCACTGTTAGCAAATTTATCAAATTTTGCTATAGAGAAAGGGGGAAAAGTAAGCATTCTTGTCTTTGAAGACTGTCAGTGATAGTTGAAGGATTTATATTTCGTTAAGTCTGACCAATCACAGACATACAAAAAATATGTATTAGTTTTAATCTAAGTTGTCATAAAAGTATCAGCATTTTAAAATGTCAACATAAAAAAATTAAAGCTTCCAAACAGCATAGAACTTTGGAAAACTTAATGTTTCCACTATATGCGCTGTATGATAATGTTCTTGAACCATACTCTTATGGTTATGGAACTTAAATTAATGCTATAATTAAGGGAAAGCAACAAAGATGGTAAAAAGGGAAATCATGTAAATTCAATGCTTTTGGGCCAAGGGCCTTTGATCTATGTCCGTATTTTATCTAGTTTTCTCTCTTTAGCATATTTACAACAATAAAAGGGAGCATATTCTACATTTTAAATATATTTTTATTGGTGCAATGTAGTTAAACATCACAATGGAATACAAGACTTGTGAGGATATAAAAGCACACATCATCCAATTAGCCTTTATCAAATCCCCATCCCATTTCCTCCCCCTCCCTCGATCCCATGCTTGATTTGGTGATTAACTTTGATATATTTGTTTACATACATCATGTGTTTTATTTATTTATTTATTTATTTATTTATTTATTTATTTATTTATTTCACGGGCCTGGGGATGGAACCCAGGGGCATTCGACCTCTGAGCTACACCCCCTGCCCTATTTTTTATTCTTTATTTTGAAACTGGGTCTCACTGAATTGCAGAGGGCCTCACTAAGAAGCTGAGGCTGTCCGTGAACCGCGATCTTCCGGTCTCAGCCTCCCAAATGCTGGGATTAAAAGCGTGTGCCACCACGCCTGGCTTACATCATGTGTTTTAAAGAGATTCTATCTTCCCCCATCCCATCCCCTCTGATTGGTCACCTCAATTGCTCCTCCATAGGGCCCTTTCTTCAACTAGATCTCCTCCTATTACCCATTTCTTCCTAGATTTTGCATATTAGGGAAAGCATCTGATTTTTAATTTTCTGTGATATTTCTCTGTGTACACCGCATTGCAAGTTCTGATCCCACTCTTGAAAGCCCTGACACTGGACTGGCCACCCGGCAGACTCTGATCCTGGCCTCGCTGGCTCCAGCACCGGCCTTGCCTCATGGCAGGCTCTGATCCTGACCTCGGAGGCCCCAGCACGGGCATTGTCTTAAGGCAAGCTCCTATCCTGGCCTTGCTGGATCCACCTACGGCCTCAGCACATGGCGGGCTCCAATCCCGGCCTCGGAGGCCCCAGCACTGGCCTTGCCTCACAGCAGGCTCCAATCCCAGCCTCACTGGCCCCCGACGCCGGCCTAATCCCTCGGCAGGCTCCAATCATGGCTTCGGAAGCCCCAGCGCCAGCTTTACATTTTATTTCATGGTAGAGAGGATTAAGTGGAGATGGAGTGGTGGAACTTACATAAGCTGGGCAGGGCTTTTCAGTTTGTTCATTCTGATTGACAGCTTATTAGGAAAAATGTACTGACCTCAAAGCCATCAGTTCTGTCATGAGAGTAAGAGAAAAGAACCAACAATGCCACTCATTTAGGAGAAGGGAAACAGAATTTGAATAATGGAACATATCCTAGATCTGGCACTGAGTGTGGAAACTTCAAGAAGGAATACATCGATGCTACTACTGGTATCGTGTTATGCTTTAGACTTTGGCAAGCAAAATGTTTTCACAATTATAGTAATGCTTCAACCTCAGTCACCCCTTTCAGTTTCATAAGGTACAGGTTCTATTCATTCCATAAATATTTATTTAGGGATTTCCATGTGCCAAGCATTCTAGCTCTGAGGATTTCACCATGAATGAAAAGTAAGAATAAATAAAACTGCCAGGCACAGTGGAGCATGCCTGTAATCCCAGTAATTGGGATGCTCAGACAGGAAGATCACAGGTTTGAGGCCAGCCTCAACAACTTAGCAAGAACCTATTTCAAAAATAAAAGATAAAAAGGGCTGGGAAGCAGTTCAGAAGTTGAATGTCCCTGCTTCAAACCTTAATACTCCAAAATAAAAAATATAAAATGAAAAATAATTTGTTACAGATTTTGCAATTCTAGTTGTGGTAAGGCAGACTATACAAAATGAATTAAATGTAGAGTAACATAGATGGTGGTAAGTGTTATGGTGAGTTATAAACAAGAAACTGAGTAGGATGACACTCCATTCTTTTATAAAACATTATGGAAGATGCTAAAGAAAAGTTATATTTGAATAAATACCTGAAGTAAGCCATAGAGATCATGGTGGAAAGATAATTCTAGGCTGAGGAGGGAGAGATGGGGATAGAAATTATTATCTTTTCTCCATGTCTCTCTATACAGTGTGAATTAGTTTCAATTATATTTGTTTGTTTCCTTGAGATCTGAGCTGTGTTTCTTCTCTATTCTTGTCTGTACTGAAAACTCTAATTAATATGATTTTGCATTAATAAAACAGGTACAGAAACTGAGACACATTGAGGCATATAACTTTTTCCGGAAAGCTGTAGCTACAGTCAGGACATGACTTAATGAATATAAAAGTCAAACAGTTGAGCTTAGGGTAATCATCCACTAAATGCATCCAGTTCTTGGCAATTATGCCAAAAACAAAACGCTTTGTGTATTCTGTGGTCAGCATATTGCTAAGTTTCAATTAGCTTAGTCAAAATTCACTGGCATCAGAGTTCTAATGAGAACCTCCAGTAAAAATCTAAGATTGACACAAGTACAAAACCAAAATTAGGCCTTAGTGGTTTTTCCCAGGTGCAAATTTGGAAAAGAGAAATCATTACTAACAAATAATGAAGTTATTACAACATGCAGATACAGATAATTTTTTTGTCAGAATTTTAGCCACTGAAATTATATAATCACAATTTGTATCTTTGCTCGAAATAGGAATAGGATTTGCTAATGTTAACAAATATAAGAGTAAAATAATAGTATGTAAGACAGTTAAATGTTTTTTTGATAGCCATTTGAAGAATTTTTTGTAATACACACACATGCATACATACACACAGTTATTTCTAAGGAGTTAATTTTAATCAAACAAGTTTGATTATCTTTGAGTAATTTATTTATTTATTTATTTGTTTGTTTATTTATTTTTGTGTGTCTGGGGATGGAACCCAGGGGCATTTGACTTCCGAGCTACACCCTCTACCCAATTTTTTATTTGTTTTGAAACAGGGTCTCACTGAGTTGCAGAGGTCTCACTAAGTAGCTGAGGCTGTCCACGAATTGCGATACTCTGGTCTCAGCTTCCCGAATGCTGGGATTACAAGCGTGTGCCACCATGCCCGGCGAGTAATCAAAATTTAAAACATCACATTTGAAGCCGGGTGTGATGGCTCACGCTTGTAATCCCAGTACTTGGGAGGCTGAAAAGAGGATTGCACAGGTTTGAAGCCAGCCTCAGCTACTTACTGAGGCTCTCAGCAACTTAGTGAGACTCTGTTTCCAAATAAAGTATAAAATAGGTCTAGGAGTATAACCCGGAGGTAGGAAAGCCCCTGGGTGCCACCCCAGTAACACAAAAAAGAAAACATTACATTTATGTCCAATCCCTTTTATAATTATACTTTTATTGGTGCCTTGTAATTATACATCATAATGAGATTCAGAGTGATTGAAACATACATGCTCACAGCACTTAGTTTCCCTCCAGATCTTCACCCACTCCCGCCTTCCCTATACATGTTATTAAAATTGGCATTGATAATTCTGAATATATACATAGAATGATTTGAACTGTTTTCTTTATTAATTCTCCTCCCCCAGATTCCCTCCATCTTTAAACTAGTTTTCCCTCTTTTATTTGAAGTCCTTTTTGTTTTCTGATTTCTCTATAACTTCCAACATATGAGAGAAAACTTGTAACTTTTCACTTCCTGAGACTGGCTAATCTCACTTAACATGATATTCTTCAGTTCCATCCATTTTCCTACAAATAACATAATTTTGTTTTTTTAATAGCTGAGTAAAAATATATATATTTTGTATATATTACAGTTTGGATCTTGTGAATTATGCTGCCATAAATGTGGATATGCATGTATCACTATAATATTCTTATTTCAATTCCATGATCTGCCACCCCAAATCTCATTTTTTTCTGAAAAATAAATCACTATGATAGGTATTTTTTGTGGTACTCAATCCAGGGCCTTGGACATACTGAGAAAGTGGTCTACTTCTAACCTACATTCTTAGCCCTGATATGTATTTGGCAGGAATTTTCTGTGAATTTATTTACATTTGTGAATATATATGAGTATGTATATATATATACACACACATATACATATACACTCATACTCATGGGATAACATTTTTTGCGATACTGGGGATGGAATCCAAGGGGCATTCTACCTCTGAGTTACACCCCCAGCCCTATCTTTATTCTTTATTTTGAAACAGGGTCTCACTGAGTTGCAAAGGGCCTCACTAAATACCTGCGACTGTCCTTGAACTGTGATCCTCCTGTCGTAGGATAACCATTTAAAAAATAAATGGTATCTTTATACCTTGCTTTATTCTAACCTGTCTTGGGGATTTTTTTCCATGCTACAATTTTAAGACTGACTGCTTTCTTTACACATGCACAGTCCATGATGTAGGTATACCATAATGAAGTCATTCCCTTCCTATTGGGAATTTAGTTTGTTACACACTTTTCTTAATTAAAATCAATTCAGCATTGAACTCCAGAGTGCATCTGTGCCAGTGCCTGGGCAGTGGTTCTCCCAGTGTGGCACCTGGACCAGCACCGGGGAATTTGTTAGAGCTGCAGATGCCCAGCCCTACTGTAGACATACTGACTCAGAAACTCTGAGGATGAAGCTCAGCAATTTGTAGTTCGACAAGCTCTCCGGTGATTCTTATGCCTGTTTACATTTGAGAACTAGTGGTGTATGTGTGTGTATGTGTGTTTATACGTGTTTACATACATGTATGTATACAGTCAGTTTTACTATACATGGAAAGATATTTGTTCCTAAATATTGTTGCACTACCTGAAATTTTGTAATAAAAGCCACAGGGCTTATGGTAAAAAATGGACACAATAAAAAACTTTGTAAACATAACATAAAGCTTTGAGTCTAGTAAAAAGATAGCAAAGTTTTATACATGTAAATGAGCCAATATACAAATACTATAGTAAATATGGAACCTTTCCTTAAAAGACCTGAAGTCTGTTTGTGGAAGTTGTGGTGGAGGAATTACCTCTGTTGAGTTATTTTGTAGTGGTGGGGAAAGGGTTATCTGAAATTGGAAGGGAAGTTTTAGCATTATATGCAGTGGGTATGACTTGCAGTTTACATAATGGACTAAGACAACTGAGCATGTTGAAGCGTGTGTGTGTGTGTGTGTGTGTGTGTGTGTGTGTGAATTCTATGTATTCCTATGTGCCTCAATTCAGTTGGGTGTAATTTTCTGTTTTCATGTAGCATTTCTCCTAAATGGAATTGTGTGTAAGCAAACATGAAATTGAAGATTTACCCCATCTTTTCCCCAGTATATCTATCATGTTGGAAACAATCTGTCTTTTATTTTGATATAACAAAATACATTCTGTTACAGCAAAACTGGATATATGCATGCATAGATGTATGTATATATATTTATACATATACTATGCAAAGACTTCATACACTGTACTGAATGATGTTTTTACACTTAATTTTTCACTTCATATCTCTTAGATTCTTTCCCATATCATCACAGAGAGTTACTCATTTTTTATTTTTTATTTTTTATTTTATTTTGTGAGCATGTGGTGCCAGAGATAGAACCAGAGCCCAAGAAATGCTAAGCAAGTGCTTTACTGCTGAGCCATACCTTCAGCCCAATTATCATTTAAAAAAATGTAATTTAATATATTAAAAGATGACTAAATTGCTCTCCAAAATTCTTGCAACAATTTTCAATCCCACCAACATATTTCTTTCATCTGGCTAATATTACTATCAAATTAATTTTTTTGCCATCCAAATAATTATATTTCTCATTCCTCCCCCTCTCTTCTATCCCTTACATACACACTGTGAGGGATGCTTCCCAAAAATATGACAGAAAAAGGAGCTTAAAAGGCATGAAACAGATGATGAGGTGAGGCTGCAACGGGAAAAAATGAAATAAAATAGGTATGATAGGAAAACAAGAAAAGCCCATTGAAAAAAAGGGAAAGGAAGGTAATTTCCTTTCCATTTCTTTTTTTTCTTCTATCTTTCTTAATACAACTTATTCACATCATGAGATAAGATACTGAGTTGACCCTGTTGGGATTGCATCTGTCACTCCCCAGATGTTGACATCTCCCCAAATGCAGCTTACACTGTTAATCCATTCCCTTCAGTGAGACATGCCTAAGGGCATCAGATTCTTCTGTTTATCAGTACTGGGTTCCAGAGACCCTACAAGCTTAGAAGATACAACTGATCTGTTGATGTGATGGCTTCAGTGCTTCAGTCTTCACCCAGAAAGCAAAAGCTGCAGAAATCAAGGCTCACGCAGGTGTCAGATGTTTTCCTGTAAAGAGGTTGGCAATGGACATAACTGCTTCCATCTGGGCACATTAGCAGGCGGGGAAGCCATAATGATTTAATAATTAAATCACATTGGTTTATGTTCATTGTTCTTATCAGGAAATATTACTTTTGGGTGATTCATTGTATGAAACTGAATTTTTATATAAACCTGATTTGCATGTATGTATGTATGTATGTATGTATGTATGTA